>NC_135716.1:170979682-171279682 GCF_964656455.1 Halichoerus grypus
AAGGTAGAGGACCCGGCAGTCTCGAGAGGAGATAGTCTTTGTCCAGGAGCAGAGGGGGTGAGACCAGAAGGCCAGCCCATGGAGAGCCTTGAAGGCCAGGCTCATGGGCTAGAACTATATCCAGTTGGCAGTGGGGAACCACCGAAAGTTATTGAGCAGGGGAGTGACGTTTGTTCTAACTGGATGGCCGAGCTAGTGCCAGGCTGGGGAGGGTTTGGGTGGGGGGTGTGTGGGGAGAATCAAGAGGGGAAGGGTCTTGGTTTCATGGTCAGTTAAGATGTTGCAGGAGGACCCCTTGATCCCTTGGGCAGGGGTCTGTGACGTTATAAGCAGAAAACCTCTGTAAGTGGGGCGCCTGGGTGGCGCAGTCAATGAAGCCTCCGACTCTTGATTTCGGCTCAGGTCATGATCTCAGGGTTGTGGGATCGAGCCCTGCGTCAGGCTCCATGCTCAGCATGGAGTCTGCGGGAGATTCTGTCTTTCTCCCTCTGCCTCTGCCCCTCCCCCTGCTCACATGCTCTCTCTCTCTCTCTCTCAAATAAATATACAAATCTTAAAAAGAAAGAAAGAAAGAAAGAAAGAAAGAAAGAAAGAAAGAAAGCAAGCCTCTGTAGTGGCCGGCCTCAATACGTTGCCTTGAAAGAGGTCTCAGGTCATCAGGTGGTCCGACCCTGTTCTGTTTGTGGGATCGAGGACGGTCCCTTCATCCCTCTGACCCTCAGTTTTGTCCTCTGTAACTGGGTGTGATGCAACCTATCTCCCAGGATGAGTGTGAGGCTTAATGAGAGAATGAAAGGGTCTAGTCCAGTGCTTGGAACATAATAGGTGCTCAATAGATGGTGTGTCTTCCCCATCTCCCACTGTGTGGCTGCCACGGAGCTGGGCACAGAGTCTGGCTCTCCAGTCACCTCCAATCAGATAGAGTTTCTGCTTTCAGAGGTCATTCATTCATTCATTCATTCAACCAGCATTCAAGCAGCATTTCTGAGCACCTACTGTGCCCCGGGTGTTGGGACACAGAGTTGAATTAGACCACTGTCCTTTGGCCTTGAAAAGTTTATTTACTCATTCATTCAGCAACATCCACGGAGCCCTACTGTGGGTTTTGGCCTGGTGGGGGTGGCGTTGGGGGTAAAAGTGAGCATTGCTGGTGGGGGAGGGGATGAGGAGGGGTGAACCAGCCCCACAGCTCATGTCTCTGCGTCTGGGAAGAGCAGGAACCCGGAGAAGATGCTATTGGCACCTTCCATGCCCAGCAGGGCGTTCTTGTCTGTGGCCTGCAGGAAGACGTTCTCCCCCTCATTCAGCTTGAGGACCACACCGCCCGTGGTGACCTGGAAGGTGCTCTGGACGTAGTCGCAGAAGGTAACCACCTTCTCCATGCGCTCCCGGCCCCGCATGAAGTTCACGCACAGGTTCCCTCGAGAGCTGGCGTGGTAGGTAAAGTAGTAAATGCCGGGCACGCTGCAGGTGAACTTGCCACTTCGAGGTTCATAGTTGTGGTTCTCGTTGGTGATCACGCGGTCGAAGCGGATGGTCTGGTCCCGCCGCAGGACACTGTTGATGGTCCTCGTGGCAGAGAAGGCGATTTTCCGCGTGGCCTTATAGTACCCTGATTCACCCTTGGGGCCGCGGGCTCCAGGGGGCCCCGGGGAACCTTTGGGGCCAATGGGGCCCTTGGGACCTACTTTGCCTGGTTTCCCAGGAGTCCCTGGGTCTCCCTTCTCCCCATACTCGCCATGGTCTCCAGCCAGCCCTGGCAGCCCTGGAAAAGGAGAGACAAGAGACATGATGGGCTAGGGATCACTGAGAACCAAAGGAAAGAGCCCTGGGCTGGGAGGCCGGGAGCCTGGCCGTGTGACCTTCGATGTGTCCCTGCTCCTTTCTGGGCCTCAGCTTCCCTGTGTGGAAGAGGGGGCATGGGGGGGGGTCTCCCCTCAGCCCCGCTTTCCTGACAGCAATGGGACCTGACGCCTGAGGCGCGGACAGTGGTGTCTCCTCAGGGGAGGTGCTGGGCCTGCACTCCTCACCAGCTCATACAGTCTCTCTTGTTCTGGCCTGGAGCTGGATAATGAATTCTTGGCCCACGTGCTATCCCTCCTCACCCCCTCCCCCAGGGCAGACGACTTTACTCAATCCCGACATTCCTTTCACTGGAGCGTGGAAGTGGGCCCTGGAAACCTTCTCACGGCCACTCCAAGCAGCCGCTACCCCTCTGTTTGGCACAGTGTGAGAGAAAACCTCTTTTCCAGGAAAGTGGTGGAGTATCGTGGCTGAGAGCAAGGGCCCGGGGGACAGACAGATGTCCTGCCACACCTGCCGTTATTAATCGTGTCACCTTGATGGAGTCACATTCTCTGGGGCTCAGCTTCCTCCTCTATAAAACGGGCATGAGGATATTTTGCGGGATTGTGAGGGTTACTTGCGATTATGTGAGGACAGCAGTTGGTTTTGGTTAAATGAACGAATGAACTACATTTTACGGGGGTGGGGGGTGTCTTGGTGGGAAGTCTCATTTGAACCCTGTGACAACCCCACAAAGAATCTGCCCACGTTTTATAGGTAAAGAAACCGCATTTCAGAGAGGGGAAGCCACCCACCCGGGAGGCAGCCCGGGGTTCTCTCTCTCTGCCTGGAGTTAGGGGTGAGAGAGCCACGGTCTGGTCTCAGCCTCGACACGGACTGGGCTCCCTTGGGCAAATCAGTAGCCTTTCCAGACATCAGTTTTCCAGGCTGTAAAATGGGACTTGGAATTCCCTCTTCACAGTCATTGTGGAGTGTTGGGGTGGGGGGAGCTTGGCAAGCTGACGGATTTGCAGGTGCTTTTGCGATCGCTCGGGTTGGCAACTGTGACCGGGGAGGCAGGAGATGGGGCCTTGCTCAACGACACGAGCGTCTCTCCCCACAGCCTGCAGTACCTTTCTCTCCCTTTACCCCTGGGGTCCCAGGTTTGCCATTGGACCCCGGTGCGCCGGGGAGGCCGGGAATGCCGGGGATGGCCGGGTGTCCGGTACAGCTGCTCTGGGCCCAGGAGACATCCGGCAGACCCAGGACCAGCAGCAGCGCCAGAACGCCGCCCCCCGGGGTCTTCATCACCGCCCCGTCTCAGTTACCTCCTGCAGGGGAGACAAGACGATGGAGTGGGTTACTACCATGGAGACTCGTAGCATGGGTTCAATCATTCATTCACCCCTTCACGTATTCACTGAGTGTGTCCTTTCCACCAGAGCAGACCCCGCGCTGGGTGCTGGGGTAACACAGATACGGCTCCTGCTTTCATGGGGCTGGCGGTCTTAGGGGAAGGCGGACGATAAACAGGTCAACGTACAAGTAGAGGGAAGTAGAGAGAGACTGTGCAGAGCTCTCTGTAGGAAACGCAGGGGTGCTTGGAGGGAGAGGGAGAGCAACTAGGGTTGAGGGGCAGGTGGATGGTTTTCTGGGGTGGGGGGGCGGCGGGCAGCCTCTCTGAGAGTGGTGTTCAGGCTGAGACCTGGAGGTTCAGGAAGGGCTGGAGCAAGAATGTTCTGGGAGGAAAGGAAGCAGGGGCAAAGGCCCAGAGATAAGACAGCGCCTGGAGTGTTGAGGCCCCACAGGGAGGCCAGTGTGGCTGGAGGGGAGTGAGGGGTCAGAGGGATGAGGGGTCAAGGTTGTGGTTCTCGGGCTTTGGGTTTTCTTGCAAGCGTTCCTATTCATTAGAGTTTCTGAGCTCAGGGTGCCTGTGCTGTTTCCACAGTGGGCCACTTTACATCCTCAGAGCAGCCCTGCCCGGAGGAAGCTCTTGTTTTTATACCGAAGAGGACCCTGAAGCTCAGGGAGGCCCAGACACTTGCTCAGGGTCATACAGGAAGGACTGTCGCCAGGACTCAAACCCAGGCCCGTCTGCCTCTGAAGCCAGCTTCCCTGCCAGCACACCAGGCTGTCTCTGCTGATGGAATATTCTCAGGTCCCTCCAAAGGCCCGGGTAAGAGGGAAGTGCAGGCCCCTTCTGAATCCCGGGGAACTAGGAAGAACTGAGCTGTCTTGGGCTGGTCAGCACAGCCAGCTCCCCATAGCATTGGTTCTCAAGACAGAAGGGACCTCAAAACTCATCGAATCCAACGTTGCTTTAAAAATTTGAGGTGACGAGGCGCCTGGGCAGCGCCGTCAGTTGGGCATCTGACTCTTGGTTATGTGCCGCTATCTCATTTCCCGTGGTCCTTCCCACAGCCCCCCAGGAAAGCAACCGGCTTTCTCCTTCTCCAGACGGGGACACTGGGTATTAGAGAGGGTGGGAGCCCCGTCAGGGTTACGTGGCCGCCTTGTGGCTGGGATTCCAACCCACGTCCACTGGATCTTAAAACCCACAGGGTGTTCCCGTTAAGAGGCCGCTGAGCTTAGTGGTTCAAACATGGGCTTTGGAGCGGACAGGCTGACGGGCTACTGTGCAGTGACATTTTGAGCCACGCTGGGTACGGGCGGCCGCTCAGTGGAGGAGACGTCTATCCTTACTGCTCAGCAGGCTCGGTGTCAGGGGCAGTGGTGAGAGGCCCCGGTGTCAGAAGGATAGCAACGCTACCAGGGGCCGAATCAGCCTCTGCCACGTCTGGGTGAGGGCCTCAGGCAGGTCGCTTCTCTCTGGCGCCTTTCCCCTTCCATTAAATGGGGATAATACTAATCTCTGCCACGTAGGATTGGTGGGAGGACAGATGAGGTAGGGCCTGACATGGTGGAAATGCCAAATGAATATTAGCTTTTTTTGTATTATCCCCATCATCCAAGAATCCCCAAGCTTTGGGATATGACGGAGGATGGCTGGAAAAGTATAAAACAGGATCCAGCCCCTTTGGGAGATGGGGCTCGGGGAGAGGTCTCAGGTGGAGGCAGCCCAGGAGTGGAGAGCTCCAAGCGGGGGGTGGGGGGATGAGGGCAGTGGGTCCAGACCCACCATGAGACTCGGGCTTCCTGGGGAAGCAGGAGGTGGGGGGGGTAGTGGGAAGATCCAGGTTCTGGCTCATCTCAGGGGCGACTGAGTCTCAGATTTGGGCAGGGACCTAGGATTCATCCGGTCTGACCCCTGTCCCCGCCACCCGTCACCACCGCAAGCCTTGCTCCTCACATCTTTCCCAGGTCACCAGTCCTCCCATCTCCTTCCAGCCCCCAACAGTCCCTTCCCACCCCCTCCCCAACTTGGAATCGGGCCAACTGGACTTTGAACTCCCCCTCTGCTGCCAGCTCGCTGCATGACCTCAGGCAAGTCCCTTAACCTCTCTGAGCCTCTCTAGCCAAGCTAACTTCTACCTGTCAGGGCTGAGGATTAAATGAGGTGGAGTCTAAGAGGAATGAGGTCTCTTGTGGGGTGTCTGATCCCACCCCCTCCTTTACAAACATGATTCGGTTCACTCAGTGCTAACTAATAACTAATCTCAACTCCACCTACAAGTCAAATTCGTTCCTTGAAAGAGTCAAGCTGAGCTTTCTCAGCAGACTGAGAGGACATGAGAGAAGGCAGGTGTTGGAGAAATGCTGGGCTGGGTGGAGGGGGACCTGGGTTCTAATTTCACCTCTGCCTCTGACATATCTTGAACCAGGTCATTCGCTAAACTCTGGGTGAGCTTGGCCTCCTTCGGGGCTCCCAGTGCCCCTAAAAGGTTCTATTTTTCCCAGAGAGGGTCCAGGCTGAGAAAAGTTACATGCCTCGCCCCAGGTCACCAGCATCTAAGAGACAGGAGCAGGACTCAGCTTGAGTCTTGGTGGCTCCCATGTTAGGCTGCCTCCCATCACTTGGGGCCCCGGATAGCAGTAGACGCCCAAGCGCATCCCCAGGGAGTCTGACTCCCCAGGTCTGGGATTGGGCCCGGGGATCCACACGGTTAATCGCCCCCAGTGGCTCTGAGGCAGGGGACGCAAGGGCTCCCCTTTGGAAATCATCACCCTCTGCCATATTGGTCCTGCTGGCCGGTCCCCCCAGGCGCCGAACCCCATCCTCACCTGGGAACCTGGTGTCCGGTGATGCCGCTGGGCCGGGCAGCAGTGGGGCCAGGAGCCAGGTCCTTGCTGCTCTCAGGCCAAAGCGGAAGTCCCATTCCCCAGGATAGGAAGGGCCTTCCCCAGACAGCCCCCACCCACGGGCCCAGCAGGACGGCCCCCTCCACTCTTAGCCCATCCAGGCAGTTTCAGGTCCCATTTCTGCAATCTGGAGGGGTTTACTGTAAATAGGGAGGGTGGTTGTCCAGTTTGGTTTCGCCAGCTCAGCAGCTGCTGGGGGAACAGCCTGTGCTGGGAGAATGTCCACAACTGGTGGCTTGCTTGCCGGGGCCCCCGGCCTTGTGATCCCCTCCAGCAGACATGGGTGTTCCTCACTGAAATGAGAACATGGCTGGCCTGATGCCTGAGCACTGGATCTGGAGTCAGAAACCGTGATTCATATTCTGGCTCTGCCACTCATGAGAGAGCTTGATTCCTGAGGTCTCAAATGGGGGCCTAAATGTTCTCCGCCAAGAGGACTCGAGGGAGTCCCAGTTTCCTCTGCTAGATGATGGGACTATAATGACAAATGCTCCATAGACGGCACAGGGCGCTGGGGGGCTCATTTGCGATCGTGGAGGAGAAAGTGGAGCATAAACTAGAAAGTACAAGGCACGTGTTAATTGTTAATACCATGACATGTCTCAGGCTTCCCTTTTCTGGGCTCATCTTCTCTGCCTTCTTCCCATTCTATACTTCCGCTCTTGCCCTGTTCTCAGAAAATTATCTAGTAATGAATTTTAAATGCAGTCATTATTTATTGATAGCCCTTCCTCTGCTTACAGCAAGGCTCAAAGCTGATGGCAATGATGGGCATAGGCATGGGCTTATCGCTTGCTGATCCTGGAATCACACCAGGTCAGGGCTGGAGACGGGCTTGGAGGTCAGCCAGCTCATTCCCCTCGCCTTAAATATGGGAAAACTGAGGCCAAGAGAGGAGAAAGTCATCACTGAACAAATGTCTATCACGAGCCTCTCCGTGCTAGGTGCTGGGCACAGAGTCACAGGCAGGTCAGCCATGGCTCTTGTCCCCATGGAGAGTTTCTTCTACTGGGGGAGACTGGTGTTAAACATTGAATGAAGCAGTGGTCTCATGGCCTTTGCGATAAATGTCAGAGAAAAGAGGGGACTAGGAGCACCTGGGTGGCTCAGCTGGTTGAGCATCGGACTCTTGGTTTTGGCTGGAGCCCACACCTCATACAAGTGGCAGCTGCAGGACTCAGAGACAGGGATCCCTGGCACCAGGGTATCAGCCAGCTTGCTGAGGCTGCATCTAAGGCAATATGATGCTCCTCGCAGGGATGGGTGTCCTTCACAAGGATGGGTGCCCCTCACAGGGATGGGTGCCCCTTGCAGGGATGGGTGCGCCTCGCAAGGATGGGTGCCCCTCGCAGGGATGGATGCCCCTCGCAGGGATGGGTGCCCCTCACAAGGATGGATACCCCTTGCAGGGATGGGTGCCCCTCACAGGGATGGGTGCCCCTCGCAGGGATGGGTGCGCCTTGCAGGGATGGGTGCCCCTCACAAGGATGGATACCCCTCACAGGGATGGGTGCCCCTCACAGGGATGGGTGCCCCTCGCAGGGATGGGTGCCCAGCCAGCGCTAGGAGCTGCCACAGGTCAGGAGGGCCCCACTTGACATCTGTGCTTGGAGACAGAACATCTTTGGGCTTGTGGATGTGGATTGATGGAATTTAAGGGTTACCTGCAGTGGGTATTAGGGAAAGAAGAGACTAGTTTGGTAAAGCCAAAGGGTCTCTGGGCTCGGCCAACTATAGACTCGAAGGGACTCGGCCTGGATGAGGAGGGGAAGACAGTGGATTCTGAGCAGGGAGAAGGGTAGAGTTCCGTACCACTTAGTCTCTGAACCTATAAAATTGTAAATTCGTAGGTTGCAAGTCCAGGGTTCTTCTGAAGGTCCCCAAGGGCCGCCTGGGCTTCTAATTCTTTGGTGGCTGATGGCAATGAGAAAAGGTGAGTTTGAACTTGGGGTTCAAGGAGACAGCTTGAGACTAAGAGCGGGAGGCAGCAGGGAGGGGAGGACGGGCATGGGCTTAGGAATCAGCCTCTCCCAAGTTTGAATCCCAGCTTTGCCTTGGTCTAGCTATGTGGCCTCAGGCATATTTACTGGCCTCAGTTTCCCCATATATGAAGGGAAGGCATGGGTTGTGGGGGGCCAGTGAAGTAACCTGGCACATCCAGGGCCCAACCTTCTGCAGGCCCCCCATGCGAACCTGGGGACAGTGTTATATATATGAAGAGAAGACCGAATTCTTTGAGCCTGGGTGCATGGGAGCCATGCCTGGATCAGGGACCAGGAGTGGAGGGGTGTCTGGGCCTCGGCCTCTGAGTAGGAGTCAGCTGCTCTGCCTTGCATCCCTGGCACAGAGGGGATGATCCCTACCGAGTGTGGGAGAAGAGACGTACAGCTTCTCAAAATTCTGTGGTCTAAAAGGGATTCCTTGAGGCTTGGGGTGTCTTTTTCTTCTTTTTATTGATTTTATTTATTTATTTTGTTCGGTGGAGGGAGGAGCCGCAGGAGAGGGAGAGAGAGACTGTCAAGCAGACTCAAGCCACCCCTTGGGGCGTCCTATTCTTGTTCCTGTTCCACCTCCACTCCTCCTCGCCTGCCCCCCTTCGAAGTCCTCGCCGGGTTCCCCTCAGCCCAGCAGACAAGCTGGCATTTTCAAAGGCCTGTCTCTCCTGACAAAGCGAGAACAACAAGGAAACAATTATGGAAAATAAAAATGGCACAAAAATTGTCGTTTCCAAAGTACAGGTTTCTGATCTGACACCGTGGCCTACATAAACGGTGTATTGATTTTTTAAACAAAAGAGAACTTAGAAGAAAGATGTATCACTTGGGGCACTGCTGGGTGGACAGCTAAGTGGCTGATGGAGGAGAGCCGTGAGGGGTGGCCCCGTGACTGGCCCTGTCCCTGCCAGAGGCACCCCCTGACCCAGCCAGGGTTCCTAGGCCCTTGCCTCTGTTTCCACTCTGTGTGTACATGCGTGTGTGTGCACACATGATTTTGTTGTACCACCAGATTTGGGAACCTAGGCTCTAAAAAGTCACCTAGTTCGTGATCCAAGGCTCTGGAGGGCACTGCGGGGACACACATGGGAGAATCAGGGAAGGCGTCATGGAGGAGGTGATCTTTGTGTTGACCCCTGACAGTTGAGTGTGTATTATCCAGGTGGATGGAGGACTAGTGTGAGCGGGGTGAGGGCTCTGCAGGATGAAGAAACAACATGGCAAAGGCAGGAGGGTGTGGACTGGCTCCTTTCACAAACAAAGGAGCCAGAGTGGGTGGAACTGGTGGTGGGGGCTGCAGCGGCAGCCCCCGTGGGTGAGTGCCTCTGTGAGCTCCGTGGGGTCTCGTGGAAGCAGGCTGAGATCCCAGCCAGGCCGGGGCAGGTTCTCCTTGGGTCTCCGTGGGTCTGAGGCCGGACGGGCACTCTGCCCAGAAAAGTGACACTTTTTATCTTTTTTGAACTTGAACTGTCAACCCTTCTCAGGGTCACCACAGTGAAAGGGCTGTGGCTAGTGTCGGGCCTCCTGGTCCTTCAATAAGGATCATGCCAGCCGGGCCCAACCGTCAGGAGCCTTGCATGGAAGCCTGCCGGCCTCGGGGCAGCACTCGTTTTCGTTGAGCTCCTGGGGGCTCCCAGAGTCTGTCAGTTGTTTGGGGTGAATCAGACAACTGGGCGGACAGATTCTCTCTCTCTTACTGGCTCATGCCCATCTCACTCATTCATTTACTCTGCTTTTAGTCACTCATTTACCCACTATTCATTCATTCATTCGCCCCAACTAACTCATTAATTCGGCACAAATCCACTGCACTTCTGTTCTTGGTCCACATTGGGCTTACCTGAGCCCCAACCCCTCCTGTGACAGGTGCAGCCACAATTCAACATAGGTCTGGGAATTCAAACACTCCCGTTTACCTGTGAGCATGGATAACTTTAATGACAGTAGCACCTCTCACCCAAATAAGTGACAGCAGATGGCCCATTGGGGACCTCTTGCAGCCTTCCATCACACTCTCCCAAACGGCCACAGGACGCTGAGTGTCTCAACATTGGCGCCAACCTTTACTGAGCACCAGCTAGAGGCTCTGTCTAAATCTAGAGCCTGCAGATGGCTGCAGCAGGTGCAAAGCTGAGGATGAAGAGGCCCGCTTCTTTGAGAACTTGGCAGTGAGAAGCCTGAGCCGTGCATATTTATCAATTTATTTATTTATTTATTTATTTATTTCTGTATCTCCTTGCGTTTCCCAAGACTTGGTGTTGTGGGGGGGGGATCCACTGACAGTATTAGAAGGTGTTGGTTAAGTCTCAAAGCAGTGACTCCTGAAGGAGCTCAGAGGAGGGAGAGAATGTGGGGCAGGGGGTCAGGGCGGGCTTCCTGGAGGAGGAGTCCATCAGGTGGGGAGAATGGCCCGAGCACAGCGGTTCTTGCAGGGAAGCTGAGGGAGGCGGGACGGCCCTGGGGCTGGAGCGGGCCTGACCGTCCTAGTCAGGGAAGAGCAGGAAGCCGGAGAAGACGCTGTCCGAGCCTTCGGTGCCCACCATCCCGTTGTAGTCATTGACGGCCAGCCACACCTGTTCGCCCACCAGCAGCCGCAACAGCACACCGCCCGAGCTGACCTGCTTGCTGTTGGACATGTGGTCACAGAAGGTGGTCACCTTGGCACCACTCCGGTACAGGTCCACGCACAGGTTGGCCGTCTGCGACGTGTGGTACACGAAGTAGTAAAGCCCCGGGACTTTGCAGGTGAACTTGCCGGTGCTCGTGTCATAATCCCCCTGCGGGTTGGTGATGACGGTGTTGAACCTGACCAGGCTGTTGGGCCTGGGGTACTCGGCCGTCTGCCGTGTGACTGTGAACACGGACTGGTGCTTCTGCTTGTATCTGCCCTCCTCGCCCGGCTCCCCTGGGGGTCCTATGAGACCGGGAACCCCTGGAATCCCAGAGGTTCCCATGGGGCCATTTTTCCCGGGAAAGCCAGGTGTGCCGGGTTCTCCCTTCTGACCCTTGGGTCCTCGTGTTCCAGGGATAGCTGGGATTCCTGGGGAGAGAGCAGGTGGGAAGGAGGTGATGGGGCAGGGGACAGGGACCCTGGGGGTGTCCTCCAGGGGACATAACACCAGAGTTTAGCCTCTGGAACCTCCTTCCCCAGATGGACTATCACCTGGAATCCTGCCTCCCTATGGACTTGCCCTCTGACCATGGCTAAGGTGCTCCCCTGTCGGTCGGCCTCAGTTTCCACATTTATGATGGAGAGGGTAAGCCTAGCCAGCATGAGGATGTGTCGGAGCTCGTTCTAACACGATTTTGTAGCACGTAACCAACCCCTTCCCCGCAAACAAATGTACCTATAATTTTGTATTATTTTTTAAAAGAGGGCCCTCAACATTTTATAAGCTTCAGAACTCCACAAAACTTGTGTCCGTTCCTGAGACGGAACCACCCCGGACCAGCCTAGCACGCGGGAAGCACTGGATGGAGCCGAACGGAAACTGCCCCACTAAGGGGTTGTTGTCTCCCCTGGCCCCATGCAGCCCCCCAGAGCCCCTTATGACACCTGGGCTGGTTCAGCTTCTCTCGTGGTACAGATGAGGAAACTGAGGCCGGAGACTCGCTCAAGGCCAAGCAGCCAGTAGGAGGTGGAGTCCGGATTGGAAAGTCAATCTGGCTGAGTCCTAGTCCCAGAGAGTGTGATTCTTGTGACAGCCCTGATTCTCTGAGCCTCTGTGAGATTTTTCTCCCCTTGTCCAAACCGCACTCATCTTTTAGGGCCTGGCTCTAGTCTCCTCTTGCCGGAAGCCCTCTCTGGCCAAGCCTACCAGCCCTCACGGCCGCTTCCTCCTCTGACTTCCTTGCGGTTGGCTGTCTTTGCCGACCTATTTGTGACAGATCCTCCGTCTATGGCTTTGTGAGCCTTTTAGGTCCTGGGGTTAGGAGCGGGGGATCAGGATCCAACGGACCTAGGTGAAAGCTGCCTGACCCTGGGCGGGTGACCTCGCCTCCCTGAGCCTCTGCATGACCAACTGAGGAAAGGGCGTAATAGAACAGATCCCAGAGAGCTGCTGGGAGCTTGGAGCGGGAGAGTGAGCGTTCCAGGCACCGCATAGGAAGTGCTCAGGAAGGTCAGCTCCTGGTGAGGCCTGCGAGGTGTGCAGGGCCTTGTCTCATCCTTCAGGGCAGCTTCCAGCAACTGATCGGGAGGGGGAGGGGCTTGACAGGCAGTGCGGAGGGTAGTGGCTAAAGGCATGGCCTTTGGCGTAGGACAGGAGTCCACTGTGACTTTGGGTAAGTTGCTCAGTCTCTCTGAACCTCAGCTTTGACATTTATAAAATGGCTGCCAGGCACTTTTTAAAAAGGATTTTGGCCACAGTTTTCTCACTTGTAAGACAGAGTTAACAATTTCATCTACCCCATAAGGTAAACATATGCTGAGCATCTGGAACCATGCCTGGAATATAGTAGGAGCTCGATAATTGGTTGCCATCGGCCACCCTAGGCCACGAGATGGCCAGAGGCAGCTGTGTAGTCTAAGTTCTCGAAAAATGGCAGACCTGGGGGCCTCATCTGGCTAACCCTGAATCAGAGAATTCCTTCTGGAATGTTGGCAAAATTCCATTCTAGTGCCAGGAGTGAAGATGACAGTGGGGAAATTCCTAAGGACATTCCTCGTCCCTGGCGTGCCCCCACGCCCCCGCCTCTGCCGCCCCCCATCACCTCTGTCCGACCTCACCCCAGTCTCACCCACACTGGCTCCAGACACACCTGCATCCCAGATATGCACCTTCTGACCGAGAAGGCGCTCCCAGACCCCAGCGCTTGCCCGGCACCCGCACCCCCTCATGTCCTCAGCCCCCCTTTGCTCACGCTAGGACTTGCCCATCGTTCTGCAATCCTGACTTCTCACTCCCCGTGCCCCCAACTAGGGGGATGGAGGTGAGCACAGATCTCCGATAAAAACAATACCAGCTATAACATGCAGAGCCTATGCATCCCCGAGACCTTACCATGTGCGCGGTGCTGTTTTACATTTCAACTTGTTTAATCATCCCAGCACCCCTATGCACTAGGTACTACCATCTCCCCATTTGACAGATGAAGACACTGAGGCACTTCGCACAAGTGGTAGGGAAGTGGTAGGGCTGGGATTTGAACCCTGGCCATCTGTGTGTTGTGGACACTCACTGTGTGGGCCCCACCCCCCAGAAGTCCATGCTGCAGGGCAGGGGGTAGAGGGACTGTAATCAAAGAGCACAGCACTTTAGAGTTTGCCAAAGGTCTTCAGGATCATCTCCTGTGATCCTCCCTGCCACGTCCTGGCACGGGCGCTCTTGTTTGCTCCCTGGTGTCAGACGAGACCCTGAGGCACAAAATCGGGGAACAGGAAGGACCGAGTCCCTGAGAAGAAATGGGCTACACCTGCCAGGAAAGCTGGACTCTGCTCTGGGAGTCTTGCCAACAGGTCGCTGTCCTCCTCCCCCCAGCTTAGCCCCAGATGGACACTTTGCCCGCTGCCCCCAGGCCTCAGGTGACCCCTTCCCAGCAGGCCGGCAGACTCACCTGGCTCACCCTTGGGCCCCGGCCATCCATCGTATCCATCCTTCCCGGGGGCCCCTGGTAGGCCTGGCATCCCGGGGATCCCGTAGCAGCCTGTGCTGGCCCGGCTCCCAAGTGGCAAAGCCAGCAGGAGCAGCATCAGGTTTAGTCCAAGGCGGGGCCGGGAGCTGGACCCCATGTCCATCCTGGGGAAGGATCTGGGTGGGGAGAGAGCTGAGTTGGCCCACCCAGCCCCTCATCCACCCTCCTCACTCTCTTGTTCCCCAGGCCGGTCCTTCTCAGCCCTCCGGAGCCTACCTCCCTTCCCCAGGCCCCTTGCCCCTTGGGGTTTGGGACTGCAGGATGGATGGGGGATGGGACCTCTTCTCTGAGCCCAGGCCCTTAGCTCTCAGCGATGGGGACCCTCCTTCCTCTCACCAATCAAGTTGTCCCCATGTTTCAGGGAGGCGGTAGGGGGAAGCTGCCATTTGCCCTCGCCTGGGGTTGGGGGGGGTTCTTGGCCTCACCTGGGTGGCAGGATCCTGGTCTGGTCACAGAGATGTCCTCAAATCTGCTTCCCCTCTCTGGGGCAGGAAGACACCGTGTCAGAGTAGACACAGCGAGGAGGGCCCACAGCAGACTGGGCGGCCCCCTCCCCTCTGCTCACCCTGCCCCCAATCCCACATCCCCTTTCCCATAATTTGTCCTGACTCAATACTTTCTTTTGGGTACTGAGCCTGGCTGACCGCAGCGATGCCCCTGTGTTCCCCACCCTAGGGTCATGCGTGTCTGAAATGAGGAAATGTCCACTGCCCCGGATCTGCTGGAGGGAGTGTGTGTGTGTGTGTGTGTGTGTGTCCCCAGTTCAGCCCAACCCCATTTGTTGGGATTTACTGTGCCTGAGACAGCTGTTTTACAATGTCCCTAGGAGGAAGTTATAACCCCCTTTGCAGATGAAGAAACTGAGTCTCAGGTGGTGAAAGCCCTTACCAAAAATCACGTGTAAATGGTTTCTTAAGGTCCAAAGCCTTGCTCTGGCCCCTCTGCTTAGCTGCTCCCAGAAACAAGCCTCACACACACTTGTCAAGTGGCAGGCTTTATTCTAGAATCTTCCATTTGCCCCCCTCATTTGTTACACTTGGGAGTGGACACCCAGGATGGGCAAGACTCGACAGCAGGCAGCCTGCTGTGGTGGACAGACTCTTGCTATGGAAACAGTGGCCTCGGATCTCCTTCCGGCCCTGCCACTCCCTTGCTCTGAGGCCCTCCGCAAACCACTCTAGGCTTCAGTCTTCCCCTCTGTATACTGGGTGGTGGGGGAGGCCCAGGCTTTGCACGTGGGTGCCTCTTCCTTTGCCGGGGCCCCTGATGATCCATCTCAGGCACCCCTGCATCTGGTCTTGGAGTCTGTGATGGTCGGTGCAGGGTTGGGGGCTGGGGCCAGGCTGGCAGAGCCAGGAGAAGCTCCTCTCCTCTCTTCCTCTTCTGCTCCTATGACATTCTGAGGAGGAAGGGGCTGTTGAGCAGTTGAGGGTTCCAACCCTGACCCCCCACCTGCCACCGGTGTCCCTCAGGGTGAGGCCTTCGATTTCTCTGAGCATTGGTTCCTCCTCCGTATATGGGGGTTTCCAATCGCTCCCATGCGGGGCAGTGGTGAGGACCCAGTGCGTGAGGCATGTGCAGTGCTTAGCCTGGAGCAGGAGTTCACAGCTCCGCCCCTGCCCACCAAGTGACCCTCAGGGCCTCGGTCTCCCCATCTGTCCCTCCACCCTGTGGCCCAGGGTTGCAGAGTGTGGGCTGAGAGTAAGGATGTGAATGAAATTGGCCTCAGAAGTCCCCAGCAGGTGGAGGGCTGGGAAGAGCAAAAACTAGACACAGCCTTGGTGGGGGGCCCCCCATCTTCCGTTCTCAGCTTGTTTGCGCCTGGGTCTGTGTTGTCCAGCAGGTGGCAGCCTTGGCCCATGCTCAGCCTGCCTTGCCCCGCAGCCAGGCTCCAACTCCGCCTGAGCCTGTTCCCCTCCTCCAGGCCTGGCCAGCGATTTGCCTCAGGGAGGCTGGGGGCGGGGGGGGGGGGGGGGGGGCTGCATCTCGGTGGAATTTAGGATAAGGAGCAACCAGACACTCCCTGCACTCACGTTTCTCTAGCCTGGTCTCTCCCACCACTTACAGGGGCTGCATTCCTGACATCTTCGAGTCCCATTGCAATGAAAGGAGCTCCCCACTTTGGGGTCCGGCAGAGCTGGTTCAAATCTAGGTCCTGCCACTCTCTAGCAGTGTGACCATGGGTAGGGATCTCCTTTCTCTGAGCCTCAGTTAAGAGGGATTGCTGAGATTCAGTGCATCAGTGGCTACGAAATGTCCAGCACATCGTAGGTGCTCAAAGATCTGTTTCATTTCCTGGTCCACGGGAGCGTGTATTCTGGGCAGGGAGGCAGAGAGCTGGGGCAGAGCGGAGGCCCGAAGGAGGCAGAGGGGCCGGAGGAGTCCAGCTCGGAGCTGGGGCTGCAGCGGGGTCTCCCTCTTCTTCCCGACCCCCAGAAGCTGTTGGTGGGGCAGCCCTGCCCCAGGAGAGGGTCTTGGGAGTCTGTCAGAGGCCCGGGGAGGGGGGGAGGTATGGGTTTGTGAGGACTCCCAGGCTGCCTGTGTGTCAGTCAGTAGGTGGGAGAGACCGTTCCTGTGGCTCGGAGAATGGCCCAGTGGGAGCGCGAGCGTGTGTGAGGGTCAGCGGGTGAGAGAACCGGGGCATTTCTAAGGCACATGCGTGTTGGAGGGTAAGGAGGACGTGTGCACCTGCGCGGCAGGGGTGTGTCTGGGACACATGTCACGAGGTTGTGTGTGTGTGTGTGTGTGTGTGTGTGTACTTCTGACAGTTTAGGAGGGGCACTCGGGTATCTGAGGCAGGGAGCACCTGGGTATGACAGCACGTACACCCCAAGTATGTCTGTGTGTTTGAAGGTGTAACGAGTGTGCATGTCCAGGGCTGTGCACGGGGCGTCAGGGAGTGGCTTGGGTGTGTGCTGAGGGAGGGGATCACTGTGCCGTGTTTCAGTGGGGAGTCGGCAGGTCTCAGTCCGGGAATGTGGGGCCACGTGCATCTCGCGGGAGACGAGTGTGCATGTGTGGTGTGTGTAGAGGGCACAAATGGTTTCCTTTGGGAAAATGCACAGGGCATTAGACATCCTCAGGACTGAACTCCCGGGCTCCTTATTGTCTTCACATTCAAAGGACATGGTGGGGCTTCTTGCCTCTGAGCAGCTCTGGACAGGCTAAGTGGGACCCTGGGAATAGGCACCATGAGCGCTCCAGACCTTCTCAGTCCTAGCCCGGGAGGGGTGCCCAGCCCAGGAGGGAGGCAGCCTCAGCCTCCATGCCTGCTCAGGGGGAAGCCCAGGGCTGGACTCAGGAAACCTGGCTTTGGGGAGGACTTGGGCCAGGTTGGCTTGGGCCAACTGCTCCCCATCTCTGAGTCTTGCCCGCTGGTTCAGGGTTGACAAGCAGGTGTCACTTGTCAGGCATGTGGCTGTGGGGGCTGGCAAGGGTCACAGTTACACACACACAGGCTTGGGTACCAGTAAGATCCGGGTTCAAATCCCAACTCCTCTTCTTCAACACTGACCTTGGGCTTTATGTCCACCCCCACGCTCCAGCCTGCTTCATTATCTGGAAAGTAGGGTCGTGATACCCGCCTCACCCCTCAGCTGTACAGATTAAACAAAATACAGTAATAGCTCAAACTTCCATAGCCCTTACTATGAATCAGGCACTGCTCTGCAGTTTTCATGTACTAAGTCATTCAATCCTCCCAACAAGCCTTTGATTAGGAAGTGCCGTTGTTATTCCCGTTTTACAGATAAGGAAACTGAGTTCCCTGAAGTTATATCATACACACACGGTTGGCCAACTGGTAAGTGGTGGCCCTAGGATTTGAACCCAGGCCGATGAGGCTCCTAGGACCTGCTAAATACATGTTGTAAAATACAAAATATGGACCTGCCTTGTAAGCACTCAACGATTGTCATTCTTATGCTCCCTCTCAGCGTCCAGCGTAGCAACCGAACCTCAGGCTCAGCACACACGGACTCAGGTGTTTATTCTAGAAAGAATTCTAAGAAATCCATCTTCTTACAGTGTGCAGTGGGCAGCAAGTTCTCGGGGCCCCGGGAGCCAGCCCTCTCCCTCAGACAGCTAAAGCAACAGCACCCCCATACAGAGCAGACCATAGAAACCAGAGAGGTGGAGGGAGTGGGCCAGAGTCACACAGCAGGAAGCATGTGCTGCCAGGGGCGGGAGGGTCCTTCCCGGGCTCAGACGGACGGGAAGATGAGGAAGCCGCTGAAGACGCTATCTGCCTCAGAACCCTGGTAAATGCGGCCCTTGGCGGGGTCTTTTTCAATCCAGACCTGGTCCCCTTGCTGTAGCTGGAGAACCATACCCCCGGACACCACCTGGAAAATTCCCTTGCTGTTGGCGTCACAGAAGCCCAAGGAGCGCCGGAACGGGCCCCTCCCAGACGACACGATGGACAGGCAGATGTCCCACTTGGACACCACCTGGAAAGTGAAGTAATAGTAGCCGGGCACAGCACAGAGGAACCGGCCCGTGTGGTTCTGGTACGGGCCTTCCTGGTTGGTGATGACCGTGTCGAAGATGACCACGTTGCCACCCATTGGTGGGTTCCGCCTTATGGCTGAGAAGGCCGGCCGTGGCTGGTCCTTGATGTTTCCTGGGTTGCCCTTGATGCCTTTCGGTCCTGGGAAGCCAGGGAGCCCCAGGGGGCCACTGGGCCCAGGGAAGCCCATGTTGCCAGGGCTTCCCGGGGACCCAGGGTCCCCTTGGTCTCCTTTAAGGCCTCGGATGCCCGTCCGCATGCCAGGAGCCCCTGTGGGGAGAAAGGCCAGATCTGGAGGGGGAGTCCAGTGTCCACCAGTCCTCAGGGAGAGAGCTGGGACTCTTGACTGCTGTGGGATAGAGGATGGGGGAGTGCCTGGGCCTTCAAGACCTCGATTCTGGCTGGCTGTGTGACCTTGGGCAAGTGTTTCAACCTCTGAGCCTCAGCTTCCTTATCTCTAAAGTGGAGAAAAGTGGGAACAGGTACTTGGAAGCTGTCAGGTTCTGGCAAAAACAGGACACGGGCTCCTCCGCTGGGCCCTGCCCATCGCTGTGTCCTCCACACCCCGCTGGGCCACTGCCCTTGACTTCTTCAGCTTCGGGACTACATTTAGGAGGCCTGGATGCCAATTATTGCAAATGTCTATGCAGATCTTTCTGGTCTGCTATGGACTGGGAGGCTCAAGGGGACTGAGACTTTCCCTTTCCGCTCTGAGCATGTCCTCCTCCCTTTTCCTTCACTCCCAACCTTTTTTCTAGAATGTGAGTTTCTGAAGCCGGAAGGGGCTGGGAATGGGGAAGCAGGGACAGAGTTGGGTGGCAGGGGGGACCTGGAAGGAAGCAAAAAGGATAGTTGCCATGAATTAATCCTTTCTATGTGCCAGGTGGGTTTATTGTTTCGTTTTATAGACGAGGAAACCGAGGCTCAGAGAGGGTCAGTAACTTGCTCGAGGTCACACAGCAAGATGAGTCTCCTGAGTCTAAAGGCTAGCGCCTTATTCATTCTGGTAACGGAACAATAACCCAGGACTGTGCACTGCTCCAAGACCTTTCACATTTGTTGCTTGTGGTGGCCGTGAGAAAGAGGACTCAGGCAGGAACGGAGAGGCCTGGCAGCCTGGGGACATGCTGAGGGAGGAGGCTAGGTTCCCCTTGGCCCCTGGGACCAAGTGCAGACTGTAGGGGCTTCACGCGGGGGCCCAGGTGGATTCCTGCTTCTTGGTGCCACCCCCAAGCCTCCACCCAGAGGCCAGGCCCAGCCAAGGGATGAGGGGCTGGGGTCTAGAGGGACGGGCTTACCGGGCTCCCCTTGCTCCCCCTTGAGGCCTGGCCGTCCGTCTCGGCCAGGTGGTCCTGCAGCCCCATTCCTCCCGTTCGGTGCTCGGCACACATCCTGGGTCACTGCAGAGGCCAGGGATATGGCCAGCACACAGACCACCAGCCAGCCCCACGGGGCCTCCATGATGCCACTATGGAGACATGGGGCAGGGCTAGACCTCACACACTCACACACACCCAACTCGTACGTACACTTGAATCCCACACCTACAGTGATATCTACACATCCCCCCACCACCGAGGCACATACACACCTCAAAGGCCTTCGATGTCTGCCTTCCACCGAGCTCCAGTGACCCCACACATATATGAAGAACCAGAAATTTGCACAGATACCCACAAACTGAGCACACCCACAGAGTTACACACTTAGATGCACAAACCTAGCCTCTGATCCCACACCTACAAACACAGTGAGCAAACTCGAAATCCACTACACACTCCTAGATGCACAAATTGACACCCAAATAGACTCCATCTCTCACTCGGCCAGACACCCACATTCATATACTCCTACAGATGATCAATTCCATTGAACAAATATTTATTGAGCGCCTACTCCTTATTTAATTAACACTCTCTCACCCAGATGGCAGAGCTGTGCGTACACGCAGGAATTCACAGCCCCCTGACACAACACGTGTGCTCACTCTCCTACACACTCGGCCCCTTTCAGCACCCACCGGACCCTCTATGGGACCCCCGTGCTGGCTCTGACACTCCCAGCCTTTCTCCAGCTTCTTGTGTTTTTTGGGGGGGCGTCCAAACCCAGGAACTCTGGTTAGAGGGGATGGGTCTACGTCACCACCTCCCACTATCTCCCAAACCTGAGGAATGAAGAAGGTCCCCCCATTCACTTATTCTGGGTCCTGGATCAGGGCCCCCATGCCCCTCCACACCCCGCCAACTCTGTCCTGGCCCAGAACCCCGGGGCAGTGTTCTCCCTCTCTTGCCTTCGTAGTCTAGCCCCCTAGGCCAGCTCCCCTGGCTCCCTGAACTTCACAGCCCCCTCCCCCCTCCTCGGGCGCTGGCCTCACCTGCCTCAGCTGGGCGACAGTTCAGCTGGATGCTCCTGTCCTCCACCCAGGGGCCCAGGGACCGCTGTGGGACACCCAGCAGGGGTGGTGCCTGCCTGGCTGTGGCCAAGTTTCACATCCTTTCCTACTTCCCCTTCTCCTTCCCTGGGCCGCCCCGCCATGCCCCAGGGGCCAGAGGCCTCCCGGAGACAGTTTGAGCAGACCTCAGCAAGACTGGGACACTGGACGTCCCCCCTCCTCCCCGCCCACGCATGCAAGCTGGTGTGGGGGCAGGGACAGCAAGGCGGGAGTCTGCAAGGACGGAGGCCAAGGAGGGGGTCCTGGGTGGGGTATGAGAACCAGAGAAGCACAGAACATCAGGGCAGATGGAGTTTTTTTAAAAGTCAGTAACTTGTAAGACTTTTTCACGATTATGAAAGCAACATGTATTCATTGTCAAAAGCTTGGAAAATATAGAAAAACACAAAGGACAGTGCGGTAGTGAGGAGAAGCTTAGTAATCAGCTTTCTAGACCTGCCACTTCCTAGTTGCCCTTGGGAAGTTACTTAACCTCCTGGAGCCTCGGTTTTCTTATTCATAAATTGGGAACAACAGATTCTACCTCATCGGAGTATTATAAAGTTTCAATGACATAATATACATACAAAACACTTGGCACGTGAGGAACACTTCATAATTAGCTTTTATCAAATTTAAAAAACAGCAACAAAAGCCCATAAATGCTACCGTCTAAAGAGTTACCCTTTGGCTGGATCATCTAGCCTTACTTACTCTTGCTGACAGGGTGCTCACTACCTGTCGGCCCACCTCACTTCACCAGCTTGGACCCTGAGCACACTTTAGATTTAGCTACTCTGTCTCCCCAGGCTGGAGACTGATATGTTCAGTCTTTCTGTTTCTTCCCATGACCATCCCCCCACCCCCACCTCCAAGGGAAGAGGAGGAGGGGAAAACTGAAGGCTATTGACATGGGCAGATGAAGATGGTCTAGGGCCAGGGTTTTCAAGCTTCTGGGACTCCTTTTTCATTTGCAATCCTGTGTGGCACCCAATATGTATCTGTCAGATACAAATGGGGGTTCCATGGATAAGAGTGGGGGCCCAGAGCAACTCCTATCAGCCCCTCTCTTGCTCCCAGGGATTCAGGAGGTTAGGAGAGCAGGAATCTCACAGGCTGTGCCCACATGTAAATCACTGTGTAACCTCGGGCAAGCCACATCATTTCTCTGGACCTCAGTTTCTTTATCTGTAAAATGGGGATGATACAGCCTCCTCATTGGGCTACTAAGGGATCCTACGGAGAAGCTGATACTGTCAAACACCACATTAAAATAAGTCATCATTATTAATAATATCTGTGTGACCTTGGGCAAGTTACCTAACCAGTCCGAGCCTCACCCCCATCTCTCAAGGTGAGGGAGTGGTGGGAGGCAGTAAGTTTGCCCCTGGTAACACCCCTCCCAACACCCATCTTCTCTGACTGCAGCATGTCGGTCTTGCGTCCCTGCAAGAGGGGTTAGAAATATCACGTGTTGGAGCCAAAAGGGCCAGCCTGATGGCTCCCATTTCACAGATGAGGAAACTAAAGACCAGAGACAGCAATACTTGCCCGAGTTCACAAAGAAAAGTGGGAGAGTCAGCATGAGGAAAAACCAAATACTATGAAAAGCTTTTCAAAGTATAGTTTTCAAAATTGTGACTACACCATTCTTATAGAAATATATAGTAAGCACATGTGAATTTTTTGTGTGTAGCTTATTAATGAAGGAACCAGCAGGATGACAAAGCTAGTTCAACGAAGGATACGAGAAGAAAACACTTATATGTACCTATATAGAGAGAGAGGAGAGAGATTTAGTAAAGACAAAAACAACAATAACCCAAAAACTAGAATTCTGGAATATTCTTAAGGTTGCTAAGTTAGATGCAAAACTGGTGAATGTTTATAGGGCAATAAAATCATAATGTTGGGGGTTATCTTCTTTATTATCATTTGCATGATTTCTCTACCAGACAAAAATAATTTGTAACTTATCAGTTTTCTACCAGCTAACAGCGATCTTTACAGAGCCTGGGCCCTGATCAATAGCAAATAATAAGTCAAGCAAAGTGACATTCCCCTAGAGTGTCAGATGACCCTTAGAAGGGCTTGTTAGACAATGTTTTAATTTGACTTTGAAAGGACACCGGTTATCTATTTGCCTTATTTCCAAGTATTGGATGATTTTACTTATCAGGCTGTTGCAAGAGTATAAACGCTTCCAAAGAAATAAAAGCCATCGATAGTAATGAATGTATCAGTGTGAAAGTAAATGGGTCACCGATAGCCCTGTGAATGTCACATCAGAGATACCTTCAGTCAGAAGGGATGGATGGTGTTCTTCCTTTTCCTCCAGAGCTTGGATCCTGGAGGAGAGACGTGGGGTTGGGGGAGGTGGGGAGGGTGGGAGGAGTGCGGGAGGTGGGGGATGTGGGGGGATGAGAGGCCCTGTAATTCTTGTAGAGTCATGATCCGTGAGGCCCAGGTGTAGTTAGGAGTCTAAGCAATAACCAAAAAACAATTTTTAAATCACTCACATTCTTTATGGTGGAGTCACATCTCACCCAAGGGTTGGGTTCCAAAAATCAGCATATTAGGCAAAAATTGTAAATGGCCAGTATTACCACTGGGAAAAAAATATTAGGAAAGCGCCGTGTTGGAGACCATATTATCACTTCGCTATAGTCCTGCACTATCAGTTTTGGCTTTGACGTTAGAACAGAGTTCTCTTTCTTCAGTAGGGTAGCAATCCTAATGGATATCCCCCTCACCCTCCAAAACAAGAACGGAATCTTGAAAGACTGGGATCATGCACTGCTGAGATGTTTAGACCACGAGGGGCTCATGGGATGAGAGGCAGACTTGGGGAAGACAGGTCCATTCAGCTCTCCCTGTCCATGCTCACTCCAGAAATAGGCTTCTTGAGGGTCTAGGGTGATGGCAGCATCCCCTACCTTATTGAAATTGGGATTTGTAACTCTTTGTCTCTCTGAGTCTTATTAGGCAAAACGCAGATTGTCAACTGTTATAGAACATGGCTCTGAAGTTCTTGTATTTCTTTTTTTAATCAAAAAAATTGAAGTATAATTTACATACAGTAAAATGCAGAAATCTTTTTCTTTTATGAGAGAGAGAAAGAAAGGCAGAGGGAGAAGGAGAGAGAGAATCTTAAGCAGCCTCCAGGCCCAGCGGGGCTCGATCTCACCCCCCTCCATGTGTGTGTCTGTCCGTTTCTTATAGCTGAGTAGTGTAAGTGCATATATCACACCTCATCACGCCCTTCCCCATTGGTGGGTATTTTTGGTCATGATGAGTTGAGCTGCTAAGAACGTTCTCCTACAAGCCCCCCTCTGCCTCTGCAGCCCCCATGCACTCAGTTCTCTGCTGTGCTGTTTGCACACCATGAAGGAGGCACAGAGTTCACACCCATACCCCGTCCCCCCCATCCACTGCCACGCATCGCTCTCTTCAACACCCCCCCTCAAAAAAACCCACAAACCTCCTGGACCCTCCGCCTGAACCTCTTTTTCTCCTTCTCCCCCCTTCCCATTCCACTCCCCCTTGCTCTTTATTATGGAGATTGTCTTAATCACAGGTCTTTCTTCTTTGGGGCTAAATCCTTCCCTGCCTCTTGGGCCTTCTTCACCACCCAATAAGATCAGGGTTCTTGTTGGCAAGGTTGGCAGGGTGGGTTGGGAATTGGGGAGGGAGCTGTCAGAGCCTGCCACATGTCTTCAGCTCACAGTCTTTATTCTTTGCCTCTCTCGGCAGATAAAAGCGCTTTAGGGGATTGTTTTATGAAAAATGGAGGGGATTGTAAACAACAAATAATTTGTTGGGGAGATGAGAGGCAGCATGGGTTCAAATTCAGCATCCGCCTTCCGTTTGCTGTGTGCTCTTGCATGAGAGAACTTCTGTTTGGGGGTGACAACTGACCCTTCCAACTGTGACGAGGCTTCGGATCTGTGTGACTTGTCCCTGGTGCCAGGTAGGCACTTAGCAAATGTCCTGTCTTCTCCTCTTTCCCCTACCTGCCAGTCAGGGCACCTGGGTACAGTTCTAGTTGAGAAGTTTGGGAAAGAAAATGTAAAAGGAAAACAAAAGAAGGCAAAAGCAATTTCACTGGGGGAAGGTGAAGAAAAATAGGAAGAAAACAAGCCCCCTGTAACTGCTGGGGCCTGCTGAAGCCCGGCATCCCGGACACCCAGAGGGAAGCAGCCACACCTTCTTTCCTTCCTTCCAGGGGTCAGGTGGAGCCCCAGGAGAAGTTCCCAACAGGCAGATCTAGCGGGAAAGGCGCTAATGGAAGCTGCCAAGCATGCAGGTGGGTGAGATGTAAAAAGATTAAGAGTATTAACAGAATTAAGGACACAAACTGAACAGGCGGTGGGAGAGTGCAAGGACAGATTGCCTCTGATTTGGGGTGGCCCTGCCGTGGGTTCTGAGGGCTATCGGGACACCATAGCTGGGAAACGTGACACCTTGAAGGTCAGAATGATGCCCACTTCCAAGGAGCTCACACAGACGCAAGGGAAACACGCCCCCCCGCCCGCCCCGCCGCCGCCACCATGCAGAAATGATCTCCCTGATCTGCCCCTCACTTGGCCTGAAATTCCAGTTACCCATTCTTTCCATGGAGTAAGCACTGCTGTCTTGGGGTGTTTTAAAATTGGAGCTGTGTCTTGGTGCATTTGCAAGATGTTAACCATCACTCCTTAGTAAGCCCAACCACTAGGCTTGCTACCAGTGCTTAATACAAGACAACCAAGGCTCAGAGAGGGTGATTCTCATAAGGTCACACAGCCAGTCGGTGGTAGAGGTATTTCTATCATATTGAAAACCTTTCTGAAGGTGGTCCACTGGCGGTGTGGGGGTGGGGGGGTCTAAAACAGGGACTCTGAAAGGGAGAGGAGCATGAAAGGGCTATGGGCCCTGTGAAGGCGATCTCCCCTGGGTTGGGCATTTTACATATATCATCCCATTTAATTTACACGGTATCCTCATAGGGTAGAATTTTCATTCATTTTCAAAGGTAAAGAAATTGGGGTTCAGAGAGGTGAAGTGACTTGCTCATGGGTCTAGGGTTGCCAGATTTAACAAATAAAAATATAGGATGTCCAGTTAAATTTGAATTCAGATAAACATCAGTATGCATGGGATATACTTGTATTAAAAAAATTATTTGTCCTCTATTTTCTCTGGCAACCTACAGAGGTCACACAGCCCGATAGCGGTTGTCCCACATGTCCCTGAGTCACTAGGAAGCCTAACTTGGGATGGAAGGGTGGACTGAAGGGATGGCTCCTCTCTGCCTCCCGGGTGAATATGGGCCTTTGTCCCCACCTAGGGTCCCAGTTATTGCTCTTGTGGGTGAGCCAAGGACCCCAGCCAGGTTTCCCCACCATGACCCCTACATCACTGCCATCACAGGCTGTCCTCTGGGGGATCTCTCCCTGCCCCAGACTTTCATCAGAAGAGTCCCCAGTGGGCTGGAAGCAGGGGACTTGTGTTCTATTTCCAGCTCTGCTGGGTGTGGTCAGACTAATCACCTTTCTGGGCCTCAGTCTCTCCATCTGTGAAAAAGAGGGAGGAGTTGAACCAAAGCAATGGTTCCCTTGGGTCAGAGTCACTGGGACACCACTGCCCCGGCTGCTCCCCTCTCTACTGCTTTAGAACCCCTGCCTGCTGGGTTTATCATAGGTGCTCCGGGGGATCTCACGCGGGAGGCAGCTCAGCACCTTTCTGGAGCTCTGACAGCAACTGAGAATCTTTCCAACCTTGACACATTGTTTGGGCCACCCTGGCCCTTTGGACATGACCATTCTGCATCTTACAAGTAGAGACCAGGGGCAGAAGGGTCTAGAAACGCCTCGATGGTGTAGGAGAGGGGGGCAAGTCCTGATATGTTGGGTGGGAGGAGGAGGGAGGGAAGGTCACTAATCTCCCCTGAGGCTGAGACCATTTCCAACCTGGGAATCCAGAAATATGTCTTACCTTTGAGTAGAGATTTACGTTTTTCACAGCCCTGCGTGGCTCACATGATTCCTGGCCAGGCTGTTAGCCCCCCTGATGGGAAGACCAAGGCTCAGAGAGGGCAGTGGGTTCCTGGTGTCACACAGCAGAGCCGGTCCACTCTCCAGTCTCTGGGGCCAGGACTCCACCCAGCAGCCCCACCCTTGGGTGGTCCTGGAAGGTCCTGTCCCAGTCCCTTCCCTTCCCAGGCTCCTGGGTTCTGGGCATTTCTTCATTGTGATGTTCTGAGCCCGGTCTCTGTCCCACCAGCTGCTCACTGGGGGCAATTGTCCCACACCCCCCTGAGCTCAGGTCCAATCAGCAATCATCCCTCCTCCTTTCCCTGAGCCAGGGCACACCCAGGGTCACATGGCAAGCCCCAACACAGAGCCGGGACTGAGTGAGGGTCTGGAGTGCTCCAGCTCACACTCATCTTTCCACCTGCAGAGCTGCTCCAGAATCCAGGCTAACAACAGCTGCTTCTGCCCTGTTTCCTCCCCTCTTCCAGCCCTCTGCTGATTACAAATAAACACCCGGTCTACTCGGGAGAGTAATTAACTCTCCAGTGTGGGGAGAACTAATCAGCCTGGAGTTTGCTGCAGGTGGGAAAAGCGAAGGCTTTTCCTAAGTAGTATGCAAATGACACCCGTAGTATGCAAACCAACCTCTCTGGGCTGCTGGGAAAGGCCGCCAGAGCCTCAAGCGCTGGCTGCCGAGGAGGGACAGGCTCTGGGAACAGTGGTCCCTGCTCCCGAGACCCCATCCCTCAGGTTGAGGGGGGCTGGAGGGGTCAGAATAGGAGTGGGGGTGCACCTTCTGGGTTCCCCAGTGCACCTGCAGTCCCTGTGTCTGGAGCATTGTGGGGAGGCTGCAGGGGGTGGGGTTGGGGAATAGGCTCAGAGCTCAGAGAGGACTCGCTTTGAGTCTGAGCCCACTGGTCCTCACCTATGTGACTTGGGCAAGTCACTTGCACACTCCTGAGCCTCAGTTTCCTCGCTGAAAGATGGGGATAAAAATACATACAATTTAGGCTTGTACTGAGAGCTGGACAATACATAAAGTGCCTAACGTGGTCTGGGGCTTAGTAGGTGTTCCACAAATAGGAGAAATAGGAGTATCAAGATTGGCCCATAACAACCCTGTGGCCATGTGCTACCTGGTCAAGGCCCAGTCCCCTTGGGGGCTCATCACCACCTGGTCTGCCTTTCAGGGGTACGGTCAGCCTTGTGATATAAGATGTGAAAGGCTTCAGGAATGGCCTCCTGCTCCCAGGCACGTATGTCTCCTGGCTTGCCTGAAATTCTGCACCGGGGCCACGGTAAGACAGTGAAGCTCCCTGGGAGCCAAATTTCCGGAGGCATTCACTCTCAGGTTGTGCGTGTGCAGAATCGACCCCGGGAGTGAGCACCTGCTTACACTGCTCTGCCCCAGGCAGGCATCTCACTCCCCTCCCCTTGTCCAGGTCCTGCTGGCCCTCTACTTCTGTTGAGTCAACTTCCCTCAGCGTTCAGCATTGCACTCTTAGGCTGCAGGGGCGGAGGGCATGAGCACATGTTCTGGGTCATAGAAATATTTTATATCCCTAACTGAAGTGTCAGTTACTCAGATGTATCCCTTTGTCAGAATTCATCAGATGGTACATTTAAGTTATATGCATTTCACTGTATATAAAATTGACCTCAATAAAACAATTTACAAGTAAATCAAATGTAGGTATCTTCTGGGAGATATCACACATTAATGTACAATGATGATGATGATGACGACCAAAGTGGTCGTCCAGGTTCTACTTGTATACTTCTTGTGATGGGGAGCTCACCACCTGTGGAGCCAGGCTATCACTTGTTTGGTGGTGGGACTGGGATTTGAACCCAGATCTGACTCCAGGGTCCAAGGCCTTGGTTTCTTCTCTACTGACTCTCCCAGGACTGTGTGTGCTCAGGAATCGTCCTAGGTGTGATACGTGAAATGTTTGTCACTTGTGAGATAGTAAGAGCTCCTGCACACCTGGGACACGGGTGAGCTGCACTTCCCCTGCCCATCCTTGCAGCTAGGTGGGGTCTGGACTAGTTCGTGCAATGACGCTGAGCAGAGTGACACCGGTGGAATGGATCTGCCAACACGCTCTTGCCCTGCTGCTATTGTAGAGACCTCCTGTTGTGATGGCGGAGCCCCAGGCTCTAAGTGGCTGGGCTTGCTGAGTGCCTTCATGGAGGACAACTGTCCCAGAGGGTCGTCTGGGTCACAGCAGACTTTATAGGAGGGATGAGTAAACCCTGGTGTTGTTAAGCCACTGAGGTGTGGGCTGTCGCTACAGCGTAACTTACTTATCCTGACCGATGGGCCTGACACTGATATGATTGCCAACCTCATAGTCTTAGTCACCGCCCTCCTCCTCTCCATTTCCAGGGCTGTCATTGTCATGACAACGCCCTCACAGGATGCTTCAGGTGGCTCATCTCTCCTGAGCTGTCCAGGGTCCTGTCCTCGGCCTGAGCCTCCACCACTGCCCAGGCTTCCATCAGTTCTGTGCCATCCAGGCTGAGCACCCGGGATTCTACAATGAAAAATGCCCGGACCCACCTTTGGAGAGCTTACGTTCTGTTGGGGGAGGCAGACGCAAATAACTTCCAAAGTGAGCAGCTCATGGGGTGCCAGAGACACCCAGAAACCAGAGGTGGGAGCTCCCAATAGGTAAGACAAGAGTCACCCCAGGGCAGGAATCTTGGGGGACTCCTTGGAGGAGGGGGAGGGGTTGGAGGAAGGAGGCAGCAGCAGTGACTCCCTCCCAGGTATTCATAGGCTCTCCTCATGACTCAGGTCTGAGTCCTACTTCTTCCACTTTCCACTGAATAATGCCAGGCAGGCATTTTCCCTCCTAAAGGCTTGGTTTTCTCATCTGTAAAAATGGGGACAATAAAAGTCCATCTTCATAGGGTTGTCATGAGAATCGAACAAGTTAATACACGTAGAGTGCTTTACTCAGTGCCTGGCTGTAGCAGTTGCTCAATAAACAGCTGTTATTACAGCCCCGTTTGGCCTTTGCAAAAACCCTGCAAGAGAATTGAAATAACTAGAATTATCTCTGCTTTACAGATGAGATAAAGGAGGCTCAGAGAGGGCCAGTGACTTGCTTAAAGCACACAGCTAGAAGTGCCTGAGCGTGCAACGTATGCTGGGCGTGCCTTTCACCAGAGCCTTTCTGGGGTTAGGATTTATATCCTCAGACCTGGAGCCTCACTACTCCCTCTGGCTTGACCGCCTCTCCCACTCTTTCGATGCCTGACCTTTGAGATCCCACTGTTTTCTTATTGTGGCAAAATATACAGAAAAAATGTTTACCATTTAAATCATTTTTAAGGGTACCGTGTAGTGGCATTAGTTACAGTTGCGGTGTTGTGTGGTCATCACTACCGTCCGTCTCCAGAATGGTTACCATCCTCCCACACGGAAACTCTGTCCTCATTAAACACTAAGTCCATCTTTCCCCTCCCCCAGCCCCTGGCAACCACTAGTCCACCTTCTGTCTCTATGAACCTGACGACTCTAGGGACCTCGGATACGTGGAATCATGCACCATTTGTCCTTTTTTGTCTGGCTTATTTCACTTAGCGTGAAGCCCTCGCGTTTCCTCCATGTAGCAGGTGTCAGAATTTTCTTCCTTCTTAAAGGTGAATAATATTTCTTTGTGTGTATATTTCACATTTTATTTATTTGTTCATTCGTTTTTGGACATTTGAGTTGCCTGCACCTTTGGGCTATTGAATACTGCTGCCACAAAAATGGGTGTACCAGTATCCGCTAGGGTCTCTTCTCGCATGAGACCCCGCTGCTACCACGGCCTCAGGGGCCACTCGGAGGGCTTTGCCAGGATCCAGAGTTCCCAGCGATCCAGGAGCCAGACCCCCACCCAGCCTACAGCGCGCTGGCTGTCTTGCTGTCCCGTCAGCTCCATGCCCTTCCTATCAGTCAGTTCCTCTCCTCCTGGCCTGCCTTCTACACTATCTCCATGGTCCAAATCCACCCATTCCCCAAGGCTCATCTCAAATTAACCAGCCCTCCAGGAAGCACTCTCTACCCTCCGTGGCCTTCTCCTACCCCTACAGCATCCGACCCCCCATCTGTCCCGTGCTCGAGTCTCTGATTACGCTATCAGTGCCTGGTCTCCCCTACACCCTCTCTTCCAGAATTGGGAATTTCCTTTAAATATTGTGGAGATAATGTCCCCTTGAAGAAAAGCAAAAATGAGAATCCCCTTCCAAAATACGTCCAGCTTAAGTGACCAATGAATCTTAGGGTTTTAACGTACCCGTGTGACACATTAGAAGCAGTGTGGCTTGCTGGGTCTTGCCACACTCTGTCTTTTCAAGCTAGAAAAAGCAGCAGAGCCATCAGTCCAGTACTTCTTTTCTGAGTGGGACTTAGAAACGAGCAAGCCGTGGGGAGGGACAGGTGGGAGGGCCCTCGGGAGCCGGCCACCCCCAGACTGAAGGGAGGTGCGCAGGGAGGAAATTGTGGGTAAGAGCACCGGCGGCCTCATCTTGCTTTATTGATGGGGATCTGAGGCCTGGCTGCACCCCAGGAGCTCGCCCATGAGAACACCTGATTGAAAAGGGGGCCCAGGCATAACCAAGTTCCCATTAGCTCTGTCATCCCCAGGGAGAAATGGGGCAGGGCAGAGGCAGGGGGACAGGGGACACAGACTCCCCTTTCTGTTCGGCATAGCCCCTGATCCCCAGGTAAGAGACCTCTTATTGGGGGGAGGAATGCCTCAATTGGAGGGTCCTTGTGACTGGGCCCCATGACGGGTCAGGAAGGATCATAACGGACATTGAATTCCTTGAGCCGCATAGAAACCCCAGCAGACTGAATCCTGGAGGGCAGGGCAGGCTGGAGTCACCTTCTCCCGGCTTGCAGTGCGCGGCATGTACGTGCACCTCCCCCACCCTTTCCTCCCGCTCGCTTCCCTCACCCCCACTCACTTGCCAGAGAAGCAGCCTAGCCGCCTGGGTTCACATCCTGCCCCTGCCCCTCCCTAGCTGTGTGATACGGGGCAAGTTACTTTATTCCCCACTCCTCCGCCCCTCAGCGACCCCATCTGTAACCTGGGGGTAGTAAGAGAAGCCCCCTCACATGACTGTGCTGAGGAGGAATGAAGTCAACGTGGTAATGTCTTTAGAACAGTGCCAAGCATCTAGCAAGTGCTTAGGAAACACCAGATATTTTTTATTCAAGAAATATATAGTGCTTGCTCAGGGAACTGTGGCCGAATTAATGGGAGGGCTGAGCCTGCAGAAGGAGCTCGTGTTCAAAGTCAGCAGGTGCCCGGGTTGCCTTGAGAGACCTGCTTTGCCCCCGGGAGTCTCCCTGTCTCCTCCGCAACACGAAGAACACGTTTCCCATTGCCCTCACTGCAAGGCTGTCATGGGCATTACTGGGGGGCTTGGGGTGCAGGCACGGGGGAAGCAGGGCAAGTGACCCCTGGCTCAGCCATGGCCTCCCCTGTGACAGGGGCTTCTGAGCAGCCCTCTCTGGGGATCCCCTGCTCGATTTCTGCAGCCCCATGGCTCCAGGCAGTTGCTGGGACACGCTGGTGGGGGAGGGGCTGGCGGGATAAGCACCTCGGCTTCGTTCTCACCAGCTCCCACAGGAACTAGGGCTGCAGGGGGCTTTCCAGAGGCTGGCCTGACCCGGTGGGGCGGAGAGGAAGCAGAGCTTGTGTGTTGGCCTCTGGGGCCAGCCTGGGCCGTGGGGTCTGCCATTCCCGAGAGCCAGGCCGGGGTACCAGCTACACCGAGAGAGGGCCCGGCTTGAGAGCCTAGAGGCCGGGTGCTCCCCCCGGGCTCGTTCATGCTGCCTCGGCCTCCTCCCCGCCTCCCCGGGGTGTTGGCATCTTCGTCTCTAGCAGGCACTATCCTGCCTGCTTCGTGGGGCTGTGGGCTGGCTCCGTGGGAGGACGCTCATCAGCAGCGTCCCAAAGCTGGGCACATCTAAGGGCATCAGGGTCCTGCCAGTGGGTAACTCGCTCAGCGTCCCCCATAGACGTCAGCAAGATGCAGAGCCAGGTCTGAACTTAGAGACGTCTCTGGAGCAGAAAGCGCGCTGGCTGGCAGTCCCCTGTCCCCTGTGCAGCCTGCGGGGGCGCCTAGAGCCAGTGATGCCGTCTCAGGCTCAGTTTCCCTGTTGCAGAGGGCAGCGGCAGTTAGCCCTGCAGCAGGACAGGCAGGGTTTCGTTTGCTTCGTTTTCTAATATCTGTCACAACTTCTCTGCATAGTCCTTCCCAGTCTACAGATGAGGAAGTGGGGGCTCTGGGAGACGGTGTCCCTTGCCCCAGACCACCTGCTGAAAGACTAGGAGAGCGGAGCTTCCCCCGGGGCTTTAGCACAGGCTGCTGTATGGGCTGGAGCGAGCACTTTGCCTCTGAGCTTTGTTTCTACATCTGTAAAATGGGAGTGGCAGTCTGTCCAGGGCAGACACTGAATAGTGGTAGGCAGCAAAAATCCTAGGAGGCCTGGCTGAGGTTTGAACCGGGGGCTGCAGGACCCCTTGGCCCTACTTGCACACCAGGCAGCCTCTGGCACCTGACGGGGGGGCCGGGTGGGCGCCGGGAGCCTTTGCAGCTTGACTTGGACATTCCCAGGCCTCATCTAAGCCTACGGATTCCTTGAAGGCCTCTGCCTGATTTCATCGGGCCTGCCGCCTGATTTTGCTCCGAACACGGGCTGCAGCCCCCGGGGCTGGTTTCGGTGACGTGGCGGCCCCCCTCTCCCGGCTGTTTCCCAGAGCTCACGTGTGCAGGGTCTTCTGCTGCAAGGAGGCGGTTCGGACCTCCTAGCACTTGCAACATCTGGGAAAGGCTAACTGGGGGTGCCCCTCCAGAGCACCCCCCTTTGCTTCTCAGCAGGAGGGGGCGGCTCAGTTATTTTTGTGATAAAAGTTTAATAAATTGGAAGGCACGGTTTTCATTCTGTGGGTAATTAGCTGCCGCCACCGTGCTCCCTCCTAATTGTCTCTCTCACTCCAGATCGGCAGAGATCAATAGGAAGCGGCCCCTGCACGGTGAAAGTCACAATTAATTAATTGTCGGGCGTGTGTGTGTCTCCATCTCTGTCACATCAAAGGCCCAGGGGCAGCAGCTGCCCACGTTTCTGGCTCTGCTGGGCCAGCCCAGCCCAGAGTCCCCAGATGCACGTGACCGCAAGCCACCATGCACGCTTCCTGTCTCTCCCTCAGGCAGCAGGAGGCTCCTGGAGAAGGGGTCCCCTGAGACCCCAGGCTCAGGGGCCTTCTCTGACAGCCAGCATTTTCCTACCACCCCACCTCGAATGCAATCTCTGCTCTATCCCTGCCCGGGTACCTGTGCCCTGGTGCCCCCCAACCCCTCACCCCACTTCACCTTTGCCTGTCCCATCCAGTCTCCTGCGTGCAGTCTAACCCAGTAGATTTTCTAGACTAAAACTTGGGCTATATCCAGAAAAGTGGTTAGCTCTGGTGGTAGGGGGAGGTGTGGGCTGGGAGAAAACATTTTGGGATTCTGGGGATGCTCTACATTTTTGAGTGGTGGTTTCATGGATGTATACCTATGTAATAAGCCACTTGCACGTGCACACAGACACACAGACACACACACACACACAAATGCCCCCTTCCATTCAGTAACAACAACTCACTTTTATGTGCCAATGTTAAGACATGAGGATGACGAGGAAGGCAGCCAGCACGTGATGAAACCACAGGCCCTGCCGCCATGTATCTTTCCTACTCTTTCCCACGAGGCTTGGAGATAGGTAGTGTCATCCCTGTATTACAGATGGGGAAACAGAGGCACAGAGAGGGCTTGGAAGGAGGAGAGAAGAGGTTGGCGGTCGGAAGGTTGAGAGGAAGGGCCTGCGGATGCCAGGGGCTTGTGGCGGCCAGCTCGAGCTTTACTTATCTCTACCACTCTTTGAAGGCGCAGCCATGTGTCCCATTTCACAGACAGGAAGCTGAAGCTTGGAGAGATGACGTCCCTTGTCCGAGGTCACAGGGCCTGGGAGTGATGGGCTGGGTCTGGAACCTGGGTTGTTTCTGAAGAGGGGGAGGGAGGAGAGAGGGAAGTGAGGGTGAGAGGGGCCCTGAGGTGGGGTGAGCAATCGGGGAATACTAGCAAGGTGTGATACGAAAGACGTGGTGCTAAAGACCTGTGTGTGGGAGCATGCACGCCCACACACGCGCACATACATGCATGCACATGCACACCCCTGTGCACGCACCTGTGCACACGCCCCATCCTTTCTAGCGCCCCATTCTTTCATCCGCAAAGTGAGAGAGGAACCGCGGGGCCTCAAGGTTTGCTGTGGCCAGCTCGCGGCCTGGCAGATGCGGTGGGGGCTTGGTGAGTGCGCCGGGCCTCTCATGCTCCTCCATCTCAGCCAGGCAGGGCTGTGCTGGGCTCCCAGGCGCCCACCCTCTGCCCAACACCCGCAGCTCTGCAGGTGAAGCCTGGCTCTGGGAGGGGTCAGGTCCCCTTGTCCCAGACCCTGGGCCTGTGCTCTGGTCTCCTGCCCCCACGCCCAGGCGGGCCCATCCACCCCCTGGAACTCAGGGGTTGACAAATATTGTAAGAGCTTCCTCGCTGGTGGGGAAAGGTGGTGCCTGTCCTTCTGTTGGCTGTTTCTCAGTGCCTCCCCTTCATAGCTGGTCGTCAGGGGAGGCCACCTCCATGCTCCTACCTCCGATGCCGCCTGTCATTGAGCCTTTGAAGTGGCGCCTGATTTTCCAGTCTGTCTGAAGTTGCTAGCTGCTTATGCAGCAGCTGGTCCAGAAAGTACCCCCGCCGGGCCTTTCCACGATGGTGCCAGCCGCCAGGGACTCCGGGAGACAGCCGCCGGGTCTCGGTGGGGGGGGGGGGAGGAGGCGGGCAGAGGAAGCCCACATGCCATCTCTGTCTCAGGGTCTTCTAGACTGATTTTGCTTATTTTTTGTTTAAAAGGATGGGGAAAAAAAGAGTTTTCAAGAACCCCAATGTTTTATTCTCTTCAAAGAAAAAAGGAATAAAGATTTTTAAAAAGAAAAAAACGAAGGGCCAAAGGTAAAGCTTTTAAATTTCTTTGAACATTTTTACTGACGTGGCAGCTGCATGGGGGAAGGTGCTGGCCTGAGAATCCTTTCCTGGATGTTAATGTGCTGTGTGACCTTGGGCAAGTCACTTCTCTCTGGTCGTCAGATCCCTAATGAGGGTTTGACTGGTTCTGTCCCACTCCACATTTGGGGACCTTCTCACAGACCGTGCTGTTTGTTTTCCCTGAGACTCATTGCCACAGGCCCCCTCCTCCTTCTCCATATGAAAGCCTTCCTGAGCCCAGGAAATCAGAGAGGCAGGTGGAGGGGCCTCTGGGGATCCAGTGAGCAGGATGATCCCTTAGACATGGGTGCACAAATCTCCATTTTGAGGATGTCACAGCTGGAGATCAGAGGGGTTAAGTGGCTTGCCCAAGCTCACACAGCGGGGGAGTCCATGGTAGAAGCAGAATTGACTCTGTGTCTTTTAACTCCCCAGCCTCATTAAGCTGCCGGAGGAGGTTTCCTGAAACCAGGGGCCAAGTTTATGTGGCTTACATTTTTCAACTGAGGCTCTTGAAAGTGGAATTTAAGGGTGAGAGCTTGGGGTCAAACAGAACTTGGTCTTGCATCGGCTGCTCTGTTTGTGTGAACTTAGGCAATCGATTTCACATCTCTGAGTCTCAGTTTCCCTAACTATAAAATGGGGCTATTCCTTAGGCCTCCTTTATGTGTAGCTGTGAGGGCAAAGGAGAGGATGCACGTGAAGTGCTCAGTGCAGGGCCTGGAACACATGAGCCCTAAGTGCCGACAGCTACTCTGGCGAGCCTTTAGCGTGGGGCTGGAGCTTTATCTGCTTTCTTCGTCAAGCACTTGGAGAAAGAGGGCACACTGGGCCAGTCTCCGGGGTCTGGCTGTCATGCCTGCCTTTCACGCCATACCCCCTCCCACCAGAGCCCCTTCCTGGGAGACACAGGCAGCCCGTGGCAGGCTGTGTAGGAAATGTCAACCTTGTCTCATGGAGAGGCCTCTGCTGGCACTGATGAGACCCCTGGCAGGTGGAGTGGGCAGGGAGCGGCCCAGGGCCTAGCCTCGCTCCCCCTGGGCCTGGTCTTTCTTGGTCTCCCTGTCACGGCTGTGGCTCCAGCCCCAGGAGGCCACCCTGAAGGTTGCCTGGGGCTGGGGAGCCATCATTCCAGGGGCCAGGCTTAACTGGAGCTGGTGGGTGGGCAGCTGGGTGGGCTTAGCTTCAAGCCAGGGGTGCAGAGGGCAGGTGGCCAGTGGGTATGGGCACAGGGTTCAGATACAGAATGAACTGGGTTGGAATCCTGATCCTGACTCTACCACTCCCTAGCCGTGCGACCTGGGGCAAGCCAAGTCACCTCTCTCAACTCAGGCTCTTTGGCTGAAAATGAGGACAGTACTCACTCGGTCTCCACAGGACTGTCGGAAGACTGGAGAACCGCCAGCCCCTGACACATACAGTAGGAACATCATGAGTGGGAGGTGCTAAGGAGGTTGTTATGCTCTTGCTCTCACAGGTGGGCATGGGGCTCTTCATTCACACATTATTCAATGAGGCTTTATTGCAAATTCTGTAATTTGCCTGCCCAGTCCCAGGGACTAGCAAGACATCAGTGAACACAGAAAAGATCCCTGCCCTCATGGAGTTGACATGCTAGTGGGAGAGGGTGTGGGAGATCAGAGGCTCAGGGATGGGGCTGGGGAGCAGCAGGGAGCAGAGGAAAGAACACAGAACCCCTGTGTTCAAATTCCGACTCAGCCACTAACTTGCTGTGTGACTTCAGAAGAAGCACTTCCCCTCTCTGAGCTTTAGTTTCCACATTTGCAAAATGAGATTAATCACCCAGCCTTGCATTACCGAGAGATGAATCTCCATCAAAACAGTCTTGGGAGGGCACTAGGGAGACCAGTTTCCTCTCTCTGTGCAGCTTCCCCACCCTGAGAATCAGGGCTGGGCAAATATCAGAAGATGTCACCTGTGACTCTTCTACTCAGCCTGGATGCTCCAGCCCAGGAAACCCTGAAGCCATGAACCTGGAAGCAGATGTTCCACTTTCTCAAGTCTGGCCCTAGGGTGGGAGCAGGAGCTCCACACGTCTCCTCCAGCCCTAGACCCTCCATGCTGGGACCCCTCCTTGAAATCTTATTTCTTCTAGTCACCCTCAGGATGGGATTCTGGGGATCCAGAAGGCCATGCTACTGGAAAAGACCAGTGACATTCATTCATTCATTCATTCATTCGTTATCAATCAGTTGGTCTGTCAACAGACACTCATCCAGCATTTACCATGTGGCAGCCCCACGTTAGGCACAGGAGATCAGGAATGTATCAATTCTTTAGCAAATATCAAGCACCTCATTTGTTTCAGGCTCTGTGCCTGGGACTGAGGACAAAGTGATTAATTGATTTAATGTTTAGAGATGACTGCCATGTGCTCGAGACTGAGGGCCAAACAAATGCTGAGGTCCTACTCTGTGCCAAGGACTCTGATGGGTACAGGGGACAAAGAGACCCTTGCTCCCTGAACACCAGCTCTGAACGAGGCACGCCACACCTGGGAGAACAGTGGCTGACGTTTTGTGGGCGGACATGAAACCCAGCATCTCCCTGTGGCTAATCATCGGGCTCACAAGAGAAGCGCGAACAGACCCCCTTGTCCATGAATTTGCTAATTGAGCTCCTCGAACTCAGGCATTAACCTGCATTACCATAAATACTGCAGAGAACAGCCATTCACAATTGATGCTCAGTGGTAATGGAGAAAATCAGTAGAGGAATAAAGCTGAAATGGAATCATAAAACCTTATTTTCACCATTAATTTGAACCTAGTCTTCCCCAAATACCTTTCAATAAATCTTTCTGTAAGACTCGAGGGCTGGAGAGAGGAGGGTAGGGCTGAGTGAAGGGAGAGGCTGTGCCGCGGAGCCTGGGGGCTGAGCTGGGTCTGGAGGGCTGGAGGGGGTTCCTGGCTCACTGGCTGCCTGCTCTGCCTCACTGGGGGCAGCCAGCCCTGAGTCAGGGCCAAGCGAGGTGGCTTTTGGTGAAGAGTGAACCCAGCTCCACACATGGAGAGAAGTGGGGATGGGGAATAACAAGGTGGATAGACAGGCAGACAGATAGGAAGGCAGGACAGACTGACCGCCAGGGAGACAGAGGAAAACACACAAACTCAAAGACAGATGGACAGCCAGGCTGACCAGTAAAAGGATAGTTAACAGACAGATTGACAGACTGTTGTGATGACAGACAGCAGGTAGACTGAGAAACGGGAGGCCAGTCTGTCCATTGGGAGGACAGTCAGACTTAATGGGAAAAGAGAGGAAGACCCACAGAAATACAGACTGACAGCCAGTCTGACCCACAAGGAGCCTTCCAACCGACAGAGAGACTGACAGAATCACAGGCAGACAGACAGGCATAGTGATAGTCCAGAAGCAGATCAAAGGAGAGGTAGGCAGCCAGTCTACCCTTTCAGAGGATAGATGGACAGATGGATGGAGGGGAACAGAGACTGGAGTTGGGGCAGAGGCTGGGGTCTCTGCGCATCCCTAGGTGTGTTTAGGGGGAAGGGGGGAGCTTGAAGAGGAGGCCTGGTGGACGCCTTCCCATTGCGTGTCAAGCCCCTTGCGTGAGGGAGACTGGCGTGCGGCGTGCTCCCCTGGGCCCCAGGCTTCCTGGCTGCTTCCCTGCCTTCTCCTCCTCACAGCCACATGCACTGTCTTGCACGCAATGCAGGGAGGCTCAGAGCTGCTGCTGAGGGCTGCTCCATGGTTGGGGGCTGGGGGCAGCTCCTGGAGCCCTCTGTGGGTCACCTGCACCCAGGTGTCTGTGGGGGGTTCAGACCCAGTGAAAGGTCCTAGCCCTGAGAGCACGGGGGACAGGAAGCCTTGGAGGCAGCCTCAGCCCTGCTGCTCCTCTGCCTCATTTGCACCCTGTAACCCCAGCCACGGCTCTCTGTGGAAGGTTCTGTTGTCCCCATCTCACAGAGGAGCCAACAGGGGCTCAGAGAGGGGCAGTGCTCAGGCCCAGCGCTCTCAGCATGAGGGTGATGGGATCTTTCCTTCTGGGAGCCAGGCTGCCCACAGGAAGCCCATGTGTTTCCCTGCTCCCCTGTGGTTGGTCAGTGGCCTTGTGGCTGCGCGGTGAGTCTGTCGGACCCTGGGATTCACCATAGGAAAACTACTAGTCCTCAGATGCCAGCCCCATCATCCAGCACCAGCTTTTCCAGGGATCGAGATGCCTTTGGCCTCCATCTGAGGGACTCCCACCTGTGTCAGTTAGCTGCAAAGTCAGGCCAGGCAAATTCCCAATAAACGGGGTCTGGTCCAGCAGAATCTCTGTTGCTTGTCCCCCCCCACCCCTGGTGACATGGTTGGTGGAGAGAAACTGGGGGCTTCCCTGAGGCATGCCCTGCTCCTCCATGAGTGGGCCTCAACTCCAACCATCTTGGTTTTCACCCATGTCTTGTTTTGATCATTAACACTCAGGCTGGGAAATACTTCTGTTTATCAACACAGTGATAGTAGTGCAGTATAGCAGTGGCAGCATTACTACTGGTACTACCAGCAGCGGCAGCATTACTACTAGTGCTACCAGCAGCGGCAGCATTAGTACTAGTAGCAGCGGCACCGTTACTACTGGTACTACCACCAGCAGCAGCATTACTACTGGTACTACCAGCAGTGGCAGGATTACTACGAGTACTACTAGCAGCGGTAGCATTACTACAAGTACTACCAGCAGTGGCAGGATTACTACTAGTACTACCAGCAGCGGCAGCATTACTACTGGTACTACCAGCAGCGGCAGCATTAGTACTAGTAGCAGCGGCAGCGTTACTACTGGTACTACCAGCAGCAGCAGCATTACTACTGGTACTACCAGCAGCAGCAGCGTTACTACTAGTACTACTACCAGTGGCAGCGTTAGTACTAGTAGCAGCGGCAGTGTTACTACTGGTACTACCAGCAGCAGCAGCATTACTACTGGTACTACCAGCAGTGGCAGCGTTACTACTAGTACTACTACCAGCGGCAGCATTAGTACTAGTAGCAGTGGCAGCGTTACTACTAGTACTACTAGCAGCGGCAGCATTAGTACTAGTAGCAGCAGCAGCATTAGTACTAGTAGCAGCGGCAGCGTTAGTACTAGTACTACTACCAGTGGCAGGATTACTACTAGTATTAGTAGTAGTGGCAGCAGCAGCGTTACTACTACCACCACTCCAGCAGCAGCAGTAACAACAATGACCATTTGTTGAGCGTTAACCAAAAGAAAATAAACTATGTTGCAAGCCCTGGATGTATGAACTCACCTCACAGTGGCTCTGTGAGGCGGGCATCTTCCTCAGTTTACTGGAGGAGAAGCCAAAGTTTATGTGGCTTCTCTAAGGTCTCAGGGAAAGAGGCAGAGCCGGGATCTAGACTCTGGTCTGACCCAAAGTCTGGGCTTGTTTCCCTGCCCCAGGCTGTCTGAGAGGGGCAGCTGGAGGTCGGTGGAGCTTCTGAGAGCTGTGGCTGGGCCGTGGGGAGCACAGGAGGTGGGGAGGGTGATGACAGATGGTGGGGCAGGGCGGGTCGGAGAACCTGCAGAGCGGGAGGCCTTGGTGACTTACAGGCAGGTTCCTCCACTGCCCTGGGTTGCTGCGGGTGAGAAACACTGTCCCGTCCCTCATGAAAGAAACATCAGTGTTAATCGGATCAGGCCCCACACTCTGGGCTGGGTGCCTCATCCATTTTTAATTTATTTCTTCCTTAAAACTCAACCCAAGGGGAGGAGGAGGGGAGGGAGCTGAGAGAAGGCTGTGGAGAGACATGAGGGAGAAGGTAGGAATTCTACACCTTCTGGATTGGTCAGGTTAACAGCACATGGAATCACATGCCTGGGTATCATTTCAGCCCAATTATTTGCCAGGCACGGGACCATGAACAAGTCACCTCCCCTCTCTGGGCCTCAGTTTCCTTATCTGTAACATGAAGCTATGATATATATGCCCCTGCATTGTGGCAAGCAAGTGATAGGTGTTCAATAAATGGTAACCATTGTGCCTAAGGGCAGGTCTGTTGTCATGAAGACCCTAGAAAAACTGAGTGTTTTGTCTTTCTCACTTTTGGGAAGCTCTTCTCTTCCTGAAGTCTCCAGTGTGTGGTCCAGGAAGAGCTAGCCCGAGTCTCTTTCCCAGAACAGTCCCTCCAGGATCTGAAGACAATGATTGGTGATGCTCCGCTTGCTATGACTCCCAGATCACCTCCACCATGGTATACTCTCATGGACACGCTCAAGGGCCTGTTTTATTTTCCTTCAGCTCAGTCCAGCAAATATCAATGAACCAGGACCTTGGCTGCATCAGCCATACCCCACCTTTGAGAAGCTCCATGAGGAGGGGTTAGGCAAGAAAAGAGGCAAGGCTTTAGACATGGCAGGCCAGCATGGTGCATGGCAGGAAAATCACCTCCCCTGACCATGACTCTGTGCTTCCAATAATTCAGCATCAGGTCCTCCCAAAGTCCAGAGGTGACCCCAGATCAGGCCTTGGAGGCAGATGCCGGCTGTGCAGCTTCAGCACCAAGGACAGCTCCACACCATTGTGCGGCTGCACCACTTTCCCCCTGGATTTGAGGCTCAAGGGAGTCTGGGGAAGATGACTACCTAGTCCTTGAAGAGTTGGTTATAGACTGACAGACCGTGTCATCTGGTCACAGGGTGGAAGAGCCGAATAATTGTTGGATGAATAATTGGTTGTCTTCATTTCAGACAGGACAAGAGGTGAATTTATGAAGCAAAAGCTCAGAAAATTAGGGGACCTTGGGGGAAAGCAATTAGGACCTGAAGTTGTAGGCAAGAGCCTTAATTTGTCTGAACCTCAGTTTCTCCAGCTGTGAAAGGATGGGAAGAAGAATGGATACACACACACACACACACAATCTTTCTGAGGCTGGACCTTTCTTTTTTTTTTTTTTAAGATTTTATTTATTTGACAGAGAGAGAGAGAGAGAGAGCACACACAAGCAGAGGGAACAGCAGGCAGAGGGAGAGGGAGAAGCAGGCTCCCTGCTCCATGGAAGAGGGAGCCCGATGCGGGGCTCCATCCCAGAACCCTGGGATCATGACCTGACCTGAAGGCAGACGCTTAACTGACTGAGCCACCCAGGTGCCCCGAGGCTTGATCTTTCTTAAGGATAGAGCCAGAAGTGTCTCCCTGGCTTGGGAGGGATGCTGGGAGTATCTCAGGGTTAAGCAGGACTCTGGGGCTCTGCTGTGCATCTGCAGTTAAAAGTTCCATGTCCAGAATATCGCCTTGAGGATCCTTACACTGAGGCAAAATGACTCTTATTTTGAGCATCTTGACAGACATTCAATTCTGTCACTGGGAGAGAGACTGGGGGAGGGAGGGAATCAGAGGTGACCATCTGGGCTTGGCACACACAAACATACACACATGCTCCTACCTGCCTCTACAAACAGGCACAACATTCATATACTAAGTCACACACTGGCTCATGTTACAATCATGGAAATTTTTATGCACTTCACACATACACGTACAATCATATGTACAATAATATACTTACACCAGTCACACACATTTGTGTGTTTTATATATGTTAGTCACTGAATTCTACATACAAAAACACATCCAGTAATGTCAGCCAACCTCACCTTCATGGTATATGCTTACCCATCACAGTCATACTCACAGACACGTGTACATACAATCATATACCAACAGTCATACACACACTTGGAGATAATGTCACATGTGCCCTTTTGTAAAGTCTCATGTCACCAAATGCACAAAAGTGTCCACACAGCCCTTTGTGGTCATCCACTTATATTGAAGCACAAATCTGCAGCAATGGACCCCATTCCACTACTCCATCACTCATCCCCTTTGACCGTGGGTCTCAGATGCTTTCTCCCAGGAGCAACTGTCCAGAAGACAGATACAGGTGTGGGCTGCTGGGTCATTCCTGAGCTCAGGACAAAGCTGACATCCTTAACCACTGCCTTCAGCATACCCCACCATTAGTGCTCCCCAGGGAGTCAGGCTGACATGCGTTCAAATCCTGATCCACCACTCATCAGCTGTGTAACATGGAGCATGTTACATAACCTCTCAATGCCTCAGTTTCCTTACTAATGAAAAGGGGATAGTAATGGTAACACTCTCATAAAGTTGTTGTGAGGACTGGAAAGTGTAATGCATGGAGAGCACTTGTCACTGTGTCTGGTATATGAAAAAAGTGCAGTAAATAGTGATTCATTATTATTAATAACAGTAAGCTACCCACATAGGCTCCCATTACATGCCACACAGACAGCCTTTTCTTCACGGTCTCTTTCATAGGAGTATATGTTTGTGTTGGGGGTGGTGGTAATTACATTCAGCATCCAAAAATAATGTCAGCATTGGGAAGGAGGGGGCTGCACCTGGACTCCTCTACCCTCACTGCCCTGTTCTCAGCCCTTGGGTCACCTTGGCCATGCCTCCTCTTGAACTTTTCTCCTGATGGTTCCAGATGCCTTCACCTGAGTCTCTACATTTACCCAAGGTCCCCAGGCCCCCTTCTCCTTCCTTTGGGTTCCTACCATATCAAAGCAGAAAGGTGGCTTTCTGGTTTATTTTACATTTGATACTGGACCCCTCATTTTTGGTATTCAGAGAGAAGCTCTTGCACTAATCTCTCCACTCTAAATGCTCATCACATTTCTCTTAAAGCCACAGGAGCTCCCCCTATTCCCATCTTTTATTCATCACCTTCCCACCAGCCCTAACACAGGAGATGTGGAAATGCAAACTCTCCAAGGACTGTGAATTTCACACCAGCAACTGACCCTTCCCCAGCAGCCTAGGGTTGGGAGATGGAGGTGTCCCTAATGAGGTACCTGAGCAATGGGGATGGAATGTGAGAGATGGTGGCCCATGGGCCCAGGTCATCACCCCATGGGTGAAGTGAGAGATAGAGAAACCACAGTGAGGAGACTGCCCTGGGTTCTGGGGCTCTCCACAACTTCCCGCTTCTAAAACTTCACCCACACACCAACAGCCTTGCCCTTACACCATCCCAGAGACACCCAGCCGCCCTCCTCCTGCTATAGTGACCAACACCAGGCACTGTCTCTTTTTCTTACCTTCATATTATCCTCTAAACCTCATGACAAGCTTGTGCAGTGTGTATAAGTACAGACCTCATGTTACAGGTGATGAGTGATGAAATGAGGCTCAACAAGGCAAGTGACATGCTCAAAGTCACATGGAAGGGAAGGAGGAAGAAACTGACCCCACAACAGGGCAGATACCGAGGGCCCCAGGAAGGATTATTTGCCTGTGCCTTTATTAGTCACCGAATCCTTATCATGAGCCAGACCTGGGCTGGGCACTGGGGTTCTCAGGCTAAATAGGGACAGTTTTTTTTTTTTTTTTTTTTTTAAAGATTTTTTATTTATTTATTTGACAGAGAGAGAGAGATAGCGAGAGCAGGAACACAAGCAGGGGGAGTGGGAGAGGGAGAAGCAGGCTTCCTGCCGAGCAGGGAGCCCGATGTGGGACTCGATCCCAGGACCCTGGGATCATGACCTGAGCCGAAGGCAGACGCTTAACGACTGAGCCACCCAGGCGCCCTAAATAGGGACAGTTTTGACTTTAATCAGTCCACAGTGAAGATGGGAGATCTATCAGAGTGCAATATAAGTGCTTTAATGAGGAAGCCTGGTCTGTGGGATCTCAAAGAAGGGAGAAACCCAAACCTAAATTAGGGAGAGGCCTCAGAGGTTGAGAGCTGAAGCATGAGTAAGAATTACACAGGGTGAGAAGGGAGAAGAGGAACATTCCTCTAGTGGAAAACGCACATGGCACAGTCATGGGAGAGGGCCGAGAGTATTTATGGGTCTGCAGGTACTTCTTCCTGGCTGGAAGTTCCTCTGTGGGTTTGCTGGGGAGTAAGAGCAGGGGATGAGACAAGAAACATGGGTGGCACCAGGCCAAAAGTTTTGCTTGTTATCTTGGACTACCCCTTTCCATGCTTCCTCCAACTCCCAACCATATTATCTATTCTCTCCCAGTGGGCCCATTCATCATGGGGGTGAGAAGGTTTGGCTGGCTTTGCCCACACTGAGGGCTCAGAGAATTGTTCTTCCAGGGGGGCTTTTGTGTTTTCTCAGGGAAGTCCAAAGACAGCAAGTCTTGCTTCAAAGAGATGAGATCCTAATGGTGAAAATCTAGGCATTGTGTTTGATTAAAAGCTAAAGCATCCATCTGCCTGAGCATTTCCTGTTCCTTCTCAAAGGAAATGCTCAAAGGAAATCCAGAGGAGAAACAAATTCTCCTCTGGGAATTTGTTTCCCTTCTGCAGGTGGTGCCTAGAAGGGCACTCAAGAGCCAGGTAGTGGAAGAGTGTGGTGGAAGAGCTGCATTGGGGGAGGAGGACTTTCTTTAAATGCTAACTATAAGAAATTAGGTGGAGAATTTCATACCCAGACTATGCCTCTGATGCTGTGTGAATTTGGATGAGCCTTTTTCCCTCTCTGGATAAGGCTGGATTTCTTCATTTAAGAAAAAAAGAAGCATGTGGAGAATCACCAATTTGATTCCCTTAAAGCCCTCTAATTCTATAATAAAAGCAAAGGGGGTGCGCCTGGGTGGCTCAGTCAGTTGGGCGTCTGACTCTTGATTTGGGCTCAGGTCATGATCTCAGGGTTGTGGGAATGAGCCCTGTGTTGGGCTCCATGTGGAGCACGGAGTCCACTTGGGATTCTCTCTCTTCCTCTCCCTCTGCCCCTCCAACTTGCCTCTCTCTCTCAAATTAATTAATTAATTAATTAAAAAATCTTTTAAAAAAAGAGCAAAGGGACTTATTCCAGCATTCTATTATCTTGTGATTTGGCTTCTCTGTTTTTTCCATCCTGTGAGCATCTTGAGGGCAAGAATTATCTTATTTATTCTAGAATTCACATCTCTAGCCAAGCACAGGGCTTGTCACAGAACAGGTGCTCAGAAGGTATACATTCATTTATTCAACAAATATCTGTTGCACACAAATGAGGGCCATCACTGTGCTGTGTGCTGTGGGTAAAGCACTGAGTAAATTAGATGCAGTGCCTGCTTTTTCAAACTGTGCTGAATTAGGGGAGCAGAAAAGAAACAAATAAAAAGTGATAGTTAAATCCAACTGGTTGTAAATGCTACAAATACAATAATATTGGGTAACATAGTAGAGAGTGACTCAGGTGGGTGGTGGTCACACTTGGGCGGAACCTTTTGCAGACATGGAAGAACATCCCAGGCAGAGGTAAGAACTAATGCCGAGGCCTGGCACGTTCAAGGAATAGAAGGATAGGCATGATTGAGGGAGAGGATGGTTGGAGGCAAGTCAGAGAGGCCAGCAGGAACTGATCATGTGGGATGTTGTAGGCCAGATGAGGATTTTAAATGTTATTACAAACTTGATAAGAAACTTTTGGAGGGTTATAATTAGGAAAGTGGCATGCCCTGGTTTTTAAAAGATCCCTTCAGCCCCTTGCAGAGAATGCATTAGGGGGGTGAGAGAGGAAGCAGGGAGACCAGTGAGGAGGCTCCTGCAGATGGGGGCGGTGCAGGTGGAGATAAATGGTTACATTTGGAACACAGTTTGGAGAGAGCTGACAAGACCTGCTAATTTGTTGCAGCACACCCACCAGCTCCCGCCATTGGGATTCAGCACCACGGACAGCGCAAGCCTCGCAGGTCCCCAACCCCGCCCCCCGCCCCCTAAAGCCTGATCCTATTTCTCGGGAGACACTGAGCTTCCTGAGGGCAGCTCTCGGAACTCCTTCCTCCCTTGTGGTTTTTACACATCTTTATTTTTAATTATAAAACATTTCAATATACAGAAAACTCATAAAGTAACAGATGCGGATATGCCCCCCAGGATTAAATGGGTGTTAACATTTCCCCATATTTGCCTCACAATCCTCTCTTTTTAAAAAGGAAAACAAATAAAACACAGTCAATCCAGCTCAATACCCCTTGCTCTTCTTCCCCAGAACTGACTGAGCTGAAGCCAGTGTTTTTCTGTCCCGGGCATGTTTTTGTATTGTCATTATCGAGTTATGCATCCAAAACCTGTAATTCTATTGTGACATATATTTTTAAAGTTTACATAAATAGTATAATACTGTATATATTCCTTTGTAGTTTATTTTTTCACTCCATATTATGTCATAGAGACTTATCCCTATTGGTACATGTTGATCTAGTTTGTTCATTTTAACTGTGATAGATGATTTCATTGTACTTATAAAGCAGCTTATTTTCCTGTTCCCCTGCTGAGAGGAGTTAGGCTGCTCCTCATTTTTCTATTACATACTAAGGTGCAGTGAATATCCTTGGACATGTATCCTTTTGCATGTGAGTATGAGTTTCCCTAGGATGCATAGAAAACACTGTGGGTGACCTGCCCAGATTCCTTTGACCTGCAGGTGCACTCATTCTGCAGCTGCCCTAAGGGTTGGCTGCTAAGAGCCCATAGCTGCTCCCTTCCTGGGAACCTCCTCGCCCAAGAAGATATACTATACAACACCACCCACCCTCCCACAATGGGGCAGGCAGCCTATGGGTAATCAATGACTGACAAGGGTACAAGTCTGGCCCCCTTGCTTCAAGGCAGATCAACTCTGTGTTGCTATTAATGCTCCAGAGCTCCCTGTGGCATCAGATTGCAGCTAATCTCCAACAAGAACATATTGGTACCTAGCATTCCCTCCCACCCTATCTGCCTTTCCCTCTCTCTTTCACCTGGGAGCACTCCCTCAGTAAATCACCTGTACAAGAATCTCAGGCACTACTTAGGGAACTTAATCTAAGACAAACACACACTAAGGTGGAGCTGCTTGGTCTTAGATTTGCTCATCTTAAAATTTACTAAGTGTTTCCAAATTGCTCTCCAAAGTAGTCGCACCAAATTACATTTCCACTAGTGGTTTATAAACATTCCTATTCCCCCAACACCTTCATCAATGCCTGCGTTATAGACTAAGTTTCCCAATCAAATTGGTGTAATACCTATGTCGTTATTGTTTTAATTTGCATTTCCATGTTTACTAGTGATGTTGAGAATATCTTTTATACCTTTATTGGCCATTCAAATTTCTTCTTCTTTTATTTGTCTGTTTGAATCTTTGCCCACTTTCTTATGCTTTGAAATGTTTTGGTAAATTGAATCTTTGAAATTAAAAAAAATTTGTTTTGGAAACGAATTCTCTCTTGGTTGGTTATACAGCTTGCAAATATTTCCCCAGCCATGGCTCTAACAAATCTATTTCTTTTTTGCCATGTAGAAGTTTCCAATTTGATTGAAATAAGGTTTAACATTGTTTTCCTTTATCATTTGTGCTTTTTGGTGTCTTGCTTATTTTCTGCTCTAAGGTTATAAAGTTATCTTCTTGTTTTCCTTTGCAAGTTTTATAGTCTGCTCTTTACATTTAAATCTTAATCAACCTGGAATTTATTTTGTGAGTGGTATGAGCAGGGATCCAATTTTATCTTTTTCTATGGGGGTATTTAATTGTCCTAGTATCACCCATTAACTAGACCGTCCTTTGCCCCTTGTCATGTTTCAAACTCTCATATATATTTGGATCCATCCCTAGGCATTATTATTCTCTATTCTTTTTAACTGTTTCTGTATTCCCAGAACCAAATAAAACTATCTTAATTATTAGAGCTGTATAGTAATTATTGACATTTGGTAGGGCGAGGTTCCTTTCCTCTTCCTCTTTTTTCTTCTTCAAAATTGTCTTGGCTATTCTAGGTTATTATTCCATATACATTTTGGATGACCTTGTCAAGTTGCAGAGAAAACACCACTGCAAATTTTATTGGAAATACAATGTATAGATTAAATTGGAGGGGACTAGCTGACTTTATGATAGCAAGGCTTCCTAGACAGGAACCCCATTGTTTCTTCTCTGGCTATTATTCTTCCTCTTCTCTGCATCCATCCTCACACAAGGGAAATGAACCTCCAAATCCTTCTCATCCTTCAATGCCCAGCTGAATGCTTCCTCCTCCAGGAAGTCCTTGGTGACAGCCCTGGCCCTCCAGGCTTTCTCTCCTCTAATTTCCTCTAATCCTTTTGTGTGCCCCATTTCCTGGACACTTAGCATAGCCATCTGGCTGGGGAGCCACTCTTGTGCATTCCATACCTCCACCTAGTTTCGGCTTCTGAAGGGTCTGTCTTCATCTTTGTATCCCCCAGTGTCACCCAGCACATGGCAGGTGCTCCAGAGGCCCTGACGATTCCTTCCCTTAGGGAAGGAAGTGTGTAGTAACACATTCTTCCTCATAGGAAATGGCTAGTGCCATGGGGAGGAGGCCTGGAGCAGAGTTTAGAGTTTCAGGAGAAACACACCTGGCTAGAAATCAGACAGTTCTAGCTTTACATGCTAATTCTGCCAGTTGGGACACTGGCCTCTCTGAGCATGCTTGTGCCCAACTGTAGGATGGAGACAAAATCACCAATCTCATAGGGCTGCTGGCATTATTAGTGAGACAATGAAGGGAACACAGTAAAATGCTTTCTTTCTCCTTGGTCTACGTTTCCAATTTGAGGGAGGTGCAGGAATGAAGATCCTTCCCTCAGCTTGATGAGCCGCTGGAGATCATTTGCTTGCTCATCAGTAGGATCCCCAGGGGCATCTTCCCCAAATGGACACAGTCGGGCTCTGCTCTGCCCCCAATGCCACTGCCCTGGCTCCTGCTGAGCGCCCTCCCCCAGAGCAGAGATGGGTCCTCAGCCCCTGATGTCACTATAGCACGTGCTTGCATCCCTCCCCTGCCCATGGCACCCAGGTCTCTCAACGGACCCGTTGGTCCCGAGGAAGTTGTTCCTATGAAATGCTCCTTCCTCATGTGTTCCTCCTCCAGAGGAGATCTTTCTTCCATAAGAGCACTTGAGGCAAGGGCGATGCTCGCTTGCAAGCAACCGTGCTCCAGTGCTAAGCACCATCCGCACATCTTGAAAGAGAGAATTTGGGGCCTGTGGGGGTGCTTCCTAGCAGAGCATGGGCTTTGGAGTTGGAAAAACCAGGGTCCTGGCTCAGCGTCCCCCAAACCTGACTTCAGGTGACTTGACCTCTGTAAGACTCAGCCTCCCCATATATAAAATTGGTGCATGAATCCTCTCTCCTGGGATAGATGAGAAGATCAGAGCAGAAAAAATGTATGGGATGCACACAGTAGGTGCACAGCATAGGCTGCTCTCTTACCAGGTGATGTTGAGGTTGAAAGGATGGGGAAAAAATGGGGACACAGGCAAAGGTGAGGCAGAATGAGGCAGAATTTATTCTCATTGTGGGCAAGTTCAAGACTCAGAATGAAGACCACAGAGAAGCAGATCCCTGGGACCCCAAGGGTACCTCACGCCCGGGGCAGGGGCCACACTTTTGCAAGTGCCGGGCCCTCCATGTCCACCCTGACTGTGAGGATCAGAGACCAGGAACTGGGTGAGAGTGGGGTGGGGGTGGGAGGCAGACAGGGTCCTCCCTGGATCGTGTCCTGACCATGTTTCCGACTTCCATAGGAAGGAAGAACAGCTCAGCTATATAGTAATATAATATATAGAGGTGTAGAGAGCTGGCCGCAGCACCTAGGCGGGGCTGAGACTCCCCAAATTATTGCAGGAGGAAGGGGGGGGCTCAGTGCTGGTGTCTCTGCGGAACAGCTGTGCTGGCTAGGGGGAGGGCTGGGCAGGGGGTGGGGAGCTGGGCTTGCCCCTCCCTCTGGGGCCGGCAGGGGGCACAAGGCATCCTGCCCAGTGGGGTTCCTTGGGCCCTGCCCACCAAGCTTCCCCTGGGATGGTGCTTTCTCACCCTGGGTGCTCTTTATGTGCTTTGAAGACCATTTTTGCATTGTCAGGAGTGAGGAAAAAATATTCTGGCATGGTAGAAAAAAGATATTTACATACCCTGGTGGGCCGTAAAGGGGAGGGTCAGTCTCAGGGTGGGGGAGCTTCCGAAGCCCCCTCTCACCCACAGCTGTCAGTGTGGGATGGTGTGTGGGGGAAAGAGCCCTGGGCTGGGAGGCAGGCGGCCTCAGCTCTAAAACTTGGTTGCTGTGTGACCTTGGACAAGGCACACCCCCTCTCTAGGTCTTGGTCTCCTCAGGTGGCACAAGAGGGGGTGGACGTGGGGCTGAAAATCTGGGATCTTATGGTCCCTGATCTTAGGATTGAGAAGGGAGGGGCGCAGGCCAGGGCTGGGCAGTGAGAGGTTGGCAGAAAGTCTTCCAAGTGAGGAGCCCTGGGACATGGAGGGGTATTGGGGCCCAGAGGGAAGTTCACGGCCCTGGCCGCTGACCAGGCAGCCAAGTCCAGCTGAGGGCATCTTGTGTACTCTACAGCGATGTCTACACAGTAGGCAGCCAGAGGGGCTGGCCAGGAACCCTGTTTTCCTGTGGAAGCAGCGGTGGGAGCCAGGTGGAGGCTGCAGGTGGCCCCCCACCTGCTAGAGGGAGGGCTCAGACCTGAGATAGAGCCGGGCGAGGGCTCACCCGGGCTGAAATGAGGGTGGGCCTGGTGCTGGTGCAGTTCCAAAGTGGCCCCTAATTCCAGCCTCCAGGTGTGGGGGGAGGTGGGCATGAGCCTCTCCCTAGTCCCTGTGGGTGCTGGGGCCTGGGCCCATACTCAGTGGGCAGCGTCACACTAAGTTCTGTGCTCACAGGCCTGTGACACATGTCCTCATTCATCCACGGTCACGCACGTGTGCCCCCCACCATAATGGAAAAGCATGCACGCCGTAAGCACACATCCGTGCTCGGACCTGATGGGTGGACACGCACACATGGTCACAAATGTTCACAAAGGCTCCCACGACCTCATGAAAACATCCCTACACACACACACACACACACACACACACACACACGCACATACACGCACACACGGAGGCAGGTGAGTGACGTCTCTGTCAGGCTCCGTGTCACTGAGGCCCCAGCCTCTGGGGAAGAGAAGCCCCTCCGCCCTGGGGGCAGATGTCGCAGCCAAGCTGGGCACCGAACGCCCCTTCCCAGGCAGCCTGACCCCTGCTAAGTCCAGGTCCTGCGGTGGAGATCTTGGCACCTGAGAGGAGGGACAGAGGCTTGGGGGGCTGCCTGACCCCCCGCCAACCCTGCAAGTCCCCTGATGGGCGACATGTCCCGGGTCTGCTTTAGTTGCTGCCCAGGCCCCAATGGCCTTGGGTCAGAGGTGCTGGCGGGGCCCCTGGGTGCTTGTCAGCTGGGCCCTCATGGTCTGGATGCTGCCCAGGATCTTCTTCTGGTGGCCCATGAGGGTGATGCCCAGCGCACGCACGTCCCTGTGAAGGAAGAGTGGTGCTGACCTGGTCGGCCTGGGAGGCCGGGAACCATGGGGCCAGGGTAGACCCATTCCCTGGAGCTTCCAACCTCCTCGGTGGCCCTGCCTCTGGTCCCCTGCCCTCCTCCCCTGTCCGCACCCCCAAGGGCCCCGCCCGACCCTTCACTCACTGAGCATTCATACGCAGCACCATGCCCAGGGAGGAGTACCCGCCGGCGGCGAAGTGGTCCCGGTAGCGGCCCATGCGGATGGAGTCCAGCCAGTCCCCCACGGTGAGGCCCCCGCCGCCACCCCCGCCCCCACGAAGGTCAAAGCAGCTCTGGGCAAAGGCAGGGGGCGGGCACCTGAGGCACAAGGGCCCTTGGTAAGTGGCCTGCCAGGGCCTCTGCCCTCCACAGGGACCCTGGGACTAGCCACCCTCAGCCTCCATGCAGGCTCGGTAGTGGGCAAAGGGTCTGACAGGCTAGCCCCAAGCCTGAAAAGCAGAGGGCTGAGGAAAGCTCAGGCAGGACCGGGTTGAGACCCAGGAAGCTCAGGGCTCAGGGGCCCAGGCAGGACAGGGCTCAGGGGCCCAGGAAGCTCAGGGCTCAGGGGCCCAGGTAAGGCAGGGGTCAGGGGTCCAGCCTTGACAAGGGTCAGGGGACAAGGCAGGTCAGGGCTTTGAGACCCCGGCTAGGTGTGGTCCCATTGTCAGGGCTGACACTAAGTCTGGGCCTTATCTGGGGAAATGCTGGGAGAGCAGCTGGGCTTGGGCAGAGCTGGGGTGGGCCCCAGGCACCTGTTGACAGTGGCAGTGGCCCTGAGACTCTCAGGGCTCTGGATGAGGGCATCGAGGACGCTGACGATCTGGGAAAAGCGAGGCCGCTGGGCCCTGTCCTTCTGCCAGCAGTCGAGCATGAGCTGGTGCAGGGCGCGGGGACAGCCCATGGGCGCGGGCAAGCGGTACCCCTCCTCCACGGAGCTGATGACCTGGGGTTGGGGGGGCAAGCACAATGCTGGGCTGGAGGCCGCCCGCCCCCTCTGACGTCCCATGTGGCCTCTGCCCAGCCAGGGTCCTGGACTCACGTCACGGTTTGTCATGTTCCAGTAGGGCCTCTCCCCGTAGGCCAGCACCTCCCACATGACCACACCGAAACTCCACACGTCGCTGGCCGAGGAGAAGGTCCGGAAAGCGATGGCCTCGGGGGCCGTCCAGCGGATCGGGATCTTGCCTCCCTGCAAGACACACACAAGTCCTGAGGGCTTCTCCCCAGCCCGAGGCGGGGAGCTGAGCGCTGGGTCAGGGCTGGGAACTGGGCAGCCCAGGAGCGGAGCCACGGCCTCCACCTGCCTAGAGCCCCTGTTCTGCTCGGGGGACCCGCACTCATGGCTGTTTTGAAGACTGAGCGAAGGAAGTGTGTGGCGTGCCTGGAACATAGTAGCTGCTCAGTAAGCGCCAGTTAGTTAACAGGCTGATGCCCCGACAAGGGACGAAGCCCGCGGGACACGGCTTGCTCATTATCTCACTGCTCTTCCTTCCTTTCCTTCTTGTTTGTTTCTGTTTTTGTCACAAAATCCTTTCTCTAAGGGAAACCTCGTCCAGATGCTCAGATGCTCGGATGCTCAGACCCCGAGGGAAGCTTCTCACTGAGGCAGGGTGGGCAGGCCCGAGCCCCGGCCCACTCAGCCTCCTGCCTTGAAGGTGGCCCCCAAGGCTTCTCTCGAGAAGCCCGCGTCTCTATGGAACAGGTTCTGCAGACACTAGTTTAGCCAATCCTTACAGACAGATGTGCAGTAGATTTGTGATTCAGACAGACACGGACCCTCCCAAAACCTCCCAGAGAGTGAGTGACAGTGGGGACCAGCCCTGGTGTCTCTCCAGGCTACCCAGTATACAGGCAAGGTGGGAAAGGGGGCTCCCAATTCCCAGAGGGGGAAACCGAGGTACAGAGAAGAGGTAGGACTTGCCCCAGGTTGAAGGCAACCCCAACATTTCCAGCTTCACTTCACTACGTGTGGGGGAGCCCTCCCCAGTCCCACTGGAAAGCGGGGGGACCACGCACCGTGGTGGTGTAGGCCGCGTCAGGGTCGTCCTCCAGCACCCGGGAGAGCCCGAAGTCGGACACCTTGCACACCAGGTTGCTGTCAACCAGGACGTTGCGGGCAGCCAGGTCTCGGTGGACGTAGCCCAGGTCCGAGAGGTAGCACATGCCAGCCCCCACGCCTCTGAGCATGCCCACCAGCTGCACGATGGTGAACTGCCCGTCGTGAGTCTGTAGGGGGACATGGCTGGGCTTCAGCAAGGCTCGCGCCGCTTGCAAAGTATCTTCACTTCTTATGAAGCACGTTCCTGTTTCAGCTCCTTCTCATGGTCTCGTTTACGCTCATAGCGACCCTGAGAGGGAGGTGGGGCTGTGATGACTTCTTACCCATTTTGCAGAAGGAGAAATGGAGGCCCAGAGAGGTGAAGCCCTGGGCCTGAACACTCAGCAAATAAATGACAGGGCGGGGGCTGGAGGCTAGCCATTTCCACCACACCCGCCATGCCTCCCAGCTGGCTGGGGCACTGGGTCTCCACGGAGGCACCCCTCTTAGCCTGTGTGCAGGGCAGAGGACCCCATGCTGCGGAGGGCCCTTCATGTGAAGGGGGGCTGCTAGGCAATTTGATTAAGACCCCTCCCTATTCCTCACTCCCCTACCCCAGGTCCATTGGGTCCAAGCTCCTGCGGGTGTTTGGAGGCCTGACGTTATCTCCCATCACCCAGACTGAACTTCCCTACCCCCTCCCAACCCACGGGGAAGGCAGGGTGGGGCACACACCCGCAGGAAGGCGTCCAGAGAGCCGTTCTCCATGTACTCGGTCACGATCATTGCCAGGCGGCCTGGGGAGGGGTAGAAGGAGGGGGTGGCTCTTGGTGGGGGATCAGGTCTGTTGATCAGAGACCCCAGGAACATGGCCCCTCTGTGAGCTGCCAAGAGGTGGGCCAGCACGGAGGGCTTCAGGGAGCCTAGGGTTCCCACTGGGGTCCCGGGCTCTGGCCCCCCTCCCCAACCAAGTCATCCGGGGACCTGAACCAGGGGGATGGAGGGGGGACAGGGGCAGGGCAGGGGCAGAGCACGGTGGTCCAGGGATGGACCCAGACTTCTGTCCTGGGGCAGGAGGGACCTTGTAGGGTGAGGCTGCTCTCGCCTGGCACCTACCACGGGTGACGACACCTTCCAGGCGGATGATATTGGGGTGGTCAAACTGACCCATGATGGACGCCTCACTCAGAAAGTCCCGCCGCTGTCTCTCGGTGTAGCCGGCTTTGAGGGTCTTGATGGCCACGGGCACGTCCCGCTGCCCCGGCACCTGCAGCCGCCCACAGCAGACTTCCCCGGACTCCCCTGTGGGCCCCGAGTGGGGCAGGCAAGGGACGGCTGTGGGACCCTCCGCTCTGCACCTGGACCCCGGCACTCCCCCCTTCCCCAGCGTGTGCTCCGTGATCCCCCCTCGCCCTGCCCTGGGCGCCCCTCCCCCAGGCACCCCTCTGTGCTGTCCCCACCTTCACAACCCCCAAGGCTCACCAGAGCCGATAATTTTCTCGATGTGGATCCTGGAGGCTTCAATCTCTTGGGTGAAACTGCGGCCCGCCCGGCCTGGCTCCTCATAATTGTGGGGTTCTGCATAGAACGGGGGCTCTGGGATCTTCCCCGGGGGGTGGTGCAGGGGCAGGAAGACAGGTGGGGGTGCTGAGGGGCCAGGAGAGAGGGCCATCAGTGGGACGCAGGAGACTGTCTCTCGCAGCATTCCGTGGGCCTGGGATAGGTCTGGGGTGGGGCGTGGAGGGTAAGGAGCGTCCCCAGGAAGCTCAGGTTGTGGGGGCAAACAGCAGGTGTCCAATACGTGCTTACCAAGTGAAAACGGGCTCTCTATGGAGGAGCTATGGGCTTTCTAGGGGACTTTGGGGTCTCCAGTGAGTTCTGAGCATATCTGTTGTTTTGGGGGGGTCACTTCTAGAGTCTTTAAGGTCTTTTTAAATTGCTCTGGGGTAGAAATGTAGCAAAAGCGTTTTCATCACAAACGCCAAATTTGATTGAAAGTAGTTCTTTAGAAAACTGCGTTGAGAAGGATTCTGAAGCTGCACGAAGCTCACTGAGAATCGGTACCATAATTAATACTAATGTCTACCACGGGCACAGACGTGAGGCACGGAGGTAGGCTCTCTCCTATTTGCCTCGTTTTCTGGGGTCTCTGCAGGGTCCTGGGAAAGCTCTCTGTAGCATGGGTTCTTATCCAAGAGAATATGACACGCCGCCTCCCAAACTGTAGGCAAAACTGTGTGTGAGTGCACAAATGTGTGCATTTCCCCGGGCAGAGGGTTTCTAGCATCCTTGCTGGGGTCTGCCCACCCAGTAAGGGTGAACAGCACTCTGCCTCTGAGGTCTCGGGGTTCTGACATCCTGCTATCTCCGGGGCTCTCGTCTTTTCCGTGGGCACCCTGCTCCTCCCCACCTGTCCCCTCCCCAGACCAGCGCCGGCTCCCACCACGACCTCCTCTCTGGCCCGTGTGCCTGGGCCCCTGCACTCACCCTGCCCATTCTGATACTGCATCTTCTCCTCGTCCGAGTCCTGGAAGGCCTTGCTGTAGCCGCAGTGCCTGTGGAGGGCAGCCCTAGCCTCAGCCCTGACCCCATTCGGGGACAGATCAGAACCCCTCCCTCCTAGGGGAGTCCCCGCCCTCAGGCTCTCAACCCGGCTGGATGGTGACATTTCTGACAATTGCAGTTTGCGAAGTCAAGTGCACTTGGCCCGCACAGCAGTCTACACACCATAAGCCCCATTTTACATGAAACCACCCTTGGCGGGTGGGGACAGGAGGCTTCCGGTATTTATAACACTGTGTGACCTTGGCCAGCCCCCTCCCTTCCCTGGGCCCGTGTCTCCATGTACAGGACGATGTTTCCAGGCCTCGCTGACTGGGCTCCTAAGCCCCCACGAGGCACAGCGTCCTGTCTCCACCTCTCTCTGGGATGGAGTGGGGGAGGGAGCGATGACTTTAGTTTTTACAGACCTGGGTTTCTGTCCCAGTTCTGACATCTACCTGGCAGAAGAGGTCTAACCTCTCTGACCCCAACTAGCTCACCTGCAAAGTGACACCAGAATGTCCGCATCACAGGATTAAATGAGGTGGAGGAGGTCACCTGGAGGGAGTCCCCGTGGGCCTGGCAGGTGGGTGGATGTGGTATGGCGTCAGGGAGGGAGAGTCTGGATGACAACGGGCTTTGGGGCTTGAGCGACCCCACGAACAGTGGTGCCATGTCCTGGGGGGAGGCTGTGGGAGGTGCAGGCCTGGGGGTGCCAGGAGCGGGTCCTCAGGGGAGAGGTCTGTGCTGGTGACAAAATGTCAGCATGACAGTGGGGTTCCTAGCCACGGGCCCTGGTAAGGTCACTCAGAAAAGATGGCCCCGGCTGAATAGGGAAGAGAGGAGGGTCCGGGACAAGCGTGGGGTCCTCCAGCCTTCCGAGGCTGTTTCGAGAAGAGGGGCTGGCAGGGATGGAGAAGGGCAGGGCATGGGGGCAAGACAAAAGTGTTTCACGGGGGAGGAAAGAAGAACAGGTATACCCGGAAGTGAACCCAGACCTAGGTGCAAGGGGACCACTGTCTTGGCGGGGCTTGGGACAGGCGGGAGACACGGGGCTCCAGAGGAGGGCCTTCGGGTGGCGGGGACCAGGACCACCCACCTCTTTTTGCAGATGAGCAGGAGCAGAAGCACGACCAGGCCCGTGATGAGCGTCAGGCAGATCCAGACAATGGTCCGGGTGTCGTAGCGGGGCCCTAGTAGGGGGAGAGCAGCGTGGGGGAACCGGCCTCTCAGGCCCAGGGATCTGGTGGCTCTCCCGGGTGGGCCCGGTGGGCAGCATCCTCAGCTGTGAGTCAACCCTGGGTCAGGGTCACAGGCCGCCTCCTCCTCTGCCCCCACCTTCCCCTCTACTAAGCTGCCCCTTCAGGACCCTGCTGCCGCAGGCTTCCCGGCTTCCCACCCTGGTGTCAGCACTTCCCGGGACTGTGTGAGCCCCAGAGAAGCTCTAGACTTCCCTGAGCCTGTGTTTTCCACCTGTAATGTGCCTGTCCTGCCTGTTGTTCGAACAGTAACAAAGCCAAATGTGCTGAGAGGTGCACGTTCCAGTCCCAATTACAAGAGATCCTAGTATTATCTTCAGTTTTTAGACAAGAACACTGAGGTTCAGAGACTTGGGGAACTTACTCAAGACCACACGGTAAATGGGATGGAGCCGGGCAGGATTCCGAGCTGGGCAGTCTCAACAAGGTGTCAGACCTCAGAGCACTTGAGACACACCATCAACTCGGCCCTGAACCTTTCAATCCTAGCACCACACCCTGGAGCGTGCCCCAGTATAGAGAGCGTAGAGAAGACTCCAAGAAGCTGGAGATGGGGGCAGGGCATTCCCAAGCTTGAATGTGCCTCAGAATCACCCTGAGGCCTTGATAAAACCTGAATTATTGGGCCCCCACTCCAGGGTTTCTGATTCAGAAGGTCTGGGGTAGGGCCTGAGAATCAGCATTTCCAAAACCTCCCAGGTGCTGCTGCTGGTCCCAGCCCGTGCTGTGAGAACCACTGTTCTGGAGCCTGGGGGCAGGAGGAGACTGGGGAAGGGGCACGGAATTTGTCCCCAGACTGACCAGGTTCAAATCCTGCTCTGCTGGGTGACCTTGGCCAATTCACTTTACTGCTCTGGTCCTCGTTTTCCTCATCTGTGAAATGGGGATGTGGATAATGGCAACTCACTGGAGGGTCTCTAGGACAAGTATAAGTGATCTTGGCAAAGGGCACCATGATGCCGGCCAGACTCACTGATAACTCAGCGACAGCCAAGTGTTTGGTGGGCCGTCCCTGGCTCCGTCACCTTGGGCAAGTCACCTCCCTTCTCTGAGCCTCAGTGTTTCACCTGTAAAAATGCCACTCCAGCACAGGCACCAGCTTGGCCACCAGGGCCCCCGGCACCTGGCCTGGCCCGGCTCCCTTGCCCTCCCCACTCCCCGCACTCACGGGGTTTCCCGGTCTCCACCTCCATGGCCTGGCTGAAGCGGCCGCAGCCGGCGGACGTGCGGGCTCGGACCTGGAACATGTAGCGGGTGCCCGGCTTGAGGCCCGAGACGGTGGCCCTGGTGGTGACAGCCTTGAGGGTGGAGTAGCTCTGCATCTCCTTGTCCTGCCCAGGAGAGGGGTGGTCAGCCCAGGGTCCTCCCGCCTGCTTCCCCTCCCCCTTCTGCCCTTCCCCGCTGGTACCTTCTCATAGTACTTGATCTCGTACTCCAGGATGATGCCATTGGGCTGCTCTGGTTCCTGCCACAGCAGGGAGACGCTGGTCTGCCCGGCCCGCTCCTGGCGGATCACCACCACCTGGGACGGGGCTAGGGGACGGAGGCCAGCCGCCATCAGATGGGTGCATCGGGGATAACGGAGACTGGTCTCTGTCCCAGGGATGCTGGCTTGGGCCGTGCTCACCTTGCCAACTGTCCTGCCCCCCCCTGCCCCCCATCCAGGGGAGCCAGCACCCTCCAATCCTCCTAGCAAATCATCGGCGGCCGCTCTGGTTGCCCCCCTGGGGGCGGCACAGCCTGGCTCTGCTCTAGGATGCTGGGGCTACCCTGACCCAGACGAGGCCCGGCTCCCCCAACTTTCACTGCCTCCTCCTTCTCGCTGGCCAGGCCCATCCCCTGGAAGAATGCTGGACCCCCCGCCCCCAGCCCCCGTCAAGCAGACACTCTCGCCGCCCTGGGGCCCCATCACCGGATGTCTCTATCACCAAGGGCCTGGGGTGGGACAGGCTCTCAGGAGTACCTGAGGAAGAGGAAGGAGAGGGGAAGAAGGAAGGACCCCACGTCCTCACTGCCTGGGTTTGGAGGGTAGGATGGCAGCAGCTCTGATACTCGGGGAAAGGCCATGAGCTGGGCACACCTGAGCCCCAGGATTCCTGTGTCACACCAGGTCACCCGTTCACCCCCTCACACAGTGACTAAGTCACCCATTCCCTCCTTCCCTCCTGCGTTCACTGCCCCTACTCCCGAGGTGAGTCTGCTGGAAAGTGCCAGATATAGCTGGGTGCAGCCAGGCTGACTCTCTGCCCAACACCTCCCCTGTCCCCCTATCTGGGCATCCTGTCCCCCCCTGCACCCCCCACACACCTGGAGCTCCCTGAAGGCAGGGGCTACACAGGGTAGGTGCCCACCAAATGTTGCTGGGTGACTTTGATGTGAAAAAGAAAGAAGTAACTCCAGAGTTAAGTTGGAGTGTGTGGTACCGGGCCCCCATGAGCCTGGGCATTGGGCCTGGGTCACAACCCGGCCTCCTCTGGCTGGCTGGCTGGGACCGTGACTGTCTGGGGTGGCAGTTTCCCCATCCAGAAACGGAAGCCAGCAGCGCCACCTGCCCGGAGGTGAGGATCAGATACTGCCAGCAGCATGTGGGTGCCCCTTAAAAAACAAAGAACTTCCAAGGCAAGAGGTGCCCTGTGAGGGGACCGGAGCACAGAGGTGGGAGGGAAACAGGGTGGGGGCACCAGAGCGGCTCCAAGGAGGAGATGGCTGTAGAGAAGGGGGACAGAGAGGAGGAGAGGGGAGGAAGAGGAAGAGGGGAGGGGGAGGGGAAGGAGAGGGGAGGCCCTGCAGTCCCTGAGGCCAGACCTCACCCATTTGCTCAGGGCTGTTGTCTGCCCCAGGCCCCCCCAGAATTCCTGAATGCCTTCCACATGCATTGTGGTCCACTAGGACCTGGGGATCCATAGTGAGCAAGGCAGCCCTCAAGGAGCTTATGATCTATAGAGAGACAGAAAGTAAATAAGAAAACGAATCGATACGTAATCACAGGAGGGACAGGAAAAAGGCACGGTGTGTGATGGAGCAGACCTTGTATGCATAGAAGGCTGGGGGAAACGGGGCCATTTTAGCCGGGGTGGTCAGGGTGGGCCTCCCCAAGGCAGGATGACAGTGGAACCGAGGACTGAAGGAACCAGCCACCCAACATCACAGAGAGGAGCCTGTCACTCTGACGGAAAAGGCCAAGGCACGGAAGGGCTCGGTGGCTCCAAGAGATGGACAGAGGGACGAGAGGCCGGTGTGGATGCAAGGGAGGGAGCCAGGCGAAAGTAGGTGGGTGAGGCTGGAGAGGTGGGCAGGGTGGGTGGTATGGGTGCGCCCTGGCCTGGCCCTGGGAGGGTCTCAGTGGGATCTGAGCTCAGGCTGAAGCTGGTAAAGGGCTCACGTGTGACCAGACCTCACTTACACTTTTAAAGCTCATTCAGGAGGTGGTGTGGGACGGCATCATGGGGCGAGGGGGAGCGGGCTCCTGGGGTTGTCCAGACAACACAGGATGGGGGTGGGGATGTGCTGTGGACTGGACTGTGTCCCCTCCCCAAATTCATACATTGAAGCCCTAACCCCCAACTTGATAGTATTTGTCATCATGGCCTTAGGGGGATTATTAGGTGTAGATGGGGTCATGCAGGCGAGGTCCTCCCTGTGGGATTAGTGCCTTTATTAGAAGAGACACCGGACTTCTCTCTTTCTCTGCCTTGTGAGGACACAGCCAGAAGGCAGGAAGAGGGTTCTCACTAGAAACCAAATTGGCCAGCACCTTGATCTTGGACCTCCAGCCTCAAGAACTGTGATCAATACATTTCTGTGGTTTAAGCCCCCAACCTATGGTATTTTGTTATGGCAGCCTGAGCTCAGAGAGATGGATCGGAAGGAGGCTGAAGCGGAGATGGTCACCTGGAGGGAGGCCCAGTGAGCCTGGCAGGTGGGTGGACGTGGTACGGAGACAGGGAGGGAGAGTCCGGATGACAATGCGCTTTGGGGCTTGAGTGACCCCATGAACAGTGGTGCCATGTCCTGGGGCAGGGCCTGTGGGAGGTGCAGGTCTGGGGGTGCCGGGGGCTGGTCCTCAGGGGAGAGGTCTGTGCTGGTGACAAAATGTCAGCATGACAGTGGGGTTCCTAGCCATGGGCCCTGGTAAGGTCACTCAGAAAAGATGGCCCCGGCTGAATAGGGAAGAGAGGAGGGTCCGGGACAAGCGTGGGGTCCTCCAGCCTTCCGAGGCTGTTTCAAGAAGAGGGGCTGGCAGGGATGGAGAAGGGCAGGGCATGGGGGCAAGACAAAAGTGTTCCACGAGGGAGGAAAGACCAGGGAGAGAAGTCCCCACTGCATGTGGCCAGGTGGGGACACTGAGCTTCAGTGGACAGCTGGAGAAATGCGCCTGACTGGAGCTGCCTGAAGAGGCTCACAGAGAGAGGACGCAGAGAAGGCCACACAGACAGCTCTTTCAGGAAGGTTCCCTGGGAAGAGAATGGGTCTGGTGGCTAGAAGGGAGCATGCCTTCAAGGGAGGGTTTTTCTCTCCATGATGAAGCATACTGATGGTGTCAGAAATGGTGGTGGGCTCTGGGGCTCCCCCTTCCCCCCGCCAGCCAGCCACCCGCACCCGTCTCCCTGGAGACCAGTGGGCAAGGGCACGGCCACAAGCACCAGACACACAGGCCTATTCCCACCGTGTCACCAGCCCCGGGGACAAGGCTGCGCACTCTGTGGGTGCCCTACAAACGCTGGCCGGATGAGAGTCCCTTGAGTAGGTGAAGCCCTGGCATCAGAGAGGGGGTGCCCTGGGCTCACAGTCGGGAGGCCCCTTTCACTTGGGGGCGAGACAGACCTGGGTTCGAATCCCAACTCTGCTACTTCCTACATGGTGACACAGAGCCTTGGTCTCCTCCTCGGTGACATGGTGAGGTTTCTGTTGGGCCAGGGACGGGGTGAGGGCCACAGCAGTCCTAGACGTGTGCTGGGGTGGCTGTTGATGGCGAAGCTGCCGTGGGCTGGTGGGCTCTTGGGTCGGGCCGTCACTTGACAGGCAGGACCCACCAGAATTGGGAAAGAGAGGGGCTCCAGGGGCTGAACTCAGCCCAACAACTGGCTAGGAACCCAGAGATAAATGGCTATTGTCCAAACCAGTGCAACTAAATCCATCCCAGGGGCAGCAGTGGCAGGTGTTCTGGAAAATGATAATCGGAGTGATTTTATTTTTTAATGACATTTATGGAGCAGGTACCTTGCGCCAGGTGCCGGGCTAAGCATTTTCATTTCTCTCACTTAAGCTTCATCCTGGTACCCGAGGCAGGTACTATTATTGCCATTGCACCAGGGAAGAAACAGAGGCAGAGAGAAAGTTCTGGAACCTACGAATGCCGGGCCGGCCTGTCTCTGACCTGGTTGGCTTCCTCCCACCTACAGGATATGTTCTACTCTTCTAAGGGCGTGGAGAGCCTGGAGCTCCGAGTCCTGGGGAGGAAGGCAGGGCCAGGGGAGACAGGCCCTCGCCCGGAAGGCCACAGCGAGCCCGTGGTAGCACTCGATCCCGCCAGGGCCAGGAGCCGGGGCAGCTGCGGGACAGAGCCTCTCCGCCTACCTGCCTGGTTCGTGGTGATGTTGACGACAGCCGCCCGGCGGGGCTCGGGGCTCAGGTCGGACACACCGTTGACGGCCTCGATCCAGAAGGAGTAGTTCATGTGGGCCAGCAGGTTGGCCACCATCAGACTGGCCCGCACCAGGCTTGTCTGCCGCGGCACGAAGCGGGGGCCGCCCCCGCAGGTCTCGCAGTGGCCCAGCGCCCAAGGGCAGCGGCGGCACACTGCGTTGTATGTGATGTCGTTGCGGCCGCCTGGATCCAGGGGAGGGGCCCATTCCAGGGTCACGGATGTGCCGTTCACACTGGAGATCAGATTCACCGGTGCTGAGGGTGGCCCTGGGGAGCAGAGAGTGACTGGTGGCAGCGGAGGGCATTTATCTGGGCTGGTCCAGCCCCAACCCCCCATCAGGCCAGGGGAGGGCTGGGACTCCCCCGTGATATTTTCGGGGGTTCCTCAAGGGTAAGGTCATGGCCTTCCCCAGCCTCTGAGAGCTCCCTAACGGCAGAGGTAGCATCAGACTGGACCACAGGGTCAGGTCTGTGTCCAGAAAGCTAAGCCCTTGCCCCTCACCATCCCACTGCCGGACCACGGGGATCCCGGGTTTGTGTTTCCCAGTTTCCATCCAGAGCAGGGTGAGAGACTGACAACCCTGGGGGGTGCCCACAGCAGCTACCCTGGGTGTGAAAGGCCCCTGCCATTTGCGATCCACACTGCACTCCTTAACCCCTGTACTGGGTTTACTGGGCACATCATTGAGTACTGCTGTGGAGAGCAGTGGAGGCGCCGGGCAGCCCAGCGGGGTCTCCGCAGAAGGGTGAGCCCACCCCCACGGGAGCCCCAGTCTGGGCAGTGCAGAGATTCTGGAGAGCTGGGGCTGGGGGCTGGGGTAGGCTCCTGGGGGTGGGGATTTGAGTCTGGAGGACATGGGAGGCTGTGGGGAGCCCTGGGATTTAGAATTTCAGTTCTCAGCACCCCAGGCAGGGACTCTTAGATCTTAAGAAAATAGAAGGGAAGAATCTCAGAATCATAGAGAATCATAGAATCTGAAGGATATGGAATACTAAAAGCCTAGTCTTCTGCAGTCTTAAGATTTCCAGAACCTGAGGGCACTGAATTGCGGATTTGGAGGAAAACTGGAGTCGCTGAGTACAAGTGTCCATGACCTAGAGCGGGGCTCACGTTGCCTGCGAAGCCCACAGTAGTCACCATGTCACTCAGCCACCCTTTCTGCCCTGGCAGGTCCCACATGGGGTAAATGCATGGGTCTGGACAGAAGAGGGGAGGGAGGGAAGGAGACTGTGTGTGTGTGTGTGTGTGTGTGTGCGCACGCGTGCACACACACTCTCACCTGCCATGTACAGGGAGCCTGGGGGCTCGGCGTGATGGAGGTGGGGGGAGAGGGAGGTTGGGGACTGAGGCTGGGATGGACTGGGGGGCAGAACAGGTCAGAACCGTGAGAAGCGCCCGTCACCCCACCCCAAGAGACCGGGGTTGGCAGATGGGGTGGGCTGAGCTGAGATGGGAGTGTGAGAGGCCCCTTCAGGCCCCGTGAGCAGGACACCGCGACAGTCGCGCAGCCCGGCAGGCACGTGCCAGAGCCCCTCGGAGTCCCCTCAGGTACACAGGGCGCGAGCACATGCGAGCACACTTCTCCAGGCCCACACGCCTCCCTGCAGGGCCAGCTGTCCACACGCAGAACCCACAAGGCACATTCAATCAAGCTCTACGGGGACTCGGAGCTCCAGGGACCCAGAGGTGCACACACCCCCCTAACAATCCTTTACACCCACATGGGCACAAGACTCCGACGTTCACACTCGAGCCTACGCACACTACGCAGGCATCTTCTATGGGAGCAGCTGCCGACACAGACGCACGTGTCATCCTCACTGCAGGTGTCCCAGGGCACACACACAGCCCGACACACGCACGCCCTCATCCAAGCAGGCAGCCACGCATATTCCTGATACACACCCATGCATGCACAGCCCCCCACACACTAAGGCAGCTCTGAACGGTCCATCGGGGATGACAGCGATCGGGGGGCTCCTCTGGCTTGCCCACCCCAGCTCCCGGGACATCAGTATCACTGCCGGGCCAGGAGACGACCAAAGCCTCCTCTCATCTGCCCTCTGAAGCAGAGAGGAAAGACAGAGGGAAGGAAGGAAAGATGTCCCTGGAGAGGTGACAGGTGATATAGGACAGGAGGTAGGGACCCCCTCCCAGAGAGGTCAAGGCCACCCCTGAGGAGTCAGAGTTAGAGTCACCCCCCCAACCCTACATAGGCCCCTGGTCCAAGACAGCCACCCGTCCCTGCCTCACCCCCAGAGCACTGGCTCCCTGGAGTCCTGGAAGCATGGGGTCCTGGCCCGGTCTTGGTCTCCAGGATTTTGGGGCTCAGGGCGGTACTCACGGGTGCAGGCTGCAGATGGTGGGTCCAGGGCTGCGCGGTAGTAGCTGAGGTCACAGCGGCAGGTCTGGGCAGCGGGGGCTGCAGAGTGGCTGTGGGGAGGGCAGCGGGCGCAGAGCTGGTCCCCAGGGGCCGACTTGTAGAAGCCCAGCTCACAGGCTGCGGGGGACAAGGCGGCTTCAGAGGAGTCAGCCGGGCCGCCCTGGCCAGCCCCGGGACAGCTCTCACTCTGACCCAGGACTTCCAGAGGGATCTCCCAAGGGACATGGGTGCAGACCCTGAGCATCACCTCATTGGCAGATGGAGGGACTGAAGCACAGAGAGGGCCTGTGACTTACAGAGGGTTGCACAGCTAGTGGGGGACAGAGCTGAGGCGAGTCCCAGCCCCGAAGTCGGCCCAGGAAAGAGCCTCTTCAAACCAGAGTCACATCTCCTCCAGTGGCCCTTCCTGCCCAGGCCCGTCTCCAGCCTCAATCTGTCCATCACAGGACCCCGGTCCCTGAGTGAGACACTGCCTCGGATGTGGGGGTCAAGAGGCTAAGCACCCAAGGGTTGTGACTTGGGGAGAAACGAAAGCTGGAAGGGAATGGGGTGGGTGGCAATGTGACCGGATAAGAGACCCAGGTGATGAGACCCCCATAAAAGTACAGATTCCAGGCCCCACCACGGCCACCTGGTTAGAAGAGCCAGGCGTGGGGCGTGGGACTCTCTTTTCCAAGCTCCCAAAGCAATGACTACCCGGAATCTCAGGTTCCCGCCCCTCCCAGAGCCTGCGTCACTGTTACCGTGACAGGGACACACCTGTCCTGTATGTGACCCTCTCCCCAGCCCCCGCCACACCTGCATCATCTCTCACCTGGATGCCCCAGCCTCCAGCCTTGCCTCCCCAGCCCCGCCTGCCGGCCTGACTGCCGTTCATTCAAAGCAGCATTCATGAGCGCCCACTCTGTGCCAGGCACTTATCCGGGTGCCAGAGACACAGCCATGAACAAGATCGACATGGTCTCTGCCCTCGGGGACTCAGCCTCTTTGAGGGAGAGACATACAGTAAATGAGGCTGTGATCATTTCCAGGAAGGAAATGAAGCGGGTGATGTGGCAAAGGGTGAGTGCTGGGAGGAGCTACCTTCCTGGAGAAGGAAATGATATTTGAGTCTTGTCTAAACAATAAGAACAAGTCAGCCTTGCAGGGAGTGGAGACTTTCTAGGTTGAGGAACTCCCTAAAATGATGCCTGGGTCCATCACTGCCAGTTCAAACCCTCACGGGCCCCCCAGGGCCTGAAGAGCAATGCCCGGCATTCGAAGCCCTCCTGCAGCCTCCTCCAGGGTCACCGCTCCCTCCCCACCTACAGGCCGAACTAAAGGACTGGCCATTCCCCACATCCAGCAGTTTGCTTCCTGCCTCAGGGCCTTTGCATGTACTGTGCCTTCTTCCTGGGATGGCTTATCCCTTTGGTCAACCTGTTGAACTCTTCCAAGATTCATTTTAATTGTCCCTTTGAACGAAGCCTTTCTCTACACCTACACACACACACACACACACACACACACACACGCACGGAGGAACAGAGAGGCCACCGCTCCCTGCCCTAATTCTGCAGCCCCTGCTCAGGACCACCACCTATCACACTATGGCTATACTGTTTTATCTGTATGTCTGACTCACCTCCTAAACCAGAGGTGTTTGGGGGCAGCTCCTTGTGAATAAGGGCAGAGCTGCCTTATTCATCTCAACGTTCCTAGTGTCTGGCTCAGAGCAGAAGCTGTCAGCACTTGTAGGAGTTTTCAAGGTGAGCTAATCCTCCCATTATCTGCTCTGGACAGAGCGCGAACCCGGGAGTTCAGGAGGACCGAATGCCACCCAGCCGGGCGGCTTCCGGCTGCACCATGGACCTGACCTCCTTTGCAACAGGGACCACTGGGCAGTTTATGGGATTTCTATCCATTAAGTCCCATTCTGGAAAACTTGGTGCTTGAGAGAAGCTTCGCTTGAAAAGATGTCATGTCGTTTAAAAAAAAGAATCTCTTTATTATAATAGCTAAAATCAAGTTGATTTGTAAAATTCTCCCAGCTCGAGAGAAAACCTGGAACCAGGAGGAATGACTCTGCCCTCACGTTTGCGTCACAGACTCAGAGGCCGCAGAGCCGACGGGGCCTACAGGCTAGAGAGCTGAAGGAAATGTGCCTCCACTTTGAGACTTCTTCCTTCCCACCTGGAGAGACCCCAAGACGTCTCGGGCCTGACAGGGGGCTGGGAGCTCGGGGTTGTAGGGCTCCAAGCTGACGCACTATGATCTCACCTCCTCCTCCCAGAAGCCCCCCCCAGGAGACAGAGTCCTGGGGCAAGCGGAAGAGCCTTCCTCGGGGCCTAGGAAATCGGGCTTTGCACTTCATCAGCAAATATTTCTTCAACCCGTTGTTGAGCTGAATGACAGTAATCCTCACTGTCATGATCAGATCCAGGTCGATTAGCATTTCAGGGACCGTTTGCTCATTCTATCCTGCATTTATTCCTTCCCCCAAATTTACTGAGCTGCTACTATGGAGCTGAGATAAGCAAGAGCTGGTCCTGCTTTCAAGGAGCTGTCTGGGCTGTGACAGGCACACAGAAAACATGTGGTGACACCTTGGTGCGATCTGTGGCATGAAGGAAGTATGGCGAGATGGCCCACAGTTCCTGAGTCCCTACCGACCACAGAGTTCATCTTGTTCTCGTCAGTTAAGAGCAGAAACTCGGGAGCAGGCTGCCTCGGTTCCTCTTCTGGTCTGACCCCTTCACCTAGGCTATGGGACTTTGGGCAGGTTGCTGGGCCTCAGTTTCTTCATCTGTAAAATGGGGATAATAATAGGACCCACCTCCTAGGGCTGTTGCCAGGGTGACCTGAGTGAGCACAGGTGAATTCACGCCAGGACCGTGCCTGGCACTTAGTCACAATGCTGTGTGGTGGCGATAATACATCTCTTTTGGAGTACCTTGCCCAAGGCTCCCCATTGGGCCAGAAGGCAAACCCAGGTGGGGAGCCTCTGGGGCCTGGGCCTTTCCCCCACCAGCCTCTCAACATGCGTCCAGGGCTTAGAGATGACCCGGCCTTCCTGCTGCTCGCCAGTGGGCGGTTCTCACACGCTCTGCAAATACCCATATGGCTATAACGTGTCAAAGCCAGATTAATCCGTGCAATGAAAATAAAATAATCTTTAATAAGAATACTAATCACCAGGCCTCGGGGAGCCCGGAGACCTGGAGGCAGAGCTGGGAATTAATGGCTGAGACAGATGGAGCAGCTCTGGGCTGGGGCCCGGCCCTGCCCGCCGACCCAGGGCGCTTCCGGAGCCCGCGTGCCCGGCGAGCGGGCCGAGTGCCAGGAGGGGCCGCTGCCCCTGCCGAGGGCACCTTGCCCAGGCCGCCCGCCCGGCCGGCAGCTGCCTGTGGCCCTACCACCTCTCCCCGCGCCCCCGCCAGGAGCCTGAGACTTGACAAATAAGGTGTCTGCCGGTGGATGACCAAAGGAAATTAATTCTAAATCAGATTTTAAACACCGTCAGGAAGGCAAAAGAGCTCGGCGCTCGTGTTCCCCCTCCGAAGCGAGACTCTCTGATATTTATAGAAAAATGATTAGGGCCTCCGAGGGTGGTTTGTATTCTGCATCCAGGTGATGGGAAGGACGGCAACCAGGGCTTCAGACTCGGGGCTGCAGCTCTGTTGGGTGATGTTCTGAGAGGTCTTTCCCCTGCCCAGACTGGGGGGGTGGGGACTGTGGCCAGCTGTGGGGACAGGTCACGGGGCCTGGCACTGTGTCGTGAGGGGGGCGCTCTGGTTGGGAGCTTTAGGATCCAATCGACCACTCCTAGCAGTGTGCCCTTGGGCCAGTCACTTGAGCTCTCCGGGCCCCCACTTTCCCACTGGTAAACTGGACGGCCTCCCCATGGCTCTGACGTCCTTCTGCGGGTCTCTGAGGCCTGAGGGCAGCCTCGGTAAGGCCTCACAAAGCCCTGTGACTGCCTTGGTCCCTTCTGGGCTCCACTGTCTTCTCTATGAAATCAAGTGCTCCCTGGCCACGTATGTGCAGAGCTGTGAGGGTGAAAGCAGGGGTAAGGGGACCTGCAGGCTGGGAGGGTGGCCGTCGCCGTGTGGGCTGGTCTCTGCCGCAGGCCTCAGGCTCTGGATCCCCTCCTTTTGCTAGAAGGAAGGCGGTGGGATCAGGCTGGGCAAGCCGGGACCCCGGAGCCCAGCCCTTCCTCCTCAACTGTTTGCTCAGAGACAACTGCCTGATGGAGAAGGCCAGGGGGACCCACGGTCCTCAGGGTGTCCCTCTCAGGTTGGTCGGCGGCAGAGGGGAGCTGCAGCTTTGAGAGGACAACTCACGTAGCCCAGAAAGGAACCCCACTCTGTTCCCGGCTCCTGCTTGGTCCCCAATCTCGCCATTCTCGGGCTACCCACCCAAGGAGGGGTGGGGTCAGGGGCCCCTGGCAGGGCCGCCAGCCGGGGTCTCCCGTTGGTGGAGGGGCTCAGCGTCAGACCCGTGCTGCTTCTTCCAAGGAGGTTACACAGACAATCCCAGAATCCCACTCACAGGAGTGAGAAAAGTCTCTCCTCGTGCGACTTGCCCCTGGCATTCCGTCCCCAAACCTCTCTGCCTCCAGGGCATTAGGAATTAATATTTTTTATAAAACCTGTAATTATCCTGCAACTGGCATAATTATGTTGCATTGTGATTTAAATGTAAAGTTCAAAATACGCTGCAATTTCCTAACCCTGCATTAGCATTTCTTTATTATTTTTTATTAATACGCCAGCAGGGCCAGGCAATGGGAATGGCCTTGGCCTCTCCCAGCCCTGGGAAGGTCCCGCTGCTCGGGACTTGGGAGCTTTTACCAGGAGTCCTGTCCTTGACCTGCTGTGGGGCCTGGGGCAAGACACATTCCCTCTCTGGGCTCCACTTCCCACCCCTGTCAAACAAGGGGCTGGAGTAGGCCCCGAGACCTCGGACCCCACCGTCAGGAGGACCAGTCTCCCTCCCAAGGTAAGGGTGCCTCACTGCACGCTGGACAGACAAATGGCTCACTTGCACTGGCTGGCTAAACCCAGAGCTGCAGTCAGTGGCTGACCTTGAGCAGGGATCCACTGACCAGCTGGCCTGATTATTATGGCCTATGCTGTACTAGTTAGAACTGTTCTGCTGTTACCCCAGGGAAGGGGGAAGCAGGGTTTGGGAGAGGGCTCTGTTGACAGAGGAAGCAGTTCAGGCCTCTGGAGGGAGCCAGCCTGGGATCAGAGCCCTACTCTGTGATTTAGGTTGAAGGACTCAGTTTGTCGCATCTGTAGGATGGGGATATGCCACCTAGCTTAGAGGACTTCTGTAAGCATGAGAAGGTGTGTGAACTTCTCGAGTGCAGGGACTCCCTGTGCCTAAATTCCAATGCCTGGGACACACCAGATGCTCAACAGAATGAGTAACTGCCATGACAAGGAGAAAGTGCTTATTAATGTGCCTCGTACGTGGCAAACACTTGAAAATTGCTGAGGGACTTTACTGTCCCCATCAGGAGGGGGTGCTGGAAGCCAGCTCTGGTGGGGAGAGCAGTCAGCCTGGGCCAGAGATAAGCTAAATGCCTACACGTGGCTCCCAGCAAGACAGACCCGACTCAGGTCCCAGCTCCACCTCTCACCAGCTGTGAGGCCTACGCAGTGATGCTACCTCTTGAGCCTCAGTTTCCCCATTGGTAAAATGGATCTGTAACACCTGCCTTGCTCCAGGGAGCAAATGAGTTGATGTGTGAGCCTCCCTTTGTGAGCTGCAAAGGCACTGGGGATGTTGGTTATCATCCAGCAGGGAGCTGAGAAGTGCAGGGATGATTGTGATGGGAACCAGAAGAGGCTGGAAGCCTGGGAGCCTGACAAATGAGGCCACAGGGGGCAGAACAAGTCCAGAAACGGGCGAACATCACAGAAGGTGCTTTGGAAGTTAGGGTCCCCGAGAGGTGAAGGCTCGTAGCAGTTGGGAGTGTGAAGGACTTCTTATGGAAACCAGAGAGCCCCAGAGAGGGGCTGGAAGGGGCCTCGTGGCTGGATGGAGTATCCTGATCCCAGAGAACTACCTTGAGCACCACCCAAAATTCTCGGCCCGTGCCTTACTCCGCCCTGTGAGCACCAAGGGGTCTTTCCTGCCCACTTGGGGCTGAGGGACGGACCCCATCCCAGGTCCTATCTGGGGCCAGGCCCCAGCCTCTCTGATCCCTGCCTAGGAACATCCTCCCCCACCCCAGGAGACCAGGGGTCCCAACAGCAGGCTTCACTATGCTCTGAGTGCTGAGCAGCCATGTGTCCAGCCCCCCGGGGAAGCCACGGAAGGGCAGAGGGCAACCAGCTGAGGCACCAGCTGTCTGTCCAACCAACTCTCACAGTGTCCCCAGTGCTTGGGATACCCCCGCTACACCACACAGTACAAGTGTGACACACACACTCAGCCTGGGGTCTGGGCCCTGCTCTTGGTCTCTGGCGTGGGAACCCGAGCAGCGCACTCATGGGAACAGGTGCCATGCTGTTCCATCCTCAGCCTTCCTCTTCTCAAGGACCTTGGCTGTCCTCTCCCACAGGTCCCTGGGTAAGATCCCCCTAGACCCAGGCAGGCCGGTTCAGGTGGCCCAGGGACACACCTAGACAGGGCTCCCCGGGTGTCCCTGCCTGCACACCTTCCCAGGAGCCCCATGCTGCCCTCCTGCACCCAGGGACTGCGGCCACTTCCCTCCACTCAAGTTCAGTGGTTTTGAGCATGGACTCCGGAGCCAGACCTCCGGGGTCAAATCACAGCCCTGCTGCTTCCTAGCTGGGTGCCCCTGGGCAAGTTGCTTTGCCTCTCTGTGCCTCAGTCTCATCTACAAAGCCAGGATAACAGTAGCTTCTATTTCATAGGGCAGCTCTGGGGACTAAATGAGTTAACACGTGAAAAGTGCCTACAACGATGCCTGAGCTAAGTTAGCTCACGGTATTGTCCCCTCACGCAGCTGGACGCCCAGTCCTGCAGGTGTCCTCAGAGGTATGTCTCTACAACACCCACAGAGCCTAGCACCTGGTTGTCGTGTGTCTCCCTGTCTTCTCCCTCCCCTGCTCCGCACACGCACACGCACGCACCGCCTGGTGTATTTGCTGACATGGAAATGCTGGAGGGTCACCCCTCTTCCCAGATGCTGTTGCCCCCCAACGCGTGCTGCCCGCAATGCCCCCCTACAGCTGGGCAGCCCCCTCCCGGACTGAGCCCCAGGCCCGCTGGCCGCCCCCGCACGGCCCGCTCACCCTCACAGGCATCCCGCCGCTCCTCGTAGCCGGCGCTACACACGCACTTGCCAATGGGCACCAGCCACTCGCCCTCAGCGCTGCAGTACATCTTGGGCGTGTCCCGCTCCTCGGAGTGCCGCACGCACTGGCCCCGCACCTCCACCAGCGAGGACGAGTCGGCACCCGTCACCGCCTCCGAGAAGGCAGCCAGGTTGCGCACCATAGTGGGGCACTTCTTGTAATAGATGCGGAGAGACAGGATGGCGAGGCACGCGCCGATGTCCTGGAAGGCCAGGTAGAAGCCGCGCTTGCTGAGGGGGCCCACGCCGCGCACCTCCGTGTTCAACTTGAGGCGCCGCACGCCCAGGTCAGCACCCGTGAAGCTCTCGTCGGCTGCGATGGTGTCGATTTTGAGGAACTGGCTTTCTTGCGTGCTGGCGCCCAGGTCACGGTCCGACTCCAGGTAGTAGAGGTTGAAGGTCTCCTTACAGGTGCCCAGCACGCCGGGCATGCTGTTGCAGTCACGCAGGGTGAACTTGATCTCGGCGTAGACGCGCCGGGCGCCGTCACGGGGCACCCAGCTCGTGCGTAGCCAGTTGTTCTGGTTGGGGCTCATGACGTTGCAGACCTGGTACGTGTGGATGGGCTGGAAGGACTCGTCCACCTCGTTGATGGAGTCCCACTGCGGGCAGAGAGAGCACAGCACTGAGATGAGCGTGAGCACCTCGCCCCCTCCTGCCAGTCACCCCTGCCACATGCGCACAGGGCCGGGGGCATCCCTGGGAGGAAGACGGAATGTTCTCTGCCCTTCAGTTGCTGACCTTCTACGACTATGAGATGTGATCCCAGAGGTGCCCCATCCTTCCGAGAAAGTGTTATTTGCTGCAGTTTACTGATGAGGAAATAGGTGCGAGCCCCATGTCTGAAGTCACCCAGCTAGAGAGTGGTGGAGCCAGGACTGGAATTGATTCCAAAGCTACAAAACCCAACCTTGTGTCTATATGGCGGCTCCAAACAGTCCCAGGGTGGGAGGTTGCAGGGGGGTCAACTTTGCTTGGGTAAGTCAGGGAGCCCACGGGTCCAGTTTCCGTATTAGTTGCCAGAGGGATCCTTCTAATGCATGGACCTGACTATGCCTCAAATCCTTCAGCAAGGGAGTACCAGTGGGACACCTGAATGTGGTGGCTTCTGTGCCAGGTGCTGGCCAGGTATCAGTGATTCAGAAATAAATCAGACACGATCAACAGAGTGAAAGGCAACCCACAGAACGGGGACAACATACCTGAAAATCATGTGTCTGATAAGGGATTAATATCCAGAATATATAAAGAACTCCTACAACTCAACAACCAAAAACCCGAACAGCCCAGTTGGAAAATCGGCAAAAGACTTGAATAGACATTTTCCCAAAGAAGATATACAGATGGGTAAATAGTCCACAGAAAGATGCTCACCGTCACTCATCATTAGGGAAATACAAATCAAAACCACAACGAGAGACCATTTCACACTCACGAGGATGACGATTATCTAAACAACAGGAAATAACAAATGTTGGGGAGGATGTGGAGAAACTGGAACGCTTGTGCCTTGTTGGTGGGAGTGTAAAATGGTGCAGCTGCTGTGAAAACCAGAGTGGAGGTTCCTCAGAAAGTTAAAAATAGACCTATCCTGTGACCCAGCAATTCCACTTCTGGGTATATACGCAAAAGAACTGAAAGCAGGGTCTCAAACAGATACGCATACACTCAAGTTCACAGCAGCATTATTCGCGGTAGCCAAAAGGTAGAAACAACCCAAATGTGTCCATCGTTGGATGACTGGATAAACAAAACATGGTGTATCCAAACAACGGGACAGTATTCAGCCTTAAAAGGGAAGAAAATTCAGATGCATGCTACCACACGGGTGAACCTTGAGGACGTTACGCAAAGTGAAATAAGCCAGTTGTGAAAGAACAAATATTGTATGATTCCACTTAAATGAGGTCCTTAGAGCCATAGAAACTGAGAACAGAATGGTGGTGGCCAGGGGCTGGGGGACTGGAGAATGGTGAGCTGGCAGTTCATGGGGACAGAGCTTCAGTTTGGGAAGATGAAAAGAGTTCTGGAGATGGACAGCGGTGACGGTCACACAACACGGTGAATATACTTAATGTCACTGAACTAAACACTTAAAAAGTGGTTACAATGATAAATGTTATATGCATTTTACCACAACTTTTTTAAAAAGAAAGGAAGGAACACTCCAGAAATACTCCCTCCCCTTGAGTGCCTCACAGTCCAACAGACAAGGTGGTGGAGGGCTCCATGCCAAAGTGGGTGGGCATCTAAGGGGTGGTGGAAACTTCCTGCAGACTAAAGCAGGAAGCTCTTGCAGGGATGGGAGGGAAGAGCCCCCGAGAGGCCAGGAAGAATAAGCAATGTTCAGCGAGCACCAGATAGCCCAGATCAGCCGCAGAGGATTCACGTGCAAGACCCAGTGCCGAGAAATGGGCCAGGAGTTAGAGGTCAAGACCTCTTGGTCTCTAACCTGCTGTGTGACCTTGAGCAAGTCGCTCTTCCTCTCTGGGCCCTAGCTTCCTCAACTGCAGAATGCTGGTTGGCCGGGAGCAGTCACAGTGGGCTGAGTCCCGTGGACTCCCGAGAGCCCTGAGGAGGGACTGGAGGCTGAGAGCAGATGGAGGGGATGGGCTCTGGGTGCCTGCCTTGGGTTGGCCCAAGATGCAATGCCTTGCTCTTCTCTCTTGGGCCTCTATGCGCAACTGTCCTTGAACTAGAGATTCTATTGCTTAAGGGGGATGGGGGAGGTAAAAACCACTCCTCGTGATGTTCTGAGAATCTGGGGGGTTCTGAGTGACCCGCAAGTGCTGAAGTGGGACCACGGTGGTCTCAAGTCTTTCCTATCCGACAAAAGCCCCTCCATCTCATCTCATCTTGGCCAGCATGTGGTCTCAACCCTCGGGGCCCACATCTGTAAAATGGGGCTCAGACAGGCCCACCTCAGCGAGGCTTGAGAGGATGAAAGGAGAAGTAGGCTGCCAAACGCTTGGCTTGGGCCTGGCACAATAGGGCACCAGCGGAACGGGACTGCCATGATGCCGACCTGGCAGCATCTTCCCAGCCCACCTGTGCCTGCCTCCAGGGACCCCAGCACAAGAGGTCCAGGGTGTGCCAGCCTCACCTAAAAGCTTATGCCTCCTATACCCCCTACCCCCACAGGACCCCCCTGGACCCCACGCTGCAGCCAGGGCCTCTGGGCAGTACTGTGCCACATCTGGGGTTAAAGTCATTGTCACAGTTACTGGAGCACCAAAGAGCCAGCCAGCTGCCCTCTGTCTGTTTCCTGCCAGGGACCTGGATAAATTCATCAGCTCCCTCGGATCTGCTCCAGCCGCTCCACCAAGGCCAGTGGCCTGGCCTCGCGCTGCCAGCCCCAGGGGCTGCTGCAGATGCCCAGAGTGGCACGAATTCCTGGAGGCTGGTGCAAGGATGGAATGAGCCCTGTTCTCCACCTGGGCAAACCTCCCCACCCCGCCCCCCCAAGCCCCGGTGCCCTCCTCCTCCAACCCCTGCCATTGCTCTGCAGCTCTGTCGTCCGTCTGGACAGAATGCCCTGCCCCAGCTGTGCAGCCCTGGGCATCTCCCCTCCCCTCTCTGAAGTGTGAAATGGGCCGGCTGATGCCTGCCCCTTCCCCCTACTCCAGGGGGTGCTGAGGGTCAGGGGGGACAACAGAATGTGCCTCTCATCTAAGGCAGTGCTGGTTAGCGCCTGTTAATTCACCAGAAGCGACGAGCAGGTCCCAGCGTGTGGAGGGAGGCGCACGGCCTGATGAAGAGCCTGGGGCCTGGGGCCAGACGTCCCCCGACCTTAGCAGAGTTGCTTAACCTCTCAGAGCTTCAGGTTTCTCACCAGGAAAATGTCCCTTTCGTGCATCCTCATGGATGACAAGTGCACGGAGCAGGCTCTGTGCTCGTTCCCATGTTATAAACGGGGAGGTGGAGGCCAGGGAAGTGACTTGCCTGGGTCACACTGATCAGAGGCAGCAGAGTACCGGCTCATCCAGACCCAGCAGCACCCTTGGCCTTGAAGCTGTGCGGCCCTGGCTGACAATCCAATCACTCTGCTGATGCTGGACACAGCCCTGGATGGCCCTTGCTCCCAGGCTGTTTAAGAGCTTTCAGAATCAGAGGAACCTCACGGAGCCTCAAGGACCATGTCCACAGGCTCCCTAGCCAGCTGGGCAGGAGAATCGCCTGGAAAGCTTATGAACCCAGATTCCCAGGCACCTCCCCATACCCCGGGGACACGGGGCCCTGTTTGCCTCACTTGCTAGCCTGGAACGGGTTCAAGGTCTAGAGTTTGGGAACCAGGGATCTCACCCAGCCTTCTTTCCCCTCCAGGCAAGCGCAATCTCCAGCCCCCATAAAGATGGGAGGTGGCCCCCGGCTCAGCAGACAACGCTGGAGGGCCTCCCACCCTCTCACGACGAGGACATAGACCAAAGAGAAGATCAGGGACTCAACACAGGCTCTAGGCCCGCGCAATTGCAGTTTGAGTCCATCCTTTGGAAACTGTCTGATGGTGGGTAAGCTATTCCTTGCTGCTCTGAGCCTCAGCTTCCTCATCTGTGAAATGGGGTGGCTGTGCCTACTCACAGGATTGGTCGTGGGGATTAAATGAGATCATGCCTGTGAACTGTTCAGAGCTGTGTGAATATACGCTATTTGTTCTAACAGGATAAGGTAACTCTGAGCCATGCTTCACGGCACCTTGGAAGCAAAAGAACCTTAGATTTGCAGCACGGTCAGTGAAAACACAAGCCCAGCCACGCTCCCCACCTGCTTAAAACCCTTACAATTCCTTGTAAGGAACTCTAAAAACCAAGTCCTAAGCTCTGAGGAGGACCTGGGGCCAGGCCCACTCCTTCCTAGCTGCTGGGTCTCGGGGGAAAAGCTGACCCAGCCATCGGCCAGGCGGTCACCTCCTCAAGGGCCAACCCCCTGCCACTGGCAGAGCTGGCTCACTTTCTCAAGCCCTTTCACACCCTGCTCACCCCCGGGAGACAGCCAGCTGGGGCACACACAGAGGAGAAACTCACAGGGAGAAACTGAGGCCCAGGGAGGTAAAGACACCTCAAGGACCCAGCCTTTGCCCTTAGGCGGGGCTCATCTGCTCAGGCAGAAAGGAGTTCCCTCCTGGCTCTTGGGCCCATGTGGCCTGCTGTGAAGCTTCCTGAAGCCTGGTACACGGGGGCTAATGACAGCGGACTCGGCTTTCTGCTCCAGAGGGAGGGGAGGGGGGCTCCAGCCTGCCCCCAGCCAGCCACAAATGGCCCGGATGAAAAGTGAAGAAATACTCCCACTCCCTTCACACATAGTCACTCTTGATGTCATTGTCACCATCATTATTAATATTATTACCCTTGTCTCCAGAGCCGTGGAAACCAGCGTTCACGAGAGAAGTCACGTGTACGTGACACGCCTGCGTCTGTGGGGGGGGGGATGTGTGTGTGCATTTCTGAGCATGCCTGCAGGAAGAAATGTCTGTGACACAGAACCCTAACACACACTAATGACAATGACAGTGACAGTACATTCAGTGAGGGCTCACCAGGTACCAGGCACAGCGCCAAGACCAGGTGTCACCTCCCCTCAGCCTGACAGCAAAGCCCACGAGGTCGTCACATGCTCATCCCTTGCCACAGATGGGGAGCTGAGACTCAGGGAGTGAGGTGGCGACCACCAGGGCCACCCCGCTTGTCAGTGGCAGAATCGGGCCTCCGCCAGGCTCATGGATCCTCCCCCCGCCCCCAGGTCTGGATAAGAGAAGCGGAGGGCCGGGCAGTGCAGCTTTGTCTCTGGATGTCCTGGGGCTACCATGGCCACTCCCCAGGAGGATGGGACCCATGGAGACCTGCTGGGCTCAGCCCCAGGTCACCATGGAGGCCAGAGGGGCCTGGGGGCTCGGCTACACCTGCTGGCAGCTGCCACCCAGATGACTCTAGGGAACAGAGTAACAGGGGCCCGGGCAGCTCCTGGTGAAGGCAGGGCATGAGGGAGGGGACCAATCCCGAAGGGGTGAAAGGCCCGACTGGGGCCTATCATGAATCTGTAGGCCCAGAACACAGACATCAGGATCCCACACCTAGGGTCTTAGACTTAAGAATCGGGAACCCAGCACCAGGCTTGGTTCTGTAATCCCAGGGGTCTGCATGAAGGAAGGAAGGTAGGAAGGTAGGAAGATAGGAAGAAAGGGACGGAGGGAGGGAGGAACGGAGGGAAGGAATCAGCAATTCTGTTTCTAACTGCTGTGTGGCCTTGGGTAAGTCCCTTCACCTCTCTGGGCATCTGCTTCCTTTTGATCTGATGGTAAGAGCATGAGTCACAGGCTTTCTCTGCTCACAGAGGATGATGCTGGCCCCACGGCTGGTCACCTACCCCGTGAGCCGGATATGTGAGCCAGCCCCAGTCTCCGTGGATGGTGGACGTGTCCAGCAAGTTTACTGTAAAACAGGAGAGGAGAGAGCATCAGAGCCTAGGACACTCCTCCCCAGTCCCACAGCGCAGCCCAACCTGGCCACACTGGTCTGCTCTCAGCCCCGAACACGCCAGCTCCACGCCTCACTTCCCCTCTCCTCTGGGGCCCGGTTCAAGTTGTCCCTCTTGCTTGAGGCCATCCTCCACCACCTCGGCCCAAATGTGACCTTCCAAACCCCCGGAACACAAGCTGCCCCAAGCGCGGGGCTTCCCTGGTTGGTGATGCAGTGGAATGGCTAAGAGATGGCCTCAGGAGTCCAGGAGGCCCGGGCCACGTTCCCAGCCCTGCCATGTAGGGGCTGTGTGTCCCTGAACAAGTCCCTGCCCCTCCCTGAGGCTCAGTTTCCTCCTGTGAAAAATGGGCATGACGATGGGTCCTGTTTTCCACACAGCCTCATCCTCGTCTCATTCATGGGACATGAGGGCTTTAAAAGCACCCAGCAAGGTTTGCACCGTGGGGTCATACCTCCTGCGGGAGGACCGGTCCCAGCTTTGCAATCACCAGTGTCCCACAGGACATGCCTGGCACCTACCGGGTCCTCTGAGCACATCTGAGGTGGGGGGACCTGGAGCAGTAAGAACTGCCTCCCGGCCCCCACCGTGTGCTGAGCTCTGTGAGGGGCGCTTTAGACGTCTCGCCCTGACCTGCACGATGACAGCCGCCGCGAGGTGGTGACTCTCGTCTCCATTTGACCAATGAAGACCCTGGGCCTCGGGGACATTCGGGAACGTGCTCAGTGCCCCCCCCGGGGGTAGCCGGCAGGCCTGGTGTTCAGAACACCCGGGGAGGCAACCACAGCCGGCGCCGCGAGCCCCGGCAGCCTGAGGCCAGGAAGCAGAACCTGTGAGCAAGTCACCGTGGCTGGGAAGGAGCGCTGGCCCGAAAGGCAAGTCTATTCCGAGCCAGACCCCCAAAGGGGACCCTGAAAAGTCTCAACAACACAATGGAGAAGACCTTGCCTTTGGAGCCAGACACGGCTGGGCTCAGATCGCAGTGCGGCTACATAGTAGTTGACCTTGGCTTCTCTGATCCTGTTTCCTCATCTGTAAAATGGGGATAATAACACCTAGAGAGTAAACTGTAAAGCCTGGAGTCGCTGCCTTATTAAAGCTAATTCCCTTTCCCAAAGTCCTGCCCCTCCTGCCTCTCTCCTTGTACTCAGACCTACCCACTCACTTTAAGGTGATGAAGGCGCACTCAACTGTTAAGAAATCGGGGTTTGAGTCTCGACTGCTGTGTGTCCTCCAGTGAGTCCCTTCACCTCTCTGGGCCCCTGCTCCCTTTGGTCTATCTGGTGATGGGAATATGAGAGGGCTCTTGGCTCCACGTTCCCAATGCCTCCCGTTTCACGCTCTCTTCCACATACCCCCTCTCCCAGCCTGCAATCACGGGCTGCTACCTAGGCTGGCTGGGGCAGGTTCCAGAGGGTTAACACCGCTGGGGCCCTCCTGGAACTTTTCTGCAGGGAGGCTGGGTGTCCTGCTGCCTGAAATTTGCATAGCTCTGCGCGTGCCCCTCAAAGATGGAGACAAGTGTCTTCAGGAAACGTTGGAGTGAGGATGCTCTTATTTGCTGATTTTCTCCCTCCTCTTACCCTCCCACCCCATTGTCAGGGGCCCCAGAGGGGAGGCCAGCTGGAGAGAGCTTGCAGAACCAGGGGAGGGGCCTCTGCCCTCCTCCCTGGGTCCCCAGGGGTCAGGTGGGGATCAGGGGATGGAACCAGCGTCCGCAGAAGGGCCTCCCCTCCCCAGCCGGCCCCACGCCACGGGCGCAGGCAGAGAAGCCTTCCCGCCTCCCTCCCTCCCTCTCAGGCAATGGAGAGAAAACTGGGTCAGGCAAGCTCTCTCCTCCTGCTGGCTGGTGGGAGGGGGAGGGGGCCGCACTGCAGTTTCCCCCAGACCAGCAGAGCCTCGTCGGGGGAGAGGATGAGGACAGGGGACCAGTGGGCTCCCCCATTCCAACCCACATTGCAGATGTGGTCTCAGAGCTGGAGGGCCCGTTCTCCAGTCTCCTGAACACAGCTCAGTCCTGCCCCTAACCCAGGGGCAGTCAGCATAAATGTCCACCACTTAGACTCCTCCCCACGGGAGCACCGTGACTCGTGACTCGTGGGGCAGCCGCCTGCAGACCCCACTTTCCAGGCCCTTCCCACCCCGGGAAACCTCACCACATTTGCAGCTGATTCTTGATCAGCCAGCCAGGGGGCTCAGATAATCCAAAGATAAGTGAAAAGTCGATTCTATCAGATTCGGGAAGAGCTATAGGATTCTACGGCTGCTTGTTCCAACTCCTTCCAGACGCTTCCCTGTCCCTGCCCTCCTCTCCTCTCCCTTTGTCCCCCTTCTTCCCTACCTCACATACCCTCCCATGGGGGGCTGGGGAGGAGACCCAGAATGCCTGTCACAGGAAGCTCCGGGCCCACAGGAGATTGCTTCAGGGCCAGAGACAAGTCCAGCATGAGGCCCACTCCCCCTGCATCCCCTTGGAAATGCAAACCTTTCTGGTCACCCGGCCTGGGCTCTCTCCCCCTCTTGCACTGCTGGCCTGTAGGTCTGTGTGCCATCCGTGAAGTCAGTTCTCCTCTCTGGGCCCATCTCACCGTTTGCCAATGGGAGGACTGGACTCATGGTCTCTCAGGGCCTTCATGAAGCGAATCACTTAACCCCTCTGTGCTCAGTTTCCTCATCTGCAAGATGTCTGTAGGCATCCTTCTTGGGCCTACCCGCCCGGGCTGTTCTGGGAGATCAAACGGGTCCCTCTCCTGCTCTGAGAAGCACAGATAATTCCTAAGCCTTTCCTGTTCCACTGTGGAAAGCATTATGCGATTTCTTTTTTTCTCCAGCACCGTCACCTTCCCCCATTCCATTTCGCTGAGACTAATACTTAAATTGATTTACATTCCCTGAGGACGCACTGCATGATGGTGAGGCTAGAGAATTCCGGTGGCCAGGGGATGTCAGCCAGGATGTGAACGCCTCGGCGATCACCCCAAAGTGGTGGATAATCCCCACAGAGAGTGATAAGGGGCTATGAGCCTGGTGGGGCTTGGGGGGCATCTCTGCAGGTGTGGGGCCCTCTCCTGTCCTATGAGGGACCTGGTACGGGGGCACATGACCAGGCTGGGGCACTGCTCCTTTTCGGGAGCCTAGCTGGGAGCAGATACCCCTCCCTGAGCGCCCACAGTCTCCCTGGCCAATCCTGGCACTGCACCAGCCCAGGAATGATACTGGGAGGGACTCCTGTCCTTCGGGAGGGAGGGCCGGCCTTTGTGGAACCTCGGCCCCAGGCTCTCCAGCCTGCACGGTCCACCCCCGCCCCGCTGTGGGTCCTCTGCTGCGCTGGCTGGACAGGCGAGGACCGGCCCTCGGACTATGCTTCCCTCAGCCCTGGACAAAGACATCCCCGCTTGCCTCTTTTTGTGGACCTTGCCTCTTCCCCAGCTGCTGCGCCCTCCCCCCGGACATGTCCTCCTCTCCCTCTCAGGCCAATGGCCTGTCTTCTGCAGGTGAGCCTGCTCTAAGTCACCTCCCCAGGGGGATCTGGGGTGTGCCAGTCTGCCATTCTGGAAGGTGCCGCCTCCTTCCTAGAGGAGTTGAGGGTGTACTGTCCAAAGCCCAGAGCCTCAATGTGGACCCCACAGCATCCGGCTGGTAAGAAACCGTCCCCTTCCCCCAACCCAAACCTGGGAGCCCCCAGGCCCTTGTGCCCCAGTCCTGCCCTCTTCCCTACTCACCGGGCCCCCACCTCAATTCTCTTCTGGTGTCCCAGGAACCTGCGCCTGCTCACCAGCCACCCCAGCTGGCCCTGCTCTGCCTGCCACCTCACCTCAGCTCTCAGCTCCCCTGCCCTAGTCCTTCTCCCACCGGAGACACTATGCGTGCATTTATTATGTGCACATGCATTTCCGTGGGCATGAACGCAAGCTTGGGAGGCTTCTTATATATGTAGTATCTGCCCATGGCTGTGCATATTCTCCTGTGCGTGCCTCTGCACATGTATGTGTGTGCACATGCGTGTCTGTGCACACGTATCCTGGCTGCACTTCTGTGTGTCTGACTGTAGGTGATGTTGGAGGTGGGGAGCTGTCCATGCGTGTGAGTCTCTACAGGCCTGAGTCTGTGTGTGTAAATCCTGATGTGAGTCCGTGTGTGCATGTGTGCTTTCGGGGACGGCTATGTCTCTGAGCTGTTCGTGCGTGAGGGGGTGGATCTTTGGCGTATCTGAGTGTGGATGAGGAACACCGGCGCTGGAGCTCCCTCGCGTGTGGAAGAAGTTCATCCTGCCAGGGCAAGAACACGGCTCTGGACCCAGCTGTAGATCCTGCCCCTGGATCCTGCCCAGAGCACCACGTTGGGCCTCCTCTGGGCTGAGCTGTAGGAGCAGAGGAGATCCTGGGGGATAGGAGGTGGGGTGCAGAACAGAACCCAGGGCAGCATCCGGGGCTGGACCTGGACTTCAGTGGGGCTAACTGTATGTGTGTGTGTGTGTGTGTGTGTGTGTGTGTGTGTGTGTGCACATGTGCAGATGTGAGGCCCTGGGTGTTGAGGAACCCTGATGGGTGTCTCGTCCCAGCTTTCCTTGTTCCCTCCCACCACCAGGAGGTCACCTCCCAGACCTTTTTTGTCCTGACGGCTCAGCCCACGCTCCTGCTCCTGCCCCCCACCCCTGGGTCCCCTGAGTGACCAGACTGCCCCAGCCTTGCCCCTGGACAGGACTCTGCTCTCCAGGGCCTTGCCTGCCTCAGCCCCTCTGCAGCCCCGCGGCCTGCTCGTCACTGTCCCCTCCTCCCAGGGCCACCCTCCCGCCCCTCCCCTCCAGCAGTGACTTCCCCAGCCGTCCAGCCCTCCCACCTAAGACTCACTCCCTGCCCCTCTCTCCCGCTTCCCGCAACCCGCTCCTGCTCTCTGCTCCTCCTTCCTTAGTTCTTGGTCTCCTTTCTCAATGGCACCCCTTTCCTCTTCTTCAGCCTTCTGAACCTCATCTCGCATCCCTGTGTCCGTTCTCTGTCCTCTGTCCCTGCCATGTCCCCTGGTCCTGTCCCCTCTCTCCTCTATACCTCTTCTCTTGTCTTCTGTCCCCAGTCCTGTTCCCTCATCCCCAGGGTCCAACCGTCAGTTCTCCGTCCCCAGCTCCCAATCCCTCAGTCCCATCCTCCCTCCCCGTCCCCCCAGACCCCGGGGGCCTCTGTCCCCCATCCTCAAGCCCTCGGGTCCGGGTTCCTATCCCCCAGTCCTGTCCCCATCTCCATCGCGCTGTCCCTTGACCTCGGCTCTCTCCCGCGGTGCCATCCCTGCCTCCCCCCGCCCCCCAGCCCAGGGATCCCATCCCCTTTGGCTCTCAGGGTCGAGGGGAAGGAAGTTGAGCCTCCGGCAGCGGGCACCGCGCCCCGGGCCCCTCGGCCGCCCCCGCCCCGCCGCCGCCGCCGCCGCTCACCTTCGCCGCGCGCCGCGGACACGCAGGTGGCCGCCGCCGCCGCGGCCGTGACGACCCAGAGCGCGGGGGGCAGGCGGCCCCGGGCGGGGGCCATGGCCGGGCCGGGCGGGCGGGAGCGCCGCGCACCCTCCAGCTCGGCCGCAGCGGCCGGCGCGTCGGCGCGCTCCGCGGCTCTCCCGCACAGCCGGCGGCCGGGCGCACACCCCGGCGCACACGCCGGCACACAGCGCACACGCGGGCACCCGCGCCCGCCGCCGCCGCCGCCGCCGCCGCCCCGGGCGGGGGCCGGCCCGTCACGGCGCCGAGCCAATCAGCACCGAGGCGGGGGTGGGGGTGGGGGACTCGGAGCCGCCCCGCGGACACCGGCCCCGCGGACCTCGCCGCCGCACGTGCGCACGCTCGCACTCACCCGCCCGCACCTTCGGGGGGCGGCGCGCGCCCCGCGTCCGCACGTGGAGTCGGAGCCACCGCGCGCCGAGCCGCGCTCAGGACGCCCCCCGCGACACCGGGACGCGTGGACACTCACGCACAGGCGAGGCGTCCTCCCGCACACTCACGCTTACACGCATGACCCTCAGACACACGCGCCCGAAGTGCCTCGCGCGGTGACACCCTCGGATGCACCCTCGCTAGTTCCCGCGGCAGAGGCTCCGAGACCAATTCAGAAGCACTTTGGGGTAAAAACTCTCTCGCCCTCCCCTCCCACAGCCCAACGAGAGGGCATGAAGAAGGCACCCCGAGTTTAGGGAGCGGTAGAGTGCAGTGGTCGGGAGCGCAGGCTCAGACACCAGACGCGTACAGGATTTTAAATCCTGGCTGTGTGGCCTTGGGCATGTTTCTTAGCCTCTCTGAGCCTCAACTTCCGTATCTGTAGAACAGGAACAACCGTCTCCATGTCCTCGGGTTGTTATGAGAATCCTGTTCGAGGACTCAGGTGAGGGTCCAGCATACTGCCAGGCACACTGCCAGGTGCCCGGTAATGGCAGCCGTTCCAGATGATGGTGATGCTCGTTCCCTGTGTTTGCCTCCCCTGACTTCCCCACCTCCAGTTCCATTCCCAGCAGTAGGGATCCCGTCCTGGGAGGGCTACAGGCTATGGGCAGACAGCAGAGACAGGGATGTGGGGGCTCCCTCCCGGGGCCCTGCCTACCACCTTCAAGCTCCCTGAGCACCTGGAGGGCCAAGCTGTCCGGGAGGCAGATAAGAGACCTGCAGCTCCTAGGGGGCTGGCCCTCAAGTTGGGACTCTGCCTCTGACTTAGCTGGCACAGACCGTTGCTCAGCTCTCTCCAACTGCACTCCCAGCCCTTGAACTCACTGGGAAGAGTTGGTTGGACCCATGGCTGGAGGTTACATAGAATGATCAAGCCCATTTGGGGAGGGCGTTCCAGACCCTGCTTTAGGCGCTTTATAAACTTGCTCTACTTTGAGCCTCACGCAGTCCTGCAGCGGAGGTGCAGCTAAGGAAACCGAAGTGAAGAAAGAGCATCACTCACCTTACATCACACAGCTGGTTAAATGCTAGAGGGGAGCTCAGATCCAGATCCACTGGACTCTAAAACCCACTTCTTTCCTGTGCATCTTTCTTAGTTACAGAAAGGGGGGAGATAGCTCAGATTAGGAGCCCTTTCCTAGCACCAACAGCTCAGAACAACTATCTCAAAGACGAGGTAAGCCCCCTGTTACCAGAGGCATTCAAGCAGACACTAGCTAAAGGCTGTTCAGGGATGCTGTGAAGGGGGTGGGGGTTAGAGGGAGCAGACTGGACTAGACCCGGAGAGGCAAACTCAAATGCCCACATGAGACAGGCGGGCATCCTTATGAAACCCACTGGGGGGGGGGGGTCTTCTGAGCTCTAGCTCACATCGCTGTAGGGATGGGGGCCCGATTTCTGTGCTTTCAAGTGAGGTTTTATAGCTGGAATTTTTATGTGCTATCTCCTAATATTTAAAGTTGGCAGCTAACGCAAACATTTTCATAACAACGCAGTGTGGGCAAGCCTGTGGTGGAGCGGCCACAGCTCCCAGGACTCTAGACCTCCCTGCAGGGCTCCTCAGGTGCAAGAGTTCGTGGCTGGCAACTCGCTCCTGGGGCACTGGGGAAGTGGGCGCGGCGGGACAGAAACTGCACACAGAGTGCAGGATGCAGTCACCAGCACTCGTGGGCATCGCCTACCCCGGCCAGGGCTCCCAGAAATATTTATTGATGGGAGGAGGCTTTGCTGCGGGCTGGGGTTCTGCATTTCCAGGTCGAGGTGGAGCCAGCTGAGCCTGGGTTTTGCCCGTATTGCAGTCTTGTGGAGCTGGGGACTCCTTGAAGGACTCCGTAAGCATGAGGGGCGGTTCTCTGTCAGGGGTCTGCTCCATATTCCGAATGCTCTTTAGCGAAATTAGAACTGCATTTCACTGGAGTTCTGTGGGGGTAAGAGCCGCTTGCTTTCAGGCGTCTCCTCGACCCCCAAAACTCCCAGGATGCCCCAGCCCGGGTGTGCCCTGTCCCTGGTCTCTCCCTCCCACCCTTTCCCCTCCGTCTGTCCTTGTGTCGCAAAGTAGCAACTTGCCCACCCGCCAGTGGGAAGAAAGAAGCCATTAGACCCTTCTCCTAAAGAAATGGGTGTCTCAGGAGAGCCTTTGGGAAGATGATGCCTTCTCTCCTCTCCTGAGTGGTCGGGCAGGCAGGGCAGCTGGGGAGGACCCCCCCGGGCAGGGACAAGCCTTCCCCAGCGTCCCTGTCACCATCAGCACATCTCCTGGGCTAGACTCTGCATCCCTTCTCTCATCCAATCCCTGCTTTTTCCCCATTTCAAAGGCAAGGAGAGTGAGATTCGTGAGGACGGAAGTAGGGAATAGGAAGCTCTGTGAGGTGCACGGGTGGGATCTGGGATGGCTGTGGTTAGCTTGTGTCTCCTCCCCGACCGGACTCTGAGCCTCTCAAGGGCAGCAGCCATGAAGGGTCCTGGCTGGGTGCTGCGGGAACATTTGCTGAGTGAGTGAATGAATGAGCAGCCACCCAAGGGGCCCACGCCTCACTGGCCAAGTGCTTGAGGCCGCCGTTGCTGAAGGCCATTTCTGGGCTGCAGGACAGCTTGCTTTCTAGAACACTGTGCAGGTATGCTAGCCAGCCCTGCTAAGTGGGCTTGACCTCAGCTCTCCGAGGGGTGAATCCGAACAGTGCTCACCTCACCTTCTCCCACCAGCACGTGGGCCCCTTGGGACTTCACTCCAACGGAACAGGCAAGGTGCGGGGCGAGTGGGGAGAACTGGACCTGGCCAAGCAGGACAGCTTCTGACTCCTTCCCCCACTTCATGGCTCCTCCCCCAACCCACGACTTTTTGACTTTTCCATCCAGGAGTGGAAAGGAAGGTTGAAGGGAGCATGACAAAAGCCCCATGACATTCTCCATTTCCTGGGAGAAATACCCTCTCAGGAGTATTTATTCTCACTTTGCCTTTTGGAGCCTCAGTTTCCCCGACTACATGAGGATGATGAGGATGTGCAACTCAAAGGGTTGCTATGAGGCTCACATGAGTGAGTTGCACGCATGCTTGGCAACCTGTCAAGAGATCTGGGGTGGGAAGGGGCTACTGTATTTGAGAGGATGGGGCTGGCTCTGGGCAGTCCTACACCCCAAGGGAAGAACTCCGTGGGGCGCCCCTTCAGGGACAAGTAGAAGAGATGCTCTGGTGGGGGGGTGGGTGGGTGTGAGTGTTCGGAGTGGGGACAGTGGTTTGTGGTTCACCCCCACTCTAAGCCCTGCCCTGGACATCTTGTTGCCCCAGGCTGTCTCATCCAGACTCCTGCAGAGAAGCCCACCCCACAGTCCCTTCTCACCCTCCACTGTCAGGGGACTGGAGGGGGGCACATTCTTCACCTTTGCATATAGAAACTTTGCCTTCTCCCCAGGCTGGAGGATGGAGCCCTGGGAGGTCTTAGGAAGAGCCAGATTCCTAGTATGAGGCCCATGTTGCCTCCTCACTTAGGGCCTCAGTGTTCCCATCTGTAATGTGCCCACTGCACCTGTTTTCCCGAGTTGTAACCGGCACGGAGGGAACGTGGTGCTGGCACTCCACTGGAGATCTGACCACCGCCCCCCCAGGAACATGCTCGCAGGCTAGAGGGGAGGCAGCCCCCCAAACACAACGGAGGAAGTAGCTCACGTTACATAGGAAAGATTCACCCGGAACGTGGGCAATGTGTTTACACTTTGTACTTTGCCTGTAGAGCTGGGGCAGGAAAGCCTAAGACAAACCTGTCAGGTAGAAATAGAGTGAGCACCACATTTGTAATTCACATTTTTTCTAGTAGCCATATTATAAAAGTAACAAGAAATAGGCCGCATCGAACATCATAATATATTTGTTGAGTGAATGTTGCCTGGTATGCAATGTTAATTTACTAATCAATTCACTAATTCAACAACTCTGTTGTCGAGCCCATCCTGGCTCACCGTGCCAGGTGCTGGGATGAAGATGGTGGGGCCACACGGACGTGGTCCTCATTCTCCCGGATCTTCAGCCTACCGGGGAAGCAGATAATTAACTAGGCAATTACAAAATCCCTTTCCACATAAGGGAATATTTCAGAAACTGTAGGAAAACTTAAAATAAAATTTACAATTTAAAATATTTCAAAAAAAAAAAAGTCCTCTTTAAGCAAAAAATACTGAATGTAATTTAGCCCTTGCTCGGTGGCTCAGAATCATCCCTGTGAACAAAGAATCCTTGAATATTGATGTGGGAAAGGACTTCGAGATGAGTTCGTCCCAGCCACCGGTGGTGGGCCCGTGTGGGCCAGAGGCGCCTGCAGGCCAACTGATGGCGGGTGACCCACCTCGATGTGACCCCGGGCTTCTCTGCTTCCCTGGTGTGACCGCGTCTTCCCCGGCTCCCCGCTGCTGGGCTCCTGCCTCTGCGTGTCTCGATGGCCTCCTGAGCTGCTGCTTCTAAGGTGGCCTGAAAAAACACAAACGCTATTAGAATTGTACGTAGAGTAAGACTCAGTGGGCTCTAAGCGAGGGGCTCCCCTATTAGTGGAGACCGAGTTTAATGTCGGTGAGGTGGTGGCTCAGAGGTCTCTTCAGGTATCTCTCACTGCTCTCAGGAGATTTGTTCTCAGGTTGGAGGGTAAATGAGGTGTTGTTATAAATACCTAAGAGGCTTATTAATGGCCGGGCATGCACAGACTAATTGCTTCCTCCTGTTTATATATAATCAATCACTTGCACAGTTTGGAGCCCCGGGAAGCAGCAGAACAGGGGGGAAGGAGGACCACACTGGGATGGGTCTCTGAGATCTGGGCTGCTTATTCCTCGTGCACAAGTCTTTCCTGTCCCGAGAAACCAAACCACGCCATCCCTTTGTCCCTCACTCCCCTGGCCTATGCTGTCTCCCTCTCTCCTCCCCGCTCCCAGGAAACTTCTTGAAGAAACTGTGTATTCCACAGACTCCACGGCTTTCTCTCTCAGTCCCGCCTCAGCTCCCATCACCTCCACCGCCCCTCAAACACCACCTGCCCCAGACCCACGCACCCGCTTCTCTGCCCCGTGCCTGGCCTCGGATGGCATTACCATCTACCCAGCTGCACCAGTCAGGAAACTGAACTTTGTACCTCCTTCTCCATCAGCCAAGTATCCAGGACATCCCAAATCCTTTGATTTTACCACCAAAACATACCTTGAATCCATCTCCTCCTCACCATGGCTACCAGCCTGGTCTGAGCCGCCCTCACCTCTCACCGGGGTGACTGGCTCCGTGCACCCTCCCTGGGTCCCTTCAGCCACACCCCACACTGTAGCCAGAAGGCCATGCAGTGCCAAAGATCATGATCAGCCACTGCCCCACACCTTCTCCTCCCCTGAGTAGCGCCTTTCCAGAGGCTTCTACTCTTCTCTCTGGATAAAGACCCAAATCCTTATCACACCTGCAAGGCCCAGTGCAGGTGGTCTGGACACTCTCCAGGCACCTGCTCTTCCCCTTCTGTACTTTCTTGAATGTACTGTGCCCCCTCTTGCACACAGACTTTGTCCTCAGGTCCCTCTTCTGGAACATTCTCCCACCTCTGTATCCCCGTTCATCCTCAGGGAGCCCTGCCTGAGCCCTGGCCCAGGTCAGTGCTCTCACGGAATCTTGCCCATCTCCAGCAGAACCCTTGGCTCAGCTCGGAATCCTACCTGCACGTATCTGATTCCTTGATTCGAGACACCATCTTGTGAGAGCAGGGACTTCCTCTGCTCCTCCTGGGCACCAAACCTTCAACATTTGGCACACTCCGTAAGGGCTTTTTTGCCCCATCCCTGGCTCCCTTTTGAGCCCTGCCCAGGCCCGGAACTAGAGCTAGATTCCCTTTGCTACTAACTGCCTATGTAACTTTAGACCACTCTCGGTACCTCTCTGGGGCGCTGCTCAGCCTGGGGGAAGGTCTCTAAGGGCTCCGAATATCTAGGATGACATGGCCCAGTATTCACTATACCTGTTAATCTTAACTACAGCCTTTTGAAGTAAGTTCTATTATTATCTATACTTTATAAATGAGAATAATCGGGGATGGGGGGAGGTGACATATTTGTCCAAGATGCCACAGCTACTAAGTGGCGGGCTTGGGATTTGAATTCACATCTGTGTTTCCAGAGCCCACGCATTTAGTCGTGAAGCATTGGAAGCGGGGACAGTGGTGGGTGCTCAGAAGAGGGGAAAGTTCAGAACTTGGGGTTGGTCTCAGGGAGGGAGAAAGCAGATGCCATGTTGGCTGCTGATTTGTGGGTTACCCGGTGCGTGTGCTGACCCTTCCCTAAGCCCCTCAGACTTCTGGGGGAAGGTAAAGGAGCTCGTGGCCCCGAGGAGAGGCCACGGCTGGGCAACCGCAGGGGATGGGGCAGGGAGGTTCTGCTAAGTCTGGGGTCTGCAGGGCCCCGCACCCTTTGGGAAGGCTGGATTATGGGGCCAGGCCTGGGGCCAGGGCCAAACGGGGCCTGACCTTTCAGCTTGACCATGGGGTGGAGCAGGGACCCTCCCTATGGAGTATCAGGATGGGGCTCCTGGCAGCAGGTGGGGGAAAGTCTCTAAATGTGTTGGGAGGCAGCAAAGAGCTTGGGCTCTGGAGTCAGACCTGGTTGGGGTCCCAGGCCTGACACTCGCTGTGCGCTCTGTGGTTTCGGGAAATCACTTCCCCTCTCTGAGCCTCAGGCCCCGATCTGTCAAATGGGGACACCACCGCTGCCCTCATATGATGAAGATTGAAAGGGTTCCTGGTACACAGTAGGCCCTCCTGCATCTCAGCCTCGCCCCCACTCCCCCCACCCCCCCGCCCAACCCCAACACCTCCCTCAGGGAGCAGGAGGGATCAGCCATGGCTCATGATCAGAAAGAGGAGTATTAATATCCCTGATATTAAAAAATAACCTTATCATCATTCTGCCTTGTCGGGAGGAGATGAGCCCACATCAGCATTCTGACAGATGGGAACAGCTCTCTGTGTTTGCGGGTATTTGCGGGAGAGAGAGACAGAGAAGGAGAGAGGGAGGGAAGGAGGAAAGGAGGGAAGGAGAGAGGGGGAGGGAGAGCTCGAGCACACAGTGTGAGCGAGCGAGCGAGCCTGGGTGACAGTGCCATGCGGGTGGGGAGGCCGGGGCTGTGTGGGTGTGAGTGTACGGGCGGGTGGGTGGCGGGGGCACCTCTCCAGAGCAGAGGAGTAGTTTTAGGAGGGTGACTTGGTAATACCCATTATTGAAAGTATTGAAATGCTAACCAGCTCTAAAGATCTCTGTCTGATTTTCATTAAAGCTGCTGAGGCAGAGGGTGTGCTGGGAGGGGCGGCAGCTGCCGGGGAAGGTCTGATGACAGGAGCCAAAGCCAGGGTCATGACCACCTTTCCAGCCACCACCGCTATTATTGTCACTAGTCACCACGGCCCAGGGGGAACCCTGGCCCTGCGTTAGGCCATCCTGGTCACTGAGCCGCCAGGTCGCTGAGCTGAACCCAGGGCTGCCACCCACTGCTCCATGTGGGCCGATCGTCCTCCCCCCGCCTCCTGGGCCCCCATGCTGCTCTGTCATAGGAGCGAAGAACCCCTGTCCCACCTCTGTCCCATTCCTTCCATCCATGGTTTCTGAGGCCGGGCGATGTCGGGGCAGGGGCCAGTGGTGCTCTCCGGGAACTGCTAGTCTGACCTGGAATAGGCCATTTCCAGAGGGTGGGTGGGAACTCCGAGAAGCTAAGGAAGGGTCAAAAGGAAGGAATGCTAAACAGCATGGGGATGGTGTACATGTGGGGAGGAGGAGGGGAGTCCTTACAGGCCCAGAGAGGGCAGCTGACTTCCCCAAGGTCACACAACCAGCAGCAAATGTGGGACCAGAACCCAATTGCCCAGCTCCTCGTCCAGTGCTTCACACGAGACCATCTCACCGTGGAGCAGCCAGAACGTGGAGAAAGGGCAGGGCTGTAGGTTTGCTCACATGTCAGCCTTGGGGCGAGGCAGGGTGGGGGAGTCTCTGTCCTGCTCCCCAGCAGGGCAGGAGGAAATAGTCAGCTGGAAGGGGTCCTCGTTTGTGGGGTACCCATGGTAGGCTGGATGCTTTGCAGTTCCCCTCTCTTCCAGTAACCTCACTCCAAGGTTTCAGGGGTATCATGCCTCTTACACTGGGCTCCTGGAAGGCTCAGAGGGGGAGAGCAAGCTTCCAAGGTCACCCAGCCAAGGAAGCAGGCAAACTGAGAAGTGAACCCAGGGCTATTGGATCCTCAGATCTGGGTTTGTCCCCCTTGGCCAGGCAACCCCCTGGGGGCAGGTTTCTTGGGAAGGAGACAGAGTGTAACTTGGAAGCTGGAGACCCTCAGTGGCTTGGGGTCACCTAGAAGGAGCTCCCAAGGGTCTAGTTTGATTTGGAATTGTTCCCAAAGCAGATTTACTCCCTGGGATGCAAGTGGAAAGGGGGCTGAGAGCACGGGGCTGCTGGGGGCCCAAGCTGTTTGAATTCTAGCCAGGCTGTTCCCACTCCTGGCCCAAGGTCATTTGTTCGGGGAAGAAAGCAGCTTCTCAGCCCTGCGTGCCCCGCCCTCCCTGCTCTGAGCTGGGAGCTGGGGGAGGCTGAAGGACAATGTTCCCGGTGAAAGCAGATTACCCCGCCAGTGTGAGGGGCCGGCTGGGTGGGATGGCACTGTGGTGACAGGTCCATCAGGCGCCTCTCCGAGGGGATGTTTCCTGGGGCTCCTGGTGACAGGCCCGGGCTGTGGAGGGAGTGCTGATGAGGTGGAGACAGCCTGGCCCCATGGCTTGGAGACAGCGATCCAGCTCTGGCCTCTGGGCAGGGCCTCAGACTCTCTGATGCCTCCTCCTGAGAAGCCCTGGGAATCACCCAGTCACCGGCCTGGTCCCGGCTCTGGACCGTCCACTGCATCTGTCCCCTCTTCAACTCCATCGCCTCCCCCTCTCCTGGCCTCGGCCTCCCTGCCTCCAGGTGCCCCACCTCCAACCCGGCTCCCACGCACAGCCAGGGGAATCTTTCTGAATGGCCACATGCCCCTGCTTACCGTGTGCAGCGAGCCCACTGCCCCAGGAGAAGGCTCAGCTCCTCGGCCTGCAAAGCCAAGCCCTTCGTGGTATGGCTTCTGCTTCTCTCTGGGGCTGCATCTCACACCCTTCTCTCTCTGCTCCAGACCCTTGCATGTGGCACCCTGCCGCGCCCTGCCACCTCCCCATGGGGCCTAACCTCTACTTCTCCCACAAGTCTCAGCTCGGACTCACCTCGTCCTTGAGGCCTTCCTTGAACAGAAGCCCTGCAGTCTGGGTTAGGGCCCCCCAGGTCCCCGGCACTTACCCCTTCGTCATCCTCCCCGTCCTGATGTGTGGCTGCGGTAGGCTCTCACGGGTGCGGGGCATGTGCTGAGCACCCACATTGCTTCATTCCCTCCTGGCTCTGACCAGAGCATGGTAAATGCCCATGTGGCCATTTCACCCAGCAAACTGGGGCGCCTTATGTTTACCCACTTTATAAAGGGGGTAGTGATTGCTCAAAGGCACCAGCAGGTAAGTGGCTGAAGTGAGCCAAGAATTCCAGGATCCCGACTGTCCGCACTTGATGCCACATCCCACCTCTGGTATTTCAGCCTCTAAGGGTTTTCCCCGGTTCTGGCTGAAGGTCAGCCCTGTTCAGCCAGACTTTGGCAGGGACCAGCACACACACCCCCACCCCCCCATCCCCCACCGCCGGCAGCTCTGGGCATCTGAGCAGCTTCCCATGGAGGGTGGGGATTGGGGGGGTGGGCAGGGGCAGGGAGGAGCCGAGGCTCCCAGGACAGCTGGGAATCCACAGCGTCTCCACTCTGGCTCTCCTGGCCCCATTTCTGCAGCCCCTCAGCAGATCCTGGATTTCCTGACCTCGCTCAGGCGTGACCTCTGGGCTTCCGTCCGGATCTTGCCTTCCAATCTTGCCTCCTGCATGCAATCCTATCCCCACATTTCAGACTAGCCTCTCAGCACCACCTCCCTCCAACTCACGCGCTCCCTGTGCTGGCTGGAGGGGGAGGATAAGCGTTTCCGACCCTGGACCCTGCCAGAAGCCCTGCCCCCAGGCCATCGGTCTGGCCTTGAGCTTGTTCTGTCAGCCTGTCCCCCCCCACCAGAGCTTTGAACCCCAACATGGCGCTTAGTGCTCTGGCCCCACCTCCTCTCCCTAGCGCTGCTGAGGGGCTGGGTGGGGGGGTTGCTGGGGATGATGGAGTCGTCCCAGAAGGAAGAAGCTAAAGATGTAAACGAGCTCGTGAAATCCCCTATGACAGCCGTGACCACTGTGGCTCCAGCCATTAAGCACGGAGCTTTAGCGGCCCCCGAAATACACCTGGGGCACTTGTCAGCAGCTCTGGCTCATCACACGTGTGGGCTGTGCACACGCGTACACACGCGTGCGTGCACACACAGGCTCAGGGAGCACCGCAGAGGGTGGGCTAGGGGACCCTGCGGAATGGTTCCAATAGTCCCCTTGGCCTAAGGATGGGGAGACGGGGGCCGGGGTGGAGGCCCTAGCCTGCGTCCCTCATGGCCGCCTCCTCTTTTGGATGACGCTTTGTGTTTGCACAGCGCTCGCCCATCCCCTGCATCCTGCCCGGAGGCCTTGCTGTGGGTCAGATGCTGTTTAATAGCCATGCCTCTTCCTGCCCCACGGCTCGGGCTCCGAACACGCAGCGCGGTGCCCGGCCCGCCGCAGGCTCGGGACAGAGGCACCGAAGGGAGACAGGCAGTTGCATCAACCCTCGAGGAGGATTCCTGAGAACCTGGCGCTTTGAGGCCCACGCGGCTGAGTCGAAAGCCCTGCCTGGGGAGTCTGGGCCCTGAGTTCTGGCCTCACCACTCACGCCTGTGTGACCAAGGCCTCCCCCTGTTGGACATTAGTTCCTTATGTGAAAAGTCCCTGGCCTGCCCTGGTCATCGGTCATCTGGGCCTGTGGCTCGGGCAGCCTGGCCAGCGATGGCGGCCTGGGCGCGGGGACCGCTCGGAGCCCGCTGGGCACTCGGGGCTGCGGCGGCTCCGTGAGGGGAGCTTCCTCCGTGGGCAATCATGTATCTTCACACAGCACTTAGCAAAGGCATGTGGAATATACTCAGGGAGGGTTGGTTAGGCCGAATGTAGCCACCAAATCCTGTAACAGTGAATTTTCAGGAAGCACTGGGCAATCTCTTCTGGGTCAATTCCCCACCAAGAGTCTTGTGTCCTGGCTCTTGCTTTCCTCTCCAGGTGAGGGTCTCACCACCCCTACTTCCCCACTCAGACTCTGAACTTCCAGTCCCTCCGCCCCGCCATCTGCTGTGCTCCCTCGGCTGGGACGCTCCTCTTCCCTTGCCCTGTCCCTTTGCCTGGGGAACTCAGCCTTGGCCTACTCAAACTCCTGGTCTCCAGAAAGCCCCCTCTGGTTCCCCACATCTGGGTGAGGCGTGTCTTCATGCCGCTCAGCCTTCTAAACTTCTGCCATCACAGAATGTATCACAGTGACATGTCCTTGCTGGACCCCATTTCTCCTCTCCGGGCACCTGGGGACGTGAGGGGGCCGGGGTGGTGTCTCCTCCAAGGCTGGCCCGGCGCATGTGGGCATGGACCTGGACTTGCTGAAGGAACGAATGACCCAAGAGCAGCTCAGGGTTGCAGACGCTGGCGTATACTCCTGTGGCTCCCACTGGTTCCCACCTCAGGACAGTGGCCCCCACCTGTGGGCCTGCCACGTGGGGCCAGTTCTGCCAAGACGCCTTCCGTGGGCTGCTTGTTCTGGAAAGCCCAGGGCTTCAGACAGGCTCAGCTGGGCCACTGTCCTTCTTAAGTGCCAGGGCAAAAAAGCAGGCTGCTCTCTCCCGGGGAACTGTTCCCTTTCTGGGCGGGCCCCTCTCGCCCACCCACGAGGGCCTCAGGGCCCAATCTTCCATCTGACTCAGTTATTTTCCATCTTTCCAGGGGTCACCTGTCATAGATACGGGAAGCAAGGTGCCAAGAACATTTATTTGAACAGAAAACTCCCTGTCCTTGCCTGGTGGTAGCTTGTAATAAGACCAAACTGCAAGGGATTATCCGCGGTGGAAAAGGTCAGGCTGGAGGGACAGGTCATGGTGGGAAAGCAGGGAGGCCCTTCTGGAAGGTCCGATGACTCCAGGCAGGCAGAGGGAATGGTGATGGGCTCTCGATCGCAGGCCGTGTCTGTCAGAAGGGCAGGCAGAGGGTTGCCCGGGGAAATTTAAGAGCAGGCAGGTGGCAAGGGGCAGGCTCAGGACCGAAGTCCAGACCCTGGGGTTGGGCACATTGAAGGGTGTCAGGAGGGGAGGATGCGGGGTGGGGGGCAGTCGGTAGGGAGGAGGCGTGAGCAAGCTACTTAACCTCTCTGGCCCCATTTCCTCATCTGTAAAATGGGGATACTAGTAGCTTCCCCACGGGCAGTCAAATGGGATGAAATGGGCTTTCCTAGACACAGCTTAGAGCAACGCCTGGTGCGTAAGCAGCTGCGGGTCCGTGATGGCGGTTGCCGATCCCGCTCGGGGCTGCTGTTATGTTAGGGGAATGGCGATCACTTCCTGCGCAGCAATGGTGGGCAGGCGTCGCTCATGTCATAGCTTGCTTTACTCCCGGCACGCTGTGTGTGCAAAAACTCTCATCCCGGCTTGCAGAGGAGGCCCAGAGCCCTGGTCCCTTGCCCGGGTCACGAAGCTAGGCAGCAGCAGAGAGCCAAGGACCCCAGAGCAGAGTCCGTGGAGAGCCCACACTCAGCCCTCTCCCCAGGGCCTCGGGCTCTCTGCCCAGGGCTCCTTCCTGATCCTTGGCCCCCGGTTTCCAGATTCCCACGGTTCGGTGGTGACCCGGGGAGAGTTGGGGTGCCTGGTGAGGCTGGTGGCTGACCCCGCAGCATGCTCTGAGGTGGCCCCCCGAGGGTGACCCCTGGAGGCTGGCCATGTGGGGAGCCCACTCCCAGTCCCTGGCATGGTGGCCCTGCCCAAACCCTCTGGCCACCCTCTCATTTCCAACAGGGACTCTTTAAAGAGCGATGACCAGCCTGCTAGGGGCTTCAAAGATAGTATTTGATGAGTTTTAGCAGCTTCAGCAAAACTCTAATTTGAATTTCAGGCGCTGGTGTGTGATTTCCTCGGTGACAGCTCCGAGGGATGCTCGGCTCGGCTGTCATCCAGTGGGGCCTCTGCTGGCTGCCACCACTGCCTGCCTTCCCGACGAGGAGAGACGGCAGGCTGAGAGGAGCTGGGGCCCCGCTGAAGCTCAGGGAGGAGAGGCACACGCCAGTGACAGGGAGAGGGCGGGCGAGGGAGGGGACCGGGGAGTAGAGACAGGAGCCGAGAGAAGCAGGAGGCTGGAGAGGAGGGAAAGAGAGTCTGGACAGGGGTGAGGTTGGGGGCTGGGAGGAGGAGAGCCACAGAGAACAACAGAGGCAGGAGGTGGGGAGATAGAACCCAGAGGGGAAAAGGCGAGAGAAGGAGGAGAGAGAGAGAGAGACAGACAGACTGACGGCCAAATCCAGACGAAGGAGTGAGCAAGAGACCTGACCAATAGTGGAGCCCAAGCACAGAGGTGGAGATGGAGACCCAGGAAGACAGTAGAGGGCAGGGAAAGAGGGAGGGGAGGAGGACGAGGGGTGAATGGAGGATGGGAGAGGCGTGAGGAGACCCCGAGAAAGATGCCGTGGCCAACTCGAATTTGCTAAGCGAGCTCAGTGCCAGGCCCACGGGCAGGGTCGGCGTTCCAGGGGGAACTAGACAGACAGGGTTGGGGGCACCGGGAGGCAGAAGAGGAGAGTCCTGTCTCCCAGCCCCTCCCCTCCCGCAGCCTCTCCCCCCTCAGCTGACACTGCTGTTCCAGGGGTGAGGGGTTAAGCCCTATGTCTCCCACAGGGGCTGCTCAGAAGCACCTTCCATCCCAATCTGGGCCCTGCAATGGGGACCTTTGGGGCCCAACCCCAGGGCAGTGTGCAGAATGGACCTCATTTCAACGGAGCCAGCCCCACGCATGTGCACGCACACACACGGGCACATACACAGCGGGCACACACACTTGAACCCCCCCCCCCCCACACACACACAGAGCACTGGGAAGGAGAGAGGAAAGGGAGACACAGAAGGAAAGAGGGATCTAGGAGCGAAGGAAAGGTCACTCCGTCTCTGAGCTGCATGCAGTTTCCTCCTCTGCAGAAACTCGGGAGAGAATTGCTCACACGCCGTGGAGTCCTGGGGAGGGTGAGATGAGATCACTCATGCACAGGGTTCAGTCCTGCACTGGCTCAGGGGAATCTCAGCTGAAGGGACACCCAACCAAACATATGGACCCTGGCTTCTGAGGTCTCTTTTCCCAACGTGCGCTCTTCCTGGGGGAAGAGGAAGGCAGTGCCCATCACCCCTCCTTCTTCTCCTTCCAAGGTGAGCAGGGTGAGGAGGCGAGGAGGCAGGGAGGAGGGGAGGGGAGCCTTACGGGTAGCTCATACCTTCAAGGCCACGCAAGTCTCCAGCCTCAGAGCCCCTGTGACTGCGGTCCAGGAGGGCACTCGGCCGGGTGGGGAGGGACTAGGAGGGACAGGCAGCCCCCAGTCCCCCACAGTGCTCCTGGGTGCATGGGAGTGAAGGTGGCGGGCAGGACAAGATGTGAGTTCCCGCCCAGCACCGCCCAGTCCCACTGCACTGGCAGCCACTGGCCATCGAGCCCTTGAAATGTGGGGACCCTGAATTAAAATGACTCTGTATGAAAAAAATCTAAAATATCTCATGAATATTTTTATATTAATTACATGTTAAAATGAAAATAATTTGGATGCATTGGTTAAATAAAATATATGACCTTAATCTCACCTGTTCCTCTTTACTCTTTTAATGTGGCTATTGGAAAATTTAAAATTCCATGTGGCTCATATTATCTGTCTGTGGGGCTGCACTGTTCTAGAACATCTAGACCTCCAAGACTCCGAGCCTCCAGGAGGAGGAGGAGACTGAGGCCCAGAAGGAAGGGGTCTTGCTCCAGGTCACACAGCTGGGAAGGGGCATCTGGAAGATGCATATTAGCAGTGGGGAGCAGAGCTGGGGAGACAAACACTGGTCTCTGGTGTTAGCGGGCTACCAGCTCGTCAGCAGGGAGCGAGAAGGCATAGGTCTCGAGGGTTCCAACAGCTGCAAGGAGGGTGAGGAGCTTGGACAGGCTCCTACCTGGGGTGGCGCAGGATCCCCACCGGGGCTCCTCCCCAAGGACTGAGGCCAGAGAGCCTCTGCCACCGCGGAGGAGCGTGCTCGTTTACAAAGCCGGGGCGGGGGGGAGGCGTAGCCGAACGGTGGGCAGTTATGACGCCTTCATAAAAGGCAGAATGGGAGCCCTGAGAACATGACCTATTCCTGGACGAAGACCCTCAGGGGACCCGGCAGAGGGCTGTGTGAAGAACAAAGCCAGCGTCCTCAGCCGAAGCTGGCTGGGTGACCCTGGGCCAGGCCGTGAGCCTCTCTGGGTGTCAGCTTCCTCGTTTGTCGCCTAGCGTCTGTAAGTGCAGGCTTTGGAACCCGATGAACCCGGCCACCGGCTCTGCCACTTATCAGTGACCCTGAGCCGGTCACTTCAGCTCTCTGGGGCCCCCACTCTTCATCTGAAAGTGTGCCTAACTCCTAGCTCAAAGGATCGCTGGGAGGATGGGCAGATGACAGCCGGGCAGCGCTCAGCCCCGCCGGCACACGGCAACTACCCGTTGGCTCGGCGAACAGCGGCGGGGCACCTGCGCTGGGAATCCAGCAGTGAGCCAGGCGGGCCAGGTCCCCCCACCGGCAGCGCGTCTGCCATAGGTGAGGAGAGAGACCGATGGGTATTATGAAAGCTTAGATCGCGATAAGCGCTATCAGAAAACTGAAGGAGGGCGGAAGGCGGACGGTGGCTCGGGACGGCTCTCGGCAGTGTGGACAGGGACCCCCACCTCCCTGTCTCCCCCGCTCCAGGCGGGCTCTCCCAGCACAGCTGAGAGGCTCTGTGGGACTTCCAGGGTTCCGTCCCAGTTCCACCGGCCAGCAGCTGTGTGACTTTGGGCAAGTTCCTTTCCTTCCCCAAGACCCCACTTCTTCACCTGTATATTGGGGATAGGAACACCGAGGCTGCACCTGCTCCTGGCGAGGGCCCCTCGGGCAGTCCACCCACTGAGGCCCCTCTGGCCAGGCCTGCGCGGGCGAGCAGGGCAGCCACGGCGACAGTCCCAGGATCGGGGAAAGGAGACGGGGCCCCAGAGCACAGAGGACGACGGATGGCGGCACTCCGGCCTGGGTCCGGGGAGCAGGGAGCCGCTCCTCCTTCTCGCCCCAGAAGTGGGGCTGGGCACACAGTGTGCGGCAGGGGCTTCGGGCAGTTTGAGAACCGGAGAGTGAAGTATGAGGGAGTGGGGAGCGATGAGGGGGCTGGCAGAGAGGAGAGGCCGGCCACCGTCGGCTCTGCGAGGGCCCTGCCTGGCTGACTTCATCTTGGGTGCTGTGCCGGGTGGAGCCAGGGCGAGACCAAGTCAGATCCCTCTGACAGTTGAAAGGTCTGTGAAGACAGCTTTCGGGCCCCTCCGGCCTTCCCGTTTCCGGCTCCGGGTCTCCAGGGCCCCCGGCTGTCCCCCTCCCACCTCTTCAGCACGCCCTGTACTTGGAAATGAGAGATTGTGGCTCTCAGATGGACAGCCAGAGCCGTCCACGGGAAAGCTGAGCACAGAGCACCTGTTGGGGCCGGGCCTCTGCCTCCCTAAACCCACCCTTACCTGTGTCTTCTCACCCCACCCATGCCTGCTTTCAGCCAGTGGGTTCAAACTCCAGCTCCCCCCCTTACTCCCAGCGTGGTCTTCGGCAAATGACTTTGTGCCTCAGTCCCTCACCTATAAAATATATGCAAATTGGTGAAGTCCTGCTTGGACTAGTCTCTGGAACCTTCCCGATGCTAGGACCCCACCTCTACCCCCTGCGCCTGGCATGGCTCTTGTCGTTGGGTATAATGATTGCCTATTTTCCTGTCTGCCCTTCACTAGATTATGGCCTTGAGGACAGTGTCCCTTACTTAGCTTGGTCCCCTCTGTCCCCAGCACCAGAACTGAGCCCTCTATTATTGTGTGGTCAAATGAGTGTGTGCTCTAAGCCCTGACCCTCCTCTCCTTCCCTTATCTAGTGCTTCTTATCCTTTTATTTCAGGATTGCTCCCCATGGAGTCTTGTAAGACATTTTCTCCCCTCATCTCCACCCCTGTGAAATTCTAGTACAGATATACTATCTATCAGTGTATGTACTATACACGTAAAGAGTATGATTTTCACCCTCCAACAGCCGATTATCATCCGCCGGAGAATGCAAGCCTTAACCCAAGTCACTTGTGCGTCCTGTGGACCGCAAGCCACCTTGCTAGGTTGACTTAATTGCTTCATCACAGTTAATCACTTCTTGATGGAACATGAAGAGAGCAACATTGATGTCAGGGCACGTGTGCTGTTCAGATGGGTGTCCTGGGAGCAGGAAGCTCTGCCCAAACTGTGGGGGCCCAGCTCAGAAGAGGGCAAGGGCAAGCTGGCCTCACTGGGCTTATGGGAGGTCTCAGTTGGTGAGGCTCTTAAAGATTGTCTGGTCCAAACTAATTTTACTGATGGAGAGATTGAGGCCAAAGAATGCATGTGGAGGCATGGGGGTTAGAGAATTTGTAACCAGATTGTGAGTCTGTTGAGGGGAGGCTATGTCTTACTCGTTCCTGGATCCCGCCCACCCCTCCCCCACCCGGCACCTGACATTGTGTCTGACCAGAGTTAGATATGCAGGGCGTGGTGGATAAATGGATGGATGGATGGATGGATGAACACATGGATGGTTGGATGGATGGATGGATGGATGGATGGATGAACACATGGATGGTTGGATGGATGGATGGATGGATGGATGGATGGACACATGGATGGTTGGATGGATGGATGGATGGATGGATGGATGGATGGACGGACAAAGGAAGAGCAGACTGATGCCCAGTCTTTTCCCCACACTAAAGAAGTGGAGTCCAACCTGCAGCTCAGGTCTCTAGAAAGCTCTGGTGATGCCAGGTGCCAGGTGAGCCTCAGAAAACAAAATAGGAACGCTGGACAGAGTGGTCTCTAATGCCCTTGACTGCAGACTCACACTTCCACTGCCTACCCTACACCTCTACTTGGGCATTTAATAGACATCTCAAACCTAGCAAGTCAACTCCTTGTCTTCCCTCCAAGACTCGCCTTCCTGTGGCTCTCCCCATCAAAGCACATAGCTAATTTCAGACCAAAAATCTTGGGAATTACCCTTGGCTCCTCTGTCTTCCCCTTGGATCCCACATCCAGTCCATCAGCAGATTCTATTGGCTCTACTTTCAGCATCTGACCACTCCTCACCACCAACCCAGTACAAGCCATCATCCCTTTCCCTTGTTTGGCTAACAAATGAGCCACTCAGAAACTGACTTTGGTCACAGTCTCATTTTCATTTTAAAATTTCGAGCAATTCTGCTGTGATGAGATATGACAACAGCCCTTAAGTAATCCCCTAGCATTCACCCTTCTCCCCATATTTATTCTCTACCCATAGCTGCAGCACCACACCTAAAATCTGCCAGTGGCTGGATCCTTAACGTGACCTCAAAGGTCCTACATCCTCTGGACCCTGATTTTTTCCCGTAGCTTTCTCTCCCACTACTCTCTCCCTTGTCCACTCTGCTCTGGCCACATGGCCTCTTCAGTATTCCTCAAACAGGCCATGTGTACTCCTGCCTCAGGGCCCTTGCACTGGTTGTTCTCTCTGCTGAGGGGGTGAGGGTCACTCCCTTGGACACGCACACAGTCAATCCCTCAAGCCATCAGGTCTTTGCTGAAGTCATTTGCTAAGCGAGGCCTTTCCTGGCCACCTCGCCTGAAATTACATCATTACGACATTGCCAATGTTCTCCTTGACACTCCGCATCATCTAGCATTCTATATACTTTACTTATAGTCTGTCTCCCATACTAAAATATGAGAGCAGGGATCTTATTCTGTTCCATTCACTGTGGTGTCTCTAGAGCCCAGAACATGGTCTAGCCCTTAGTAAGTGCTGGATCGATACCTGTCGAGTGAATGAATGAATGAATTCTGCTCTGGGGATGTGGCAGGGGTGTGGCAGGGGCCATGCCTGGCCCGGGAAGCCTTAGGCATGGCATGATCTTTGTTCTTTGGCCTTTTCATGTGCCCTTTGTACTCAGTCACTCACCAGAGGCCCAGGGCTCTGTGGAGGGTTAAGACATGAACACAGACAAATACCGTATAACCCCACTTCTGTGAGGAACCCAGATGGATTCATAGAGAGGGGGAATAGAGTGGTTTCCAGGGCCTGGGAGAAGGGGGGCGGTGGGAGTGATACTAACAGATTTGGGGCTTCTTTCAGGGGTGATGAACATGTTTAGTGGGTAGGGTTTCGATATGAAATGATGAGAAAGTTCTGGAGATGGATGGTGGTGATGGTTGCACAACAGTGTGAATGTACTCAATGCCATGGAAATTTACGCTTAAAAATGGCTAAAATGGAAAATTTTTTTGTTATGTATATTTTACCACAAAAAAAGGCAAAAAAAAAAAAAAAAAAACAGAGATTACCACATGCTCAGTATTGTAGGTCACACAAGGTAACACAAGAGAAGTCCAGAAGACACTCTGGCTGGCGAGACTGGGGGCAACTTTCTCGAGTGGGCGATATTTGGGATGGGCCTTGAAGGACGCAGAGAAGGTGGGTGGGAAAAGTGTGGCAGGGGACGTGGCTGGGTTGGGGGAAGAGGAAGGCCAGGAGCTAAGTTTGGCCCTGTGTACACGTGCTTGGCTGGGGTACACGCAGCCCCATGCCGGGAACCTTGAAGCCCTTTCATGTCCCCCTGCCAGCCTGGGTCTGAGCCCCTAGGAAGGCTTGTGGGGAAGCTTCTGACCAGGAAATAGGGGGCAGCTCATGGTATCTGGAGGATCCTATCTCCTCAGGCCTGCCAAGTGGAGGGTGAGGGCGCCCCCACAAAGCCAGGGTTGTGGGCTTGCTCATCGGCCAGGTAGGCCTGACCTGGATGACTCGGGGCATAGAAACACCGGGCCTCAGGCCTTGACTCTCCCTGTTAGTGCTGAAGCCACAGCGTCAGCAGTCAGGGTAGAGCAAGCCCGGACTCCCTCCTCGCTGTTGCCCTGCGGCCGCCACAGTCCAGACTACAAAGCAGAGCCTCCCCCTGCAACGGCTGCCCTTTCTAGGGTCAGGCCCAGGGAAGCGAGGAATAACCACTCACTGAGTCCCCTCTGTGCCCGGCACCACATGTTAATTTATAATCCCGAGGGAGAGGCAAGGACTGTCCCCCTCCCCATTTCACAGGGAAGGAAAAGAGGGCTCAGCGAGGCCAAGCGGCCTGCCCGAAGCCAGAACACTCAGGTTGGCATCTGACCCTCTGACTCCCGGGCCGTGGGGCTACCGTGAGCTCTAGGCTTGCTTCAGACCGGGGCTCGCCGGGAGGGCAGAGCCACTGTCCCTGTGTCCCCCTCTCCTCCTGGGCCAGCCCCTCCCCCCAGCTCTGGAAAGCTTCCCTCTTCCAGCCCAGATGCTTCTGTTACCGGTCCCTGTCCCTCCTCCCAGCCGTGCCGGGGGCGGGCACAGTCCCCTCAGCCTCACTAAGTGACAGCAGGCAGGCCTGTACTGCGCAGAAGCTGCCACGGGAGGCTCTTTGGTGCCCTTCTCCGCACCGGGGCCAGCATTTTGGCCCAAAGAGGACGTGTTTCCGCTCCCACTTGAGGTACAGCTGGGGTCCTGTGCTGCCGAGGGCCCTCACTGCATGCCTACCGGGTGGCAGCCCCGGGCTGGGCTCAGTGCGCGCAGCTCTCTGCAGGGCCACCGCCACCGCTGACGAGGAAACCGAGGCTCAGCGACAAGTCGCACCACGTGACAGTGGCAGAGCCGGGCCCAGAACCCTGACTTCTCCACGACCAGGGCTATGTAGGGGATCCCAGACCACTGGAGAGGGGCCCTTAGAGGTTGTCCAATCCAGTCACTGGGCGGGGGCTGCTGGAGAGACTCGTCCAATGTCACGCGCGGCTCGTGGGTGACAACGCATTTCGCTTTCCCAAGGCTTCCGTTACAAACGTGCTGATGCGTTGCCACAAATCTTGTTAGTTCCAAGATAAACAAAAGTCGCATGTAAATTTATGGTATGCTTTAAAAAAAAGTGCTTAATTGAGGCAAGTACCTCCTAGTACATAGTCATCAGAATGCCACAGACACAGAGGGTGAGCCTGCCCCGGGCGCACGATGGGCCCCGGCCGCTCACTCTATGTGGACGAGGTTGGCCCCCGGGGGCAGCACGCTCGGTGTAATGGTGTCCTCTCAAAGATGCGGAAGGGAGAGGGTTACCTGGCTGCCCTGTGGCACCTTGTTTCAGGTTAGCTCTGGTCTGGAGCTGGTGACAAAGAGGAGCAAGAACTAGGTATTTTACCAGTGAGACCCTTCTAGCAAATGCTGGGTCATCTTGGACAAGTTCCTCAACCCTGTTGAGCTCTGATGTACTCACCCATAAAATGGGCTAAAAGGAATGTCACTGTAGAGTCTCAGCATCCATAGTGGAGGTGGAGCCCCTGATGTGGACGACGATGAGGATGAAGACGGAGGAGGCACAGGACGGGGCTGGTGCTCGCCGCAGGGGCATCACGCAAGGGCTAGCCCTAGTGAATGAGAGCAGGCACTCTTGACCTCGCAGCCGCCATTTACCGCTCAAGTGCCTGTCCCCCCCGGCACCGGGCACCCGTGGAAATGTCACAGGCTTTGGGGACTGACAGGGTTGGGCCTGAATCTGGGTTCGGCCACTCCCCGTAGGACTCTCACCCAGCATGACAGCCATTAGCCACAGGTGACTATTTAAATTAAAATTTAAAATTCGGTTTCTCAGGCACACTAGCCACATTCCAGGTGCTCCAAGCCGCATCTGACTAGTGATTCCTACACCAGACAGTGCAGAACAGAGCATTTCCCTCACCACAGAGAATCCTACTGGGACCGGGCAGCACTCGTCTGACGACCCGGACGGAGATGTGATACCTGCATTGGGGATGATGCACACAGCCTGGCCCGAGGCTGAGGCCAACAAACCGGAGGGCTCGGCCCACCCCTGCCACGAGGACTCTGGCTGAGCCCCGTGTCCCCCTACTCACCGGGCCTAAGTAGTGCTTTTTCTTGCAAAGTGGATGTAATGCTGGGTCCAGCTGCTCTGATTGCAGTTCTGCTACCGACTTACTGGGTGACCGAGTGATGTCGCCTCCTGGAACCTCAATTTCTTCATTGGCAAAATAATAATTCATGTTCTTTTAGCCTCAGAGCATTGCTGCCAGAGTCAAGCGAGTAAATGATTCAAAATGCTCTGAAATATGAGGAGCATGGTGACAAAAGGACAGCACGTAGAATGGGAAGAGCCTACAGCTGGTGTCTACTTCCTCACTAGCTGAGGACCCTTACGTCCACAGAGGCGGCTGCCTCCGAATTCCTTCACTGTAAAAGGGGTAATAATGAAGATACCTAAACTTTCATGTTGCTGTGGGGCTCAGTAATGACTTGAAAATAGCCCAAGAATAAGTAGGCATTGTGGGATTACCGTTGCCGTACTAAAAAGAGGGAGGCCAAGCTGGGCCAAGCGTTTGTGACCTTGTCTCCTCTGTGCTCCGCCTGCCTGAGAGCCCTCCTGCTCTGAGCCAGCACACCAGGTTGGAGCAGAAATGGAGGCACCAGATGGACCAAGACAACCTGTTCTGCGGATGCCACAACAAGACGCCAACTCCACTGGGGCCACACGGCCAGGACCTCAGGGTGTGGTCGGATCCAAGAAGGCGGCCTGCATCTGTGGCACGTGCCTTGGGCTGCAGGACTTTGCTCTAGGTGGCGCTGCGGTGCGGTAGGATGCAGTCTAAGGAGCCCGGCTCCTCGGCATCCTCCGACCCCAGCGCTACCCCTGGTTTTGCCAGGGAAATGGGGCACAGAGAGGCGGCTGAGGAGGTCCTGCTCTCCTAGGACTCTGTCCAGCTTGGCCTGTTTTTCATCTGCCTCCCCCACCCAGAAACCTCCCTGATCTGAGCTTCAGAGGTACCCATGGGGTCTCTGCACTGGGGCAGGGACCACCCTAGAGCTCTGGGCCCCCTTTTGGAGTGAGTGGTATTTTCTATTGAGCACTTGCTACATGCCATGACCTATACCAAGGTCTTATATGCATTACGTTTAATCTCCACAATTACTGTGAGAGTTTTTATAACCTCCATTTACAGACAAAAAAAGAATCAAGGTAAAGAGAAGCTTACTGTACCCAAAGTCACACATCTAACAAGGGACAGGGCAGGGATTTGAATTCGGATCTGAATACCTCGAAAGGGTGGCTCTGAACCACTGCATTTCATCTTGGCTTCTAATCAGATCCTCTCCAATGACATGGCTGCTGTCTGGAAAACATTTTCCTTTTAGGAGGCCAGGACTAGGGGAGAGGTGGGGAAGTCAGAGAGGCCAAGATGCTTTCCAGAGCTGTGTGCGTGGAGGAACCACCCTTGCACACCCGCGCCAGGCTGTGTGGGCCTCCGCTGGCCCTGCGGGGGCTTGGGCAGCTCCGGCGGCTCTCCTTCTGCTCTCCAGGGCAGAGTCTGGACTGAGGACTGGTGAACAAACCATCTGGTCCCGAAGCCAAGGCAAAAAGACATGACTTGTTGCTCCAGGATACCACACCTCTAGCAGATAGAAGCAGAGGTTTAGGTCTGACTGCCGTCTCAGGTAGGATGGATGGAGGGGAAGGGCAAGGACAGAGCAGACAGGGAGCCTTGCTAGGTCCTGTGACAACAGTCCAGGCGTGACAGACCAGGCTGCTAAGGACTGGGAACCACCGCTGACTAGATCTTTTCTAGCTGACTAGGTATTAAGCAAGAACTGCTGGGATGCAGCACGGTGTTTAAGAGCAAGCTCTGGAGTCAGACTGCTCGTGTTCAAATCGCAGCTCCCTGGCTCTGTCACTCGTCACGTGACTTCCCTGCTGTGGGTCTCCTCGTCTGTAACCCAGGAGAACTGCAGCTGCGTCACGGTGCCGGTGAAGGAAGAACTACACAAGGATCTCTGCCCCATGTGCAACATACACTAAGCACCTAACAGACGTGACTTATTATGAGACTATTTCTAAAAAATATTAACCATCCCAATGAAAAAGACAACCAAAAAAAAAAAAAAAGAAAGAGCAAGCAATCAAGAAACACAGCATTTATAGGTCCTTCAGGTCTTGGTCTGGACCTGCATGATGTTTTTCGTTCTTATTTCTCATAAATAATCTTTGCCTGGCCAACAAGATGATCAGTCCCTGGGAGCAGGAACCACACCCCATCTCAGCCCAGACAACCCAACCTCTACAGCATCTAGCACGGGACTGGGCACACAACAGGACCTCAGAGACTCCAGAACTTCAGGGACAACAGACCTGGGCAATCAGAACCTGATGTGCCCGGCTCACTGTGTGTGTGTGTTAACAGGATGACGCACAGCACTTGCCCTTGAAGGGGTCACAGTTTAGTGAAGGAGGATCTTAAGTCACCCTGTGACAATCTAATAATCCTATGCTCCCAAACCCACACTAGCTCCTGCCTGACATCGCTCACCCCGTCATGCGTGTGTGCACGGCTACCCTGTTCCTTATTTTACCTCAGGTCCCCGGGCTCACAGGCAGGGCTAGCCCTGGCGTCTGCGCATGCTGGCTTTGCTCTGGACCCTGTGTGGAGCGTAGAGGTTTCAACCTTAAAAGGAATGAAAAGCTGTTTGGTCCTGTGCCAGCCCCGTGGGCCCCCTTCCCCACCCCCTGCCCATTTTTATCAGACCGTCCTGATGGCAGGTCTATGAAATCTCCCCTGGAGGGGACTGTGGGTCCCTGGACTGACCTTGTCCTGGTGTGTTTGATCAGCTGTTTCTGGCCTACGCTGGGGGAACCCGTGCAGGAAGGGCCAGCAGGAGTGGTGTTTGATCAGCAGCTGGGGAGCTCTGGGCCTGGCTAGCTGCTCTCCACCTTCTGCTAGTCTCTCCTCGGAGGACAAAGAAAGGGGGATGTTCTGATAGAGCAGCCCACAGGTAGCCTGGGGAACAGCCTCGCTGGCAGGGGTGACATGGGGAAGTTGGTTTCTCCCTGAAGGCTGTGAGGGCAGGAGAGACGAGCAGCAACATCTACTAAGCACCTGAGCGTGCTGTCTGGTGCACCAAGTGTGCAGAGCAGATACAAGTGCCTTAGTGGGCATGGGGCCTATGCTCTGGTAGCGCCGGGTGACAGGGCAGAAGGTGGGACAGATGCACAAGAATAAAGCCTCAAGAATGTTCACAAGAAGCAATGAACCTAGACCCTCTCTTCTAGTGAAGCCCTGAGTTCTGGGCTATTTCCCAATGAAGGGTGAGGCCCCTTAGTCTAGGACAAGTTCACATGGAGGCAGACACATCCCCAAGCACACATGGAAGGGAAGATGAACACTGAAGAGAACACTCCAGAGGCAGGGTGGGAAGGCCAGACACCATCATGTACTGCATGTTTCCACTCCCTAGTTCTTACTGCATGTGCTCCCAGCTGACCTTCAGAGGCTGCCCCTGTACTCAGAATAGACCCCTCAGCTGTGCTGCTCCAAGCCGGGACGTCCGGTCCTCCTCTTGTCCCCCCCCACCACGTTCACTTGGGTCTGGGACAGGGGCCCTGGGACTACTGTAGTATGGCTCAGAGAGGTGAGTCTTACCTTGGTCTTGGGCACCCCGGCACTCTATTCCAGGCCCTCCAACTTAGGGATATGTTGGGCCTACTCCTTCTTGCCCTTCTCTGCCCTCTCCCCCCAGGCTCTTTAGAAGTGCTGGAAACAGTAACAGACATCATTTCCAAAGCATCTATATGCCGTTAGGAGTTCAGAAAGGCCTTGGCCAAGGTCATCCATCTAGTTAGTCCATGCCCTTCCCCCTGCGCCATCTAGCCTCCTACAGCAGCCCCCCAGGCCCAGGGATAATGGGACTGCCAAGGGATCACTCGGCCCACTTCCCACCTCTTCACACTTTCACCTTCATGGCTGGAGCCCCGCGGTGTGTTACAATTATCCAAGGCTGCCTAGGACACCGTAAGGGTTATTGCTCCCAATACAACGGAGTGCTCCAGCCTGTCTCCAGACACCGCGTAGGCAGGGGTACTCCTTCATAAAGGCCCTGTGGGCTCTGGACAAGGGTCCACTTGTGCCACTCCAGGGCGGTCCTGGGAGACTCGAGCACAGAGCCGCCTCACCCCTGCTTGCCCCGGCTTCGGGGCTGACCCGACCTTAGAGGACTAGCAGACAGAACAGCTGGGACGTGCCTCCCCTTGTCTTTCACGCGGATTCTTCCTGCAGAAATGATGTGCATCCCGCCCGTGGGCTGCCTCTCTGTTGCCTCGTTGGCTGCCAGCAACGTGATGTTTTCAGCTATTTACCACAAAAGGTTTCTGCTTATGTTATACTCATCTGCTCAGCACTTTGTGCTCTGGGGCAGTTGAGATGCCAGAGATAAATGAAAAGTGGTGGGTGTTATAAGGTCCCCCGAGGGTTCAGAGAGAGAGAGCAAGAGAGAGCGAGAGAGCGAGAGAGAGAGCGAGAGAGAGCAAGAGAGAGAGAGAGGGAGGGAGGGAGGGAGGGAGGGGGGAGGGAGAGGGAGGGAGGGAGAAGAGAAACGCGAAGGTGCAGAAATGGACACCACTCAGCACCAGCAATCTCGGGGAATGGCCGACCGCCACATGAAAGACGTAGCCAACAATTACAGTCTCAACACTAAGTTCATTGAAGCCAGCCTTGGAATTCCCCGTACCGTTCTGTGCGGCACTGTCCCCCATTACAGATGGCAGCTGCGAGGAGGGGGCTGGGAGGGTGTCTCCCCCAAGGCCACGCAGTCAGCAAGTGGCACAGCGCGGATATGCCCAGGCTGCACACCCACGCCCGCCTCCGAGACACCGCACCACACTTGCTCCCTGGGGCAAGCGGGCTCTCAGGAAGAGCCTCCCCTGACAGGACAGCATCCCCTCCACCCGCCATGCTGGCCTGGCCTGAAGGTACAAGAGCCCCTAGGAGTCCCTGGTCAAGGCTGTGCCCCTGGCCGGAACCAAAGAGGAAACAGGTCTCATTACAGTCTGTTTGAAACTCATGCAGCACAACTTTTTCAAAGTACATATTTTATTTATATAGAATAGTGCAAAAGTTAAATGAAAATAATGGTTCGTAATTTAATTTACACAGCATCAGGTGCGGGCTGGTTGTCCTGACCGTCGTGGGAGGTGTGGCTGGCCTTGGGAAGAGAAACGACGAACATTCCATGATCTGGACACAATGTGAATTAGCCCAGGGGATCGTTTTTCTCAACAGCGTGATCCCAGAGCACAGGCAGCTTCTCTCGTCCTTATAGGCACAGCTGTACATGCAGGAAGTTTCTGAGCTCTGGCTGTGTTTTGAGCTTCTGGCCCAAGTCCTACAACCCCAAGGTTTTCCATGGCAACAAAACAATCATCAGTTTGCCTCTGATACCTTCTTCAACCCCAAATCTTACTGTTACTCCCATTTTTTCCCTACCTCTCAAGGGTCCCTGGGAAATACTGGACCAAGTGGAGGGGGCTGAGGCTGCTGTTCTTTCTTTGGGAGAAATAATTAAAGCATCTCAGCCATTTCTCCATCATTGTCCCGCTTTCTAGCCCCGATTTAATACAAACACTCCTTATCCCCTAGAACTGTTCTATGCGAGGTTAGCAGTTTCTTCCATCCCTTAGGCAATTCAAAGATCTCGGGCACATGAGATTTAAAGGCACAGCCCTCCCATTTCATTAATATGTCATCAGCCTGTGGTGACCGTGACATCACCTGGGGTGAGAAACTCTTAGGGCCCCTCTCATCTTTCTTCTTGATTCTGAGAGTATCCTGACTTACTTAAACCAGGAGAGAAGGGGACCTTCCCCCCCATTCACCTGTCAGACTAGACCCCGTTTTGTCCCTCAGCACCTGACCATCAGAGCTCTTCCCTGAGGGATGAGGCTGATGCCGGTGGTCGGGGAGAGGGGAGAGTCAGGGCGCTCCCACAGAGAAGCCTTGGATCACCAGGGGAACCCAGGATTCACAGCGCAGTCCTTGGCACTTGCTGGGCTCCACGTTTTCTAAACACAAAGCTTCTGAGACAGAAGAGACAGGCTTTATTACAGAAGCAGGAGCTTTGCCTTTGCCTCCACCCTCTGCTGCCCCTGTGGCCAGGTGCTGTCATGTCCTTGGGACAGTCCCATGTTCCTCTGGCAACCCCTGCTCTTGAATCTCCTACCTGTCGCCTCACTTACCTGGGATGGCAAATCCTGTTCCCTAAGCGATCCCCATTACTCCCACAGATTTAGACTCCAGCTTGGAATCTGACTGCCTGTCTCTCCTCACCAGCTGCTTCATGAGCTCTGGGAGCACAGAAAGTCTGGGGTCCCAATGGACATATTCGGGCAGGGGTTCCAAGGAGCCCACAGGCTCCTCCACACCACCACAAATGCCCCCAGGTTCAGCCTGGAGGCCACCAGGACGCACCCATGGCAACGAGGCAGAGACACCTCTGCCATGAGAAAGCAAGTGAGGGGGACCGAGGAGAGCACGATGACAATGTCCTCTGTGGCAGACATTCAGAAGGTCTCTCGGGCAGCAGTGGGAGGAAAGAACAAAATGGCCAAGCAGAGCTAGGAAAAGTCTTCCTACAATAAAGTCCACGCTTGGGCATCTCTAGGGAGTCACACTACAAAAATCGCCACCAAGGCAGGCCCTTGCGGAGGTCCACTCAGAGCAAAGGCTAAGTTCAGGACGCACCTTTCCTCATTCCTGACCGGAGGCAGCACAGCGTCCGTGCGTCCTGCCGCGTGTGCCACGGGGTAGGTGAGCGCGCATCCACGACAGCGCCCACCTCTCTGTGTGCGCCCCGCACAGCGAGCGAGCTGCGGGGCCCGCGATTCTGAAGGAAAGCGTGCCCTGCCACCATCGGGGGCTCCGACGGAAACCCAAGCAAGGAGTTCTCGGTACTTGAAAGGATCTGAAACTTGGTTTAAAAACTTACAGCTTTCTTTCATCACAAGGCTTCTGAAAAAGAAAAATCACTTTCCCCCACGGGCCCTCAGCAATTCAGTTATTTTTCGGCAAGCAGAAATTCTGATGACGCCGCAACCCCCAACCACCACGGCGGACCAGCATCCTTGTCTGCTGGGCTGGGCCACTCCAGTCCCTTTCAGAGGGCTTCAGCTGGTGCCAACGGGAGATTCGGTGCCATTCTGCCACTTGCAGATCAAGAGCTCTCCTGCTCTGACAGCTCCCGGGACCGCACCAGCTGAAGAAGAGCCAGCCGTGGCAGGAGCAGGGAGGGCTTCGTGTGGAGGCCACGTCTTCAAGGTTTGAGCACCATCTTCTGGTCAGGTTTCGGCTTCTGAGGACTTGCCTTTGAAAACTTCATTTACTCCAGAATGGGAAGATTCCCTGAGCCGACAAGCTCAAGTGACTTGCAAATCAAAATGAGGACACGACTGGAGGTGGGAGGAGTTAGCTGCCTGCGTGCGCAGGCCCGCGCTGGAACTCGCTGCTGGCGCACGGCCACGGCGGCCTCGGCGGCCACGGCGGCCACGGCAGGCAGTGGCGGGGCCCTGCCTTCTGTCCTACCAGCAGCGTGCGGAGGCAGTGGAAGTCCTGACTGTGTCCCAAATTGACCCCTTGCCCCTGCTTGTACCTGGTGACGTGAAATGCGCTTGGAAAGAAGGCGTGGGCTTGTCCCCTGCCAGCCCACAGCTGGAGGGTGAGTGATGTAGTCACGCTCTGCCAGGGGTGACGCCGCACCAGGTGGCCGGCAGCCCTGCCCGGTGTGTGAACACTGCACTAGCAGACTTCGACTTTCCGGCATCGAGGAAAGGAAGATAAATGCTAGTCATTCCCTCCGAACGGCAGGAACCTACATCCATCTAATTGCACTTCATAATGGATTCCACAAACCATTAATTATCAGATTATATTTTAGGAACTGAAGATAAAAAAGCTTTGTGAAATTCTGACGCCAAAGGATCACTAGCCCGCAGTAACAGGCGCTGCCTGGAGGAACTGGACAGCAGGCCGCTCACAAGGCAGGGAGACCGTGGCAGGGGGAGGAGCCGGGGCACCCCGGCACCCGGCGCTGGTTCGTGAGCCCTCCACAGGCTCTGGAGCGAGGGGAAGACAGTCTCGGCTCTGAGGAGAACACGGAAGGCTGCGGGGACAGCCCTCGGGTACAGAACACCACGGAGAAGATTCTGGAAGGGCAGGGATTGTCTGCAGCTGGACGGCCCCACAGGGAGCGCATCCCGCAGAAACCCTGCAAGGCTTGGTTTGGGCAAGGGCTAACTGTACTGATGAGCTGGGACTCGGCCTGTGTGAACACGCTGCTCCCTGTCCTGCCACCAGGAGAGGGCCAGGCCACCCAAGCGGATGGGAAGATGACAGAGTGAGGAAGGAGCCAAGTGTGCTCCAGCCGGGGGGTCTCTGGATGGTGTGTTGGTGCTTTTCTCTCACTTCTAAACGGCCAGGAGGCACCAGCACCATTGGAAGGCCCAGTCTGTGGGCTGCAGGCCCACCTCTACCCGCCATGCTGCACAGTGAAGGCCGCCGGCCTGCGGCACCTCTCCAGTGCCCCGGTCACCAGCTCCCATCCCACTGCTCATCAGAGGCCACAGCAGCAGGCCTGTGGGAAGTAGGCCTGTCCCCTGGGGAGGGCAGTGGTGTCCGTGCCCAGGACCCCAACACCGTTGGTTCTGTGAGAACAAAGTGAGAGTGCTCTGGCTGGTGCAGGCTGAGATGCTCGCTACTCAGGACAGCCAGGGACTGAGGGCCAACGGCAAGCCGCGGAACGCTCGCTCTGCTGCAAACGCAGGACCCTCCATGGGATGATCGGCCACTCACTTGGCCTCGCCACAGATCAGGGTCACAGTACCATCTAGCAAATCCTCCACGGTCACGGCCACAAGCTCAGAGCTGGACTGAGATGTCTGCGAATCTGGCAACGTCACAAACACCTGTGACCCAGCAAGCTGGGTCTCCTCCAAAGTGATCACCTGCTCTGTCGGGGCCACCGGCTCTGGGGTTTGGATCACCTGAAAGGGAAAGACCGTGAGGCTGTCTAGGCAGTGTCCACAGGGAGCTCCCCAGAATTTACGTGGTTTTTGTCTCATGCTGTAATGATGATATTTATGTTTTCACCTGAGGAGAGCAATTACATGCGCCTAATGGGAAGAGGCAAGTCTAACACAGGTGATGCAAAAGAGAAGGCAAGCAAACAATTTAAATAACTCTGTGTGCTAAATTGCTATAATTTAGCTCAGTACGCCATCTCAGGGTGCCCGGACTCTATGATTACACACCAGTGAATACCGGCTCAGTTTCTTACACTGGGTTTTCCTGTCTTGAGGATCACACTGCAGAGGTAAGCACCATGTGAAAGGAAGGCTACTGAAAGTGGTTAGTCTCAGGCCTCACCACAGAAATGGAAGGATTTATCAGCAGCCTTGGCTGGCCAAAGGTGGTGTCTCTGGCCCTCAGGTGAAGAAGAGCCTTCCTTGGAGGCTACATCATTATAGAACTTAGGAGCAGGAACGAGTGGAGGAAATGTGACTTCTATCAACTCCCTCATTCGGCCTCCCCAGCGGGCAGCCCTTCTCCAAAGGCCACACAGACCCCTTCCAAATCTGTGTCACCTGCTCAAGATGGCTCAGGGAGAACCAGTCTATGGTGAAGTACACCCAGTTCCCGTCCCAACCTCCAAGTTGATGCTTGTGACCTGTGGGGACTCAGGGCAGCTTGGTGCCCCTTGATATTTTCAAACCAGGGAGCCCACAGAGGGCACAGTCACCCTGGCCCTTGACAACTAGCCAGGAGTGGAGAGCAGAGCGCTAGGCCTGAGTGACAGAAGGGGAAAGCCAAGTTCAGCCCCACGGTGCTGTGAGGGGTGAGAAGATGGATTATGATGTTTAATCAAAAATCATCTAGGATAGTAGTTTTCAAACTGGTTTTCTTTCTTTTTCTTTAGGAATGGAAGCCTTTTTTTTTTCCTTTTTCCTCAAAGGACATCTTACCAAGAATCCTTATATATAAAAAAAAGACCAAAGCAGAGCCATTCTGGGTGACATGGCAGCAGGAACTTCACTGCAGCCTGCCCACCTGACCTGCTCTCTGGTCTCGCAGAGGCCCCTGAGAACATGGTTCATCAAGGACTCCTCTGTGGGGCTGGACAGCGGGGCGGTCCAATCAGTTAACAGCACTGCTCCTGTCCATCCACAGATAATCCACAGAACTGCGTTTCTTTTCCTTTTCCGCCCACCCTCTCTGGAGAAGACAGGGAGAGGCGAGCTTCTCCCCCAGGTAAAGGTGAGGAGCCCTGATGTACCCAGTGTCCTGTGCCCAGCCTAGAGGAGCTATCAAAGTGTTTCAGCGGCAGGGGGTCCCAACAGAGAGCTCACCCCCTTCTCCGAGATTTCCTGCCACTCCTGTCACACCCCACGGTGTTTCGCAGAAGGTGGGGGAAGTGTGTGAATTAGGACAAACCAAAGGTGTTCTGCTTTTGGAAATTCTCGTTCCAGGCTCCCTCTACCCAGGGGCCATTTGCAGGTGCTTGCCAGGAGACTAGAATGTTCTGTTCTGTTTGGTAAGAGGTCCACCAGAGAGACTCCTCTACAAGGGCCTCTCGGTCATGCTATTACTTAATGGGATCTCCTGGGAGCCCCCAAGAGAAAGGCTGGGTGGTGTGACAGAGCTGCCTCCACAGAAGCCTCAGGAACCCCGTGTTAGCACCCTCGTATCTGATGGCCCCGGAATCACCTGCACCACCTGTGAGGCTGCTGCTTGGGGTTCAGAGCCCATCACCTTTGGGTGTTCAGATTCCAAGTGACCATCCAGCTGGGCCTGGGCGGTGAAGAGCTCCCCGCAGAGCTCACAGGGGAAGGTGCTCTCTGACTGCTTGAAGTGCTCCGTGGTGACGTGGTGCTGCAGCGCTCCCGGGAAGCGGAAGGTGGCTGTACAGTACAAGCACTTGAACGGCTGGGACCCTGGAAGAGGGCGGACAGAAAGGATGGGCTAGACCGAACGCCGGAGACAAACCAGAGCGGGGAGAGGGGAGAGGAAGGAGCAACCAGGATCGAGGTGCAGAGGCAGATTCGGGTTCTGTGGGACCTGAAGCTTCTACAGTTTGGGGGATCCTCTTCAGGAAAAATAAAGCAACATTACAAATACAGGAATAGGTCCCCTGCAAGCAAGGGGCTCTGCAACCACAGCTTCGTCAGGATTAGCTTCAGACTGACCTGGCCTTGGTTGAAGGCCATTCTTCACTCAACTGTAGATCAGGATGCTGAGGACGCCATACTTCACCAAGTCTAAGAGGCACGCTTTAACATCTCTGCCATCCCTGGGTTCGATGGCATCTTATGACGGCTACGGGCTAGGCGGCAGTGGGATGTAAAATGAGCAGTGACCACACACACGGGCGCCCTGAGGGCAACACCGAGACCTGTGGGGCGTGTGTCCGTGGCTTCGAAGAACATCCCTGAGACAGGAGTGGTGCACGTTTTTAACTCCCAGGAACCAATGGTTTAGGAGGGTTTAGGAGGGATGAGTAAGGGGTGGATGTCCAGCTACATGCCCAGTGCGCCAAAAGTAGACCAGTTTCACGTCATGCTCGAGGGACCCAAACCCACGGCCTGCCTGTGCCCCATCACAGCGCCACGTGCGATGACACGCGCCTCGACAGTCGGAAGTGAAAGCTGCTCTGAGAAGCGGGATGCTCACCATGATTTATCTGGTGATTCTCCTTCTGATGTACCCATACAAGAGTGTGTACAATCTATGCCAAATTAAGTCCAAAACAGCACTTAGAATCACCTGCAAATTCTAAGTGACAATAAACTATAGTTTAACTGGCAGCAGTTTTTCTTTCTTAATGGTTCATGAAAGACTAGCATTTTAGATTTGAGGAGACACGGCAGTGGCAACAATAATCACAGGTCACGCTAGAGGGATGCTCACGGGTGCCGGGCCTTATGTGTTTTCTGTGTACTAACGTATTCAATTTGCAGTTACCCTATAAGGAAGGAAGCACTATAATTGTCCCCGTTTTATAGATGAGGAAACTGAGGCACAAGTCAGTTCGGTTACTTGGCCTGGACTGCACAGCTGTGGATGGTGGAGACGAGATGCACCGGGGCAGTCCCGGCCAGGAGCATCTCACGAGGGGCACTGACCTGAATGCTGGCACTTGATGTGAACTTGTAGCAATGCTGGCGTGGGGAAGAGCTCCTTACACTGGTCACATTCGTGGAACTTCATATCTGCGGAGCACACAAGGAAAGAAGTGGTGGGAACCAACCAGAGGACAGCTCTCTCAGGCTGGGGAGGGTGGTGATGGCCGACACTTAGCAAGCGTCTGCCAAGTGCCAGGAACCTCACAGCTATGAGCTAGCAGCGCAGTCTAGTGTAAAGAAAACGCCAGATTGGAGCCAGGCCGCCTGGATGGAAGTAGGGCTGCTACGAGAATGGAATAAGAAAGCGCCCACCAATGCTTAGCAGGTGCCTTGCGCATAGGAGATGCTTCATGACCATGGTGATTATCCCCAGACTGAGCGGCACAGTGGGTATTAACTTTCTGAAGAGAAGGAAACCGGCTCAGGAAAGAGAGGTCACTTGCCAAGGTCATGCAGCTGCTCCGTGCGGGAGTCGGGATTTCCACCCGAGCCTGTCGGCCGCTAGAGCCACCACCCGTCCCAGGCCCCACAACGTACCAGTGTCCCTCAGGGCTGGTAGGAGCTTACCGTGCTCCAGGCCCCTGGGTTTGAGAACCACTGCCACTCAAGCTACTGTTCCCTGTTACTGATGGGCCGGCGTGGCCTCCTTCAGGTGTGCCGGCACAGAACAAAGGCCACTGCCACACACACCACACTACAGCACCGGAAGCTGGGATTGGGGGCTGGAGCCCAGGACACTGTCATCGAGCCGCTCCCACTCATCAGCTCCCACTCGTGGTCTCTAGGCACCCAAATTTCACCTGCGTGCTCTGCCTTGATGTGCTTCTTGTGTTCAATGGTGTTGGAAAAGGTTTTGTCACAGGAGCTGCACTGGAGTGACGAGAATTTGGAAGATCGATGGTTCTGAGCAGCAAACACATCAGGGTGGTGGGTCCGATTGTGGTACCACAAACCAGACAATTGCTGCAAGGAATATGGCAAACGTTAAGTCTTAGAAGGTTCCAGCAAGCTGGAGAGGTCCCAAGGCCTTCGTGAGACAAATGAGCTTATGGATCTAGAATCACACTCCTACCTGTCACACTGAGTGCTCACGTGAGGGGAAAGGCTGGTGTTCGGGGGAACCAGGCACCTGTGTATTTACTGAGAGACCACTACAGGGCAGGGCACAGCCTGGTCCTTCAGAAACTCTCACCCCTCACAACAAGCCTATGAGCGAGGCATCAGAATCTTTCTAATGAGGTGGAAGCTGAGGCACACAGGGGTTAGAAGACTTGCCCAAGGTCATATCATTAGTAAACAGCAGGCCCAGGATTCAAACCCTGGCCTTCCAACTGGCATGTCTGAGCTATATCTCACTGCCTCCCAGAGGCCCCGGGAAGCAGCAGAGAAGCCCGATGGAGCAGAAGCATGTGCTGTCCCTGCTCCTTCCTGGGTTCCAGAGCAGCCCGGGGACACTCTCCCTACAGTTCCAGGCTTTCCCAGAGACCAAGCCAAGGCCTTACGCAGCTCTGTGGTCACAGCACCAGGTGTGGAGTTAGCTCTTCCATGTCTGTGGAGCTGAAATCAGCTGCTGGGCTTTTCTCCCTACATCCAAATCCTACAGACGTCACAAGAACCATTTTTTTCTCTGTAGTTTTAGAGTTGAGCTTCTCATATGTGGTTTCTTTTTAGTTCCATATGGGGTTTCCCTTTAATTACATACTAAATTCTACAGTGAAAAAGCAGACCCCTTCCCTAGGAGTTTAAAAACAGCAACAACAACCCAGTCATTGTGCTAAACAAGGTAACTCCAGGCAATGTTACACAGCCCATTGTCACTCTCATATCCCTTGACACATGGGGTCAATAGGCTCCATAGAGTGTGAATGTCCAAGGGGAAAAGCGGCATTCAGCTCATGACAGGGCTGAAATCCGAGAGAAGAGGTGTAGGAATTTTCGGCTCCAATTAAAGCTCCCAACTGGGCGCCTGGGTGGCTCAGTTGGTTAAGCGACTGCCTTCGGCTCAGGTCATGATCCTGGAGTCCCTGGATCGAGTCCCGCATCGGGCTCCCTGCTCGGCAGGGAGTCTGCTTCTCCCTCTGACCCTCCCCCCTCTCATGTACTCGCTCTCTCTCATTCTCTCTCTCTCAAATAAAAATAAATAAAATCTTTAAAAAAAAAAAAAAAAAAAAAAAAAATAAAGCTCCCAACTGCATTACTCTGACCAGATCACCTTAGAGAATCTGAGTAATTACAAGCTGCATCCTTCATGGTAGCAGCCACATCGTCCTCTCTGGGACTCCTGGCAGATGTAAGGGAGGATAGGCTGGGGACTGGGGATGGGGATGGGGACGGGGGGGGGGGAAGGGGGGGGACGGGGGGGGAGGTGGTGCTCCCGGCCGAGCGTGCGGTCACCTGGTAGGCCTTGTTGCAGATCCCACAGCTGAAGGGTTTCCCTCCGACGTGGGTCACCATGTGCCGCTCCAGCATGGAGGGGGCGCTGAAGATCTTGCCGCACGTGGGGCAGGGGTGGTACTCCTTGGAGTGCACCTCGTGGATGTGCTTGCGGTGGTCCTGCAGAGTGGGGAAGCTCATCCTGCATTTCTTGCAGTCGTACGGATCTTCTATGTCTGGTTTCACGGACGTCCGTGAGGAGAGAGGGAGGGGAAAAACACCACAGGCAGCCGTCAGGGAGATGCAGCTGCTGTGCATGGCTCCAGGTGCGAGACTGTTCAGAGGTCAGGCCCGGCCACACACTCCGAGGACCAGCCGCGAGCATGGCGATCACCTGACCACCCCCTACCTTCGTCTCGTCCCAGGAAGGGGGATGCCTCCTCTGAGGCTTCTGTGCTAAACCCCCTCTGTGGCACCAGGTAGTTCATCGCCATTCCTCACATTACATCCTACAAGTTCAATTCCATTTAACTACTTTGCAGGGAGTACTGCCCTTGCTGTTCCCCTGCCTGCGCTGGGCATTTCTGAGTGTTCTCATTTTCCGCAGAGATTTCCAGCACACTCCCCAGAGCCTCACTATTTCCTTTGTTGTCAGCGTTGACTGACAGGAAGAAGGCTTCCCTCCTCCTCACCTTACATTCAACAATACAAACATTTTCAATGTTTAATGAGTGCTGTATGACAGGCATGTTTTAAGTGCCTTACAAACATAAACTCACTCTATCTTTCCAATAACCCTATGAGTGGGATCTACTATCATCCTATTTTAGAGATTAGGAAAAGCAACGCTTAGAGAGCCCCCAGTGACACAAGTGGGAAATGGCTGAAGCGGGTGACAGTCCAGCTCTCACTCCCAAGGCCGTGCTCTGAGCCACCTGCTTAACTAGACACGCCAACTTTTCAGGGAGGCCTCAAAAATAAGAACCAGCACTGATGAAGGATACATCTGCCATCCCTATGGCAAGAGACTTCAATTTATTTTTTCTGAAAGCAACAGAAAGCAGAATGTTTTAATAATACAATCCTTTGCCTACTAGCCAATCTTACGTGTGCACGGAGTCCAATTAATTCTGGAATTTGGACACACGGCAGCACTTGGTGTCATTAACCAGTGTCCCTGTGGACATGAGCTCTTGAAATCTCAGTCTACACAGCCTCTGAAGGCACGGTGAAGCAGTTCTCCAGCCGCGATGACGCGGTCCTGTGACACAGGCAAGGAGTGGTCCAGGAGAGGGGCCTGGCCGCTGGCCTGCTGCCAATGACACGGAAGTCTTTGGGCTCCTCTTCATCCTGACAGTTTATTAGTCCCACCCTCTCCTGGCTCCCAGGTAATGCTACTAGGAAAAGGAGACTAGAGCAGAATGTCCTTTAAAAAGGTCAAAATGACACTGAAATTATGGCACTAGATCTAAGCCAGATCTCACTCATCTGGGAGTCTGCCGCAGCTGGATACGGGGACTTGTGAACTCTCTGGGGGAAAGGGGCAGCACGGTATATACCTCCTGCACTGCCCAGTGTCTAGCCCCCTGTCGGGCACATAGGAGCCCTGACAACGTCCTTTGCTGGCTGGCTGATAATATATTTGAATGTGTTGACATAAAGCCCGTGTTTGTGAGGCACTGTTTTTGCTGACAGCTAGAAACTGGTGTGTGGGAAACAGGGGTGGGGAGGGAAGAAGGGGAGAAGGATACGCAGGGTGAATGGGACGCCAGAAAGACAGGCTTTGATGGTGACAAATGGCACCTGAGAGGGTTGCTTTCACCACCAATAATACTATCTGGCATTTATTGAGCATTTTCTGTGTGTCAGGCAGGGAGCTTCATGCTTTACATGGGATACCTTGCTAATTCTCACAGCAATCCAAGGTGGTGGCATTATTATTTTTCCTCATTTACAGAAGGGGCAGAGGGGGCTTGGAAAGGTTAAGGAATCTGTTTAAGGTCTGAGGAAGTAAATGGCGGGGTCAAGGTCCAGCTCCAGCCCGTGTGCTGTCAGCGCCCAAGCTCCTAACCCCCTGCTGCGCCGTGCTGCTCACTCCCGCTGTAACCAGTCTGCTGGGGGAGGTGGGACGTGGCCACCAGACGCCACACTGGCCATTTCCCAAGGCCGGGATGAGGACGCACAGAGCTCTCTTTGCCTTCCTGTGCGTGTGTTGACCAGAAGTGTGTTTTGTCTGTATCAGTTCCGGTAGAAGGGGAGGCAGGCGGGGGCAGACCCCACTACCTGCGTGGCTCCAGGGGCACAGGGGACAGAATGCCGTGCAGTAGGCTTCCCGGGGCGGGAGGTGGGAGGCCTGAGCAGGGACCACTCACGACGGGAGATATTAACTCAGACAGCGTCTGGCTGCTCCTATGGGGAAGGCGGGTAGGACTCCAAGATGAGCGGGGGAGGGAGGGGGCGTGCAAAGAGCCGCTCAGTGGACCTAATGGGAATATTCTGTTGCTCTACGGCCTGTCTGTTACTGAGGCTCTCCTTCAAGCATAATTTGCCTTTGTCAGCCAAGCAGTGGCAGGTGGGCTAAAAAGGAGACAAGGAAACAGCCCGGACATTACACAATGACATGTTAAAATGGGATTTTTCTAGAAACAGAAACGAGGGACTCAGTTTTGAAGGAGAATAGGGGAGGGGAAGGCACCAAATGGGGCCTGGCTCTGGTGGAGTGACAACGTCTGTCATGATGGTTACACGCCTTCTCGGAGCCAGGCCTGGCACTGAGAGCCTGACAGCCGCCATCTCCGTACGTACTGTGAAAGGTGTGCAGGTGGATGGACAGGCCGTTGGCTTGCCGGAAGCCCTTGCCACAGTCCCTGCAGACATACGGCTTGTCGCCGGTGTGGGTCCTCACGTGGCGGGACAGCTCGATGGACTGGGCGAACACAGCGTCACAGTACTGGCAGGCGTACATTTTCCCTGGAAACACGCACGAGTTTCCTTATTAGAAACAGCACCAAACACGTATGGCCTCCCTAACACAAGATCACACTATAAGGCACGTGTTGGGGAATATAATCTGGGAGACGGCGTTAGAACCACACGCAATTTGTAACATACTGGGTGAGAGGTCTGGGCCCTTCTATCGGATGGCATCTCACACACAGCTGATGGCACAGTGTGGCCCCCCTCCCCGAGGAATAAGGACAGAGTTCTCATCACACAAGGCCACCCATCTGTTAACCAGGCCACCCCAAGTATGGAAGAGCTCATTCCACTCCCAGGAAGCAGAATATATATCCTCATGCCCAGAAACCCCTGGGTCTGGATCCCTCACCACACGCGCTGTGCAAAATCGCGCCTGCACACAGAGGTGACAGACGGGACTCAGAGAGGGAAGCCTCCCCCTGCTGACTTGCTATAAAGTTATTATAAATCATTTGGCTTCTCTATTCTCTCACACACATAATGAGGATACAATGGCCAGACTGCCAAAGACTGTTGGGAAATAGAGGTAAAGAGCAAGGCTGGAAAACTGGCATTTGTAAGAAACCACCAGACCAGCTGTGCCCTCAGACTCCCTTCTGGGCCAGCAGAGAAGTGGAGAAATCAGTGAGGTGAGGGTCCAGATCCCCCAAATCCTAGGGCCTACTTCAGCTAGAGCAATCAACGTCATTTGCATTTTTCACATGTTGGGCTTTGAAATAAGATTTTGTTAGGAAAAAAAGGGTTTCTTCAATCAAGAGTTGAAATTATTGAGAAGCCCAGGACTCAGCCCTTGGTCTTCTTTATCCTCCCTTTGTAGATAACCTTATCTCAGAGCTCAGATACCATCTGCACCCGGATAGCGCCCACAGTTCTATCTCTGGCTCCCAGTTTCCCCTAGAACTGCAGACTTAACACATCCAACCTCTTACGACTGTCCTTCTCTGCTTGGAGGTGTCACCGGTCCCCCAGACAGAGCTCCTGAGGCTCCGTCCCTGGCACTCCCGCGACCTGCCAGCAGCCCCCATGCACTCCGGTTTCCTCCGCTGCAGTGAACGGCAGGGCCATGTCCTCAGCTGCTCATGCCAGAAACCTCACACCCATCCTTAACTCCTCCCCGCACACCCACACGCAGCCCACCATGGGTCCTATCACTTCCGCTTCAACACCACATCCCCAAACTTGAACGTCTGACAACCGCCCCTAGCACACTCCAGCTGAGAGCCCTGTCACCTCCACACCGGACAAATGGCCCGCCCTGCCTCCCTGTGAACACGACTCTTGCCTTATTACAGCAGACTGTTGAGAGTGGCCAGAATTAACTCCAAAAAACCTAACTCACATCCTACTGCTCTTCTGCTCCCAACTGTCCTATGGCTTCCTGCTGTAGAATAATGGCCCCCAAGGATGCCCATGTCCTAACCCCTCGAAACTTGGGAATACGTCCCCTCACGCGGCAAATGGGGCTTTGCAGATATGATTAAGTTAAGGATCTTGAAATGGGAAGACTATCCTGGATTATACCAGCAGGCCCAACATAATCACAGGGTCTTTGGAGGAGGGAGCAAGAGGGTCAAAGGAGGAGGCACGATAGGGGACCCAGAGGTTGCAGGGGCGTGGCCATGAGCCGGGGAAGGCACACGACCGACCTCCACAAGCTGGGAAAACAGGGAACAAGTTCTCCCCCCGACCTTCCAGAAGGAACACACTCGCCAAAACTTTGACTCTTCCTAAAACCTCTTTTAGCCTTTTAACCTCTGAAGTGGCGAGATAATGCATTTGCATTGATTTCAGCCACTGTGTGTGGTAATCCGTTATAGCAGCAATAGAAACTAGCACACTCTGCATAAAAACCCAAGTCCTAAAAACAGAACAAAATAAAACAACAACAACAAAATCCTGACCCTGGTTTCTAAGGCCCTACAAGACCTGGCCTCTGGTGACCTCTCTGGCCTTCTCTCTTACCACTCTTCCCTTGTCTACTCTGCTTTGGCTCCTTCTAGTTTTCTTGATGTCTAACAGGTCAGGCTCATTCCCACTTGGGGAGGGGGCTCTGCACTTGGGATGCTCTTCTAGATCTGTAGGCTCTCACGTCACTCGGTTTCCTACACAAGCCTCACGTCTCCGAGGCTGCCTCTGATGAGAGCGAACCCTGCCGTTCCCCTGCTGCTTCCCCTACTTTATGCAGTGACTACTGTCTGAACTTATATTACATGTTTGCTTATGGTCCCTCTTACCCACTGGAATGCAAACTCCATGGGACCATGGTGTGTACACTTACACTCTCCCCGGTGCCTGGAATAGTGCTGCAGAAATTCATTCACTCAGTAAATGTTTCCTGAGGCTCTACTCTTGCTAGGTACTATTCCACTTATACAGAAGTGGGGGCGGGGGGGAGACTAACAGCTCCACCCTCATGGAGCTTGCATTCTAACAGGGGGAGACTGACTAGAAACACAAGAAATTAATGAAGTAGATAATATATCCTACGACAAGCCCCACGGAGGAAAACAATGCAGGGGAGCTGGAGCTGGGGCTGAGATTTTACACGGGGTGGTTGGGAAAGGACTCGTGGGGAAGAGGTATGAATGAAGACCTGAAGGAGGTGAGGAGGGATGACAAGAAAGCAGGTGTCCTGCAGGGCTGGAGCCTTGCAAGGAGGCTGCAGTGGGGAGAACGGGGTGAGGGCGGGGAGAGGAGTAAGAGGGGAGGTCTTAGGGGACCTGGTCACGGGGAGCCTGGTGGGCTATCGTTAGGCCTTCAGATTTTACACCGAGTAAGGTGAGGAGCCTTTGCAAAAAGGTTCTGAGCAGAGGAGTGACAGGATATGGGTTAGCACTAAAAGGACCACTGGGGCCTGTGTCCCAAGAGCACCATCTAGGGAGAGGAGGAGAGCAAGGAGACCAGTTAGGTGGCCCCTACCACAATCCACGTGAGATGATGGTGGGATTTTATTTTATTTTTTTTAAGATTTTATTTATTTATTTGAGAGAGAGAGCATACAGAGGGAGAGGGAGAAGCAGGCTTCCTGCCAAGCAGGGAGCCCGATGCGGGGCTCGATCCCAGGACCCTGGGATCCTGACCTGAACCGAAGGCAGACGCTTCACTGACTGAGCCCCCCAGGCGCCCGATGGTGGGGCTCTTCCTTACACATAAATGTACAAACAAGGCAGAGAGTCCTCCGAGAAGCCCTCACTGACCACGCACCTCCCCGCCTCTGACAGGACTAGAAACCCCTCCTCCATCCTTCATCTGGCTGGGGTTATGCCCTATCCCACTGCCGACGGCTCTGCACTGCATCGGTCTCTACACCAGGGAACCCCTGGCCCATCAGCTCTGGGAGCACAGCAGTTCCAGCTTCGTCACTCGGCCACGGCCGCTGCCTGACCCATAGCAGGTGCTCAGCCAGGGTTTTTCTCATGCTTGAACTCCACCTCCAAGCCCAAGGAACTCCTGGCTTTCTGCCAAGTCTGCAACTGTACGGTCACAATCCTACCTTAGCTAGCCTCTCTTCGCAAACTCTCACCACGAGCATCTTACCTGCCTGTGTGTCTATGTACTCCCGTCATCACTCCAGACAAAGACTTTGCATTGTTTTTTTGTTTTTAATCTACTTGAGATACATGTCATGCCTAGTTCCAAATGGGTTTTTGGGCAGTTCACCCGTTAAAGTTGGCAGGAAAAATGAAGAAAGTCTCCAGGCCTTACCTTCTGAGTGCTTCTTCTTGGTGTGGTAGGCCAGGGCAGAAGCCTGGGTGAAGGTCATCAGGCAGTGCTTGCACATGAACGGGCGGTCCCCCGTGTGAAGGCGCAGGTGGTTCTTCAGGGTAGAATTGGCTGCAAACTTGGCCCCACACTCTTCACAGGAGAAAGGCTTCTCGTCAAAGTGCTCTGTCAGTTTGTGGTACTGCATGCCTAGGAAAGTCATGCCAGGGACCAGAGGGACACCAGTCATCAACGTGAGGACTCCAGCATGAGGACACGTAACAGCACTGTCTGAGGCCAGACCCCAAGAGGAAGCACAGCATGAACCACAGGACAGTAGGCCATGCTCACTCGGACCTCACTCAGCCATGCTGCTCAGCCGCCTACCGCCCAGCACTCCAGAGGTCACCTTGGTCCCACTCCTGTTTGGGGCAGGCATCAAGTGTTCTGGGTTTATCTTTCCCCTCCCCTCTCTCTCTTAAATAGCATCCACCACCCAGAAACAGCGAAACAAAACTCACTTTTATGTTTCACTGGGTTTATCCAACATCTGGGACAAGGGTAAACAATTTTGACTACACACCCCAGGGTTTCTGTGACTCGTTTATTATCAAGAAATAAGTGATACGTGGAAACCTAAGAGTCAGGTGTTAAATAGCTGGTTATTATTATAAATAATAGTAGCCACAATTTACTAACTCTACTGCAGGCACTGTACGTATGTGTTTAACTATATTATCTTAAATCTTTATAACAATTCAAAAAAATGGGTGGTGTCAGGGTGCCTATTTAACAGATGGGAAAATTAAAGCTTGGAGGGCTGATTCTACAGCTCATGCTTTTCTCAAAACATTACCCTGCCCCTGCAGGAGTCTGCTGTTGCCCAGGCCCATCCATAGCCCTTCCTGCACACAGCTAGAGGCAAGGCCTAGAATCCACACTACAATATCCAGAATTCTCACCCTCTGAAATTACTTCACCTTCTTTAAAGTACCTGAGGCATGGGCAAATTCTCTTCCACAGAGGTCACATGTCACCGGCAGCCTCTTCTTCTTCTTCTTCGGGACATCGGGCTCTCCTCCTGCACCATGGGCCTCCAGCTGATGTTTTTCCAGCTCCTTCTTAGAATCCTTGGTCTCGCTGCACTCCTTACACTGCACCTGTTTGCTCTTGGCCACCCGGCAGCGCTTCATGTGCACCTTCAGGCGGCAGTAGAAATGGAAGCTTTTGTCACACGCCTTACAGACGAAGCTCTTCTTGGCAGAGTCGGGGGAGGCAGACGTGTCTTTCTCTTGTTGCTCTGGCAAGGAACCGGTCTCGCCTTGACCGCTCTGTTTCCCAGGCTGGCAGCCTTCCTCTGCTGGCTCGGCTACTTTCTCATCTGTTCTGTCGTTGGCTTCACGGTGAAATTTGGTGTTCACCTTCCATCTTTCCCTCCCTCCACTTTCCTGAGTAAGGAAGCCTGCAGACGGAGAAAAACTGCATGGCTCTGGAAATTCTGCGTTTCTACTTTGCTTCCTAACTTTTCTTAGAGAAGGCTGCAGACTATGTGGGACCCTCTAAAACTCTGGAGTAACACCACTGTCACCTTTACTTTCCGATACATGACCATAGCATCAGTTTACATCTCTGCTTGTGACCTATCTAGGTACTGAGAGCATACCGAATAAGGCGGCAACGGACGAACCCTTCTAAGAACTGCTGCCTCTTCTCTCCAGTACGGACACAACCTGCGAGCCCCACCCCACTGCTCCTTACCAGCGTATGCTAACTCATGCATGACAGGCTGCAGGCCCGGGAAAGATCTGTGGACGCTGCACAGGAGGTGACATATTTCAATGGCCGGGACAGATTTTTCCATGGCTCTGCTCAGCACTACTTTCAGGGAAGCTTCAGGGCTGGCTGTCTCAGAGGAAATGCTCAGAATCTAAATGAACACCATGAGACAAAGGCTTGCGGTTAATATCAGCAGTATTCTCCATGGTTTTCAACTTAGGGGGAAAGAAAGCTAATTTCAGGAAGGCACTGCTCCATCTATAACAAGTTTACATTTCTTGTGATAAATGTAGTGGAGAACCCTCTTTTCCAGAGAACAGGGAAATTGGCAAAATTAAAAAAAAAAAAAAAGGAAGAAAGAAAAGAAAAGGGAGGCCCGTGTCAAGACAAACGTGCAAATACAAAGAAGGTACCAGCAAGGAAGCACTGCGCATTTTCTACAAGAAGTAACTTTTCAGAAGCCAGGAGTCTCCACAAGAACTTTTCTAGATCTTAATATTAAAAGCTTGGAAAGCTGTAGGATTTGGTAGTTGGTGGCTCTGTCTTGAAGATCCAGATAATTTTTCATAATATATAATTGTCTCAGTGTCTGGAAGTAATTCTGCATGATCAGTGGCTTCACATTTTTAGACCCTTAGATGTACCCTTTTAAACATTTTCTTTCATGAAAAAAAAACTCAGCTTTTTAAAGACGGTTCAAATAGGGGCTTTAAAGAGGCCAAGAATTTTATTTCAAAGCCATCCTCTTTCAGAATGTTAGAGCTATCAGCAGAAAGAGTCCGTACACTGAGAAAATAAAGCAAAACCATCCACAGATGGCCAAATGGAATTTTCGTTTGAGAAGACATTTTATTTCTGCTCTTTTCAAGTCTATCTAAATAAACCTAATGTCCCTGGAGGCAGGCCTGAGATTCATTAGCAAGGCTCAAACTCATCAACTGCAGGAGCTCCGTTTCTGAAGCAGGAAGCATGCTAGAGAGAGTCTAGCAGATGCATCCTTCCTGTGAAGCCCCAAAGAAATATGTTCCACCTTCTTCCCATCTGAGAGTCAGACCAAGGTGGCGCTGTCACCTGTGTGGACAGTGTTAGAAACCTGCCCTTCTGCACACCTTCCACGCCTACCTGGATTAAAAAGCACGTACAGGTGAACCTAATTTTAGTCCCTTTATAATTCTTCCCCACTTGAGATGCCCATGATCCTGGGCTGGACATCCATGAATCCCCCCGCCGTCCCCACCTGGTTTTTCTGGGACGCTGGCCACACTGAGAAGCATTACAGAAAATGAGCTGGCACTGTTTGCTACCGCATATGGGCAAAAGCTTTGTTCTATCTATGTTTATCTTGGCTCTTCCTAGACGCTGGAACAGAGTATGTAATATGACCAACTTTACTTTTCTTCCTCTGAAAACAGTTGCTTTTGAGAACATGTTAGGGAACAGTATCATGGTTCCCCTTGAGTTTACCTAGGTTTAGGCAAATGAAATACATCTAGGTTTGAGTCACATGAGCCTGGGTTCAAATCCTGACTTCAACTCTGACCAGCTGGAGCATCCTAGACATGTTACTGAACCCCTTGGAGCCTGAGTTCCCTCATCTGTAATATGTGGATGATACCACCCTGCCATGCAGAGTTGGGAGAATTAAAAAACAAAGAAGTGTTGGCTCAGCACGGGGCTTGGCTCGCAAAAGGCACCCCGCATAATCTGGTGCCCCCCTCAGGAACGAGACCATCCAGGGCATTAGCCTGGTAGAACTCTCTGGAACAACGGGTTTTCCCCCGCCGCACCTCCTTCACAGCGTCTACCAGCTGTTCCTCCTCTGCAGTAAAGCACTTGAGTCCCACCCCCTGTTGGATGGCCTCTAGGATCAGTCTGCGATGCCTCAGGATGGCTTCCAAGGCTGCACTTTCTGGGCTGGCCACTGAAAGAAAGGGGGATTGAAAACTCATGAGTGAAGCTATGAGCACCATTTTTCCTTCACCTTTCTCAACTCAACTCTTCACAGGGAGGATACACTTCACCAATCTCCTTCCTGGGGCTGGGAGTGGGGAAAATGGCAAATTAATATAAGCGCAGACTATTTCCTGCGTATTTTATTTTACGAGGTGCACAAACTCCCATGTCCTTGAACAAAACTGCCAGTCCTTACTTCCGATGGTGGGGATGTGGAAGATGGCCATGAGAGCTGCTGCTCTTTTCTGGCAAGACTGACGCTACTCTCCACCGGGGACAAGGCTCTGACAGAGATCAGGTAGGCCTACCTGCCCGGAAGAAGGCATCAGCACCAGATTCCCTTCGTATTTCCTCCATGAGCAGGTTCAGGGGGCAGGTCTTGGTCTCCTGAGCCACCAGAAGCAATTGCCAAATGGCTGTTGCAGAGAGAGTCTGCTTTTCTAGAACTGCTGACATCAGAGAACTGAAACCACCCGAGCCAGAGTCACGTTTCACGAGCTTCTCCATGACCTTCAAGATGTGGCACAAAAATACATGTAAGGGATCCTCTAGGCGCCAGCCCAGCTGCAGAGCTGCAAGTCTGAGTCCTGGGCTACAGTGGACGTACTTCTGGGGGTTTCTCAACATCACTTCTCAACCAGAGAGACTTCTATAACTGCCAAAGCTCTTCACACTTCCTTTTGAATGCCTTTCTTATTACTGCAGAAATTACAACCTCTGACTTATCACTCTGCCCTAGAAATCAAATCACCTTGTTTTTCTCCTTCTCTACGGACCCCTTAGCATTTCTCATCACGGCTGTGTGTGTACATTTATGTAAAATACAAATATATTTTTAAAGTATGTATATATGTCATCTTTTTTCCTTCTCTCATTTTACCCACCCTCCCTCCCTCTCCCCCTCTTTTTCTCTTACCTCTCTTTCTCCACGGGCTAAACCCTTCACGTGTGGGATCATTTTTAGTAATATCTGGCTGTCTGTGAAAATCTCCAAGAGGTTTTCATGATACCGCCTCAACAGCTCGGTCCCATAATCATCAGGGCTTGCTTGGACTGCAAGGATATTAGCAAAACAATAATGTTTGCTACAACAAAATGTCCTTACGGGCTTCTGCTACAGAGGATGAGGGGAGTTACAAATGACAGAGGAAGAGCATTATCACACAAGTGCTCTGTCTCCTCTGCAAGGCAAGTTCGGCTCCTGGCTTGGGGCCTCATATACGTGTGTTCAGATCTCCTTTGGTTTACCCTTAATCACTTGGTGCTTCGGGTCACAAAACCACTAACGCTTTCAAAGTCAGCGGTTTGCAAAGTCAGTGATTACTCAACAGGGAGGTAATTAGAAGGCGTGCTTGTAAGAGATTCAGACATACAGATTCAAGGGGTGTTATTCCTCGAGCCTGAGGTTAAGGATCCATGTGGCAATCCAAAATACTAGCAGGCATGAGTCAAGATTCCGGTAGTGAAGCTGACCCATCGTTCTTCATGCCCTTTGAGCCAATCTGTTACTTTCTTTTAAAAGGTCATATTTAATTTCAAAGTAAGAAAAATAAACACCATCAGGCATTTCCTTTGGTTTTACAGATATTTAAAAATGTATTCTCCTCTTTGGCCCAGTTAACTTTGCTTCTGGGAATCATGCCTTAAGAAATGCTCTGGAGGCAAAAAGTCTGTGTACAAAGATATTTGTCACTGTGTAACCTGTGATGAGGAGGGGGAAGAGAACACCTGATATTCACTGAGGACCTATGATTTGCTAAATGCTGCACATACATTGTCTCACAGTAGCCACAAAAATGGATGTGATGGGTGCCATTCTCACCCCCATCTCAGAGAGGAAAAAGCGAGGTTCAGAAGGGTTAAGTCATTGGCTCAGGGTCACACAGCTACAAAATAATTAGGTAGTCTTGATAGCCCTAACCGTTACACCACATGTACCCCTAAACAGGGCATGAGTAATGCATGATATACATCCCTATAATGGAAAACTACACAGCCTTCAAAAATAGGGTTATAGAGCATTTTCTGCAATGTGGGGGGGAAAGTTTATATTACACTGTTAAACAGAGGAAATTATAAAATTATAAAATACAGTAGAATATCTCACCATTGTAAAAATGTGACAAATACGTCAATGTGCTAGTACTGACATAATCAAGTGGAAGGGTTTGAGGTTGTTTTCTTCTTTATTTTGTAAATTGTTCAAGTTTGTATTGGTATTCTTTTTTTTTTTTTTTTTAAGATTTTATTTATTTATTTGACAGAGAGAGAGATAGCGAGAGCAGGAACACAAGCAGGGGGAGTGGGAAAGGGAGAAGCAGGCTTCCCGCGGAGCAGGGAGCCCGATGCAGGGCTCGATCCCAGGACCCTGAGACCATGACCTGAGCCGAAGGCAGACGCTTAACGACTGAGCCACCCAGGCGCCCTGGTATTCATTATTTTTATAAGCTAGAAGAAAGTTCTCTCCTTTTCCAACTACCCTTTTTCTGAAAACCACCTCGGTCTCAAATGCTCTGGGATTGGGGAGAATTGGCTAGACTTGGTGCATTTTTCTAAGGACTGGGACAGGGACTCCTGTCCCCCCAGACTGAAGGTACACGAGGGGTGGGTAATTCTGGGGACCGCCAGAACCAAACAGCACTCACACGGGAGTGGGAAAATCAAGATCAGAGTCTTGGCTGCTTAGATTTATCAACCCAGCTTGTCGAAATCATGAGCTCTGTGAGCCGGCTGGCTCCTTCGGCATTCCCAGGTGCCAGGTGCCAGCCCTGGAAAAGCCACACCTTCACAAACGCCGAACCACGGGAACATCACGGAGACGCCTGATGGACAAGAGGCGTTCTCAGATTTCAGATCTTAACTCCAGAACTACTGAGAATCACTGCTTTCTGTTGTACAAGGGCATCTCTCACCATTACCTCATCTCCCCAGCATGGAGCCCAAAGGGTGTTGAAGCTCTAATTTTCTGTGGGAGAGGTTCCAGTCCAGAGAGCCGACAATTAACGGATACCTGGGGTGCCTGACGAGGTGGCTAATCGCTGCAAATTCTCCAGCAGAAGGCCCAAGTGTGGTGACGCCGGTTTCACAGCCTGAAGGAGTTTTACCAAACTCTCTGCAGTCAGAGTCTTATCTTCAGACACACTGTGCAGAAGCTTCTCCATCGTCTCCTTGGGTGTCCCGCCCTCGCAGCAATCCAGGATCACCTGCAGCGGCAAGCAATCGGGCAGACAGCGGTTACTGGCACTTCCAGATGCATCTGATGCGCCGCGGGGAACCCAGTAAGACTCTCAGCAGGACCGGGCGCCTGTCCCCGGGTCCCCCTCCGCGGCCTCTGGCCCCGCTGTTCCCAGAGTCTCCTCCTTGTGCTATGTCAGTAAAAAGCCCAAGTTTTCTCCAAACGAACAGCTCTGTGAAAATCCTTCCTCCTCAACTGCAGGTCTGTGTAGACGCTTTGTGGTTCCCCCCCCACCCCTCCCCCCCAGTTTGCATTTTGTGAGATTTCTACCCGAAGCCCACATGGCAGTGCAGGCAGCCTACCTCTCCCCCGGTTCTTCAGACTGGGTTCGTTCAGACACGGGGAGACTGAGAAACAGACCGGCAATTAATGAATACAGCTAGGGCGGTTTTCAGCCTCCATTCAATAACTACATGATTGTGTAAGAGGTTGCAATTTCAGGGCAATCCTGTTATTTTACTTCCTTTTACTTAATTTTCATAGCAATATGAATGTCCAGATAATTTACACATTAGTCTGTGGTCTCCAAAATAATAGATTTAAAGTGCATTTCTGGATAATTTTTCTTGTAGATTCTGTATTCTCGATCTCTCTTATCAGCTCCATGCACACATGGCTCCAGTCATCATCCCCCACTTCCACCCCCTTGTTCTTCCTTGGTGTGCTGGAGTCAGGAGGGCACAGGGCTCCAGCAAGAGGTTGAACAATAAAACACATGACTGTTATTTTATAGTTATTTTCCTATTACAAGAGAACTATTTCCTAATGTACTACAACTCACTGTGTATAACTTGGCTCTTACGGCACAGATAACGTGGGAGGTTGTTTCAACACATATAATCTACAGATTCCTTAAGTAACCGAATTTTGAGCTTTCCTTTGGGAAAATACCAGCTTTCAGGAGAAACAGTCAAGCAGATCAGTCACAGTAGCATGCCAGAGGATGCCATTATCAAATTAACTCCCATTTAAAAATAAATTTAGCTATAAAGCCAAATTAGTTTCATGTATATGAAAGGAGCATCTATATTATATATATGAAAGGAATGCATACATTATATATTAAGCTGTCATATTCATCAATACAGAACATAGTCATTCTCTTTGTTTAATGTCTAATATAACTAGATTCCTACTAAATGAATCATAATTTAAAATTAAAGCACCTGTATCTAAAAACCATGCTGATTTCAGTGCTCTTAGTTCCCAAGCAATGACCTGATACATAATGAGGCAGCCAGATACTGTCCAGAGTGGGTAGGGGCTTTAAAGCCAGACAAGCCTAGGAGGAACCCCAGTCCTAAAATGTACAGCCGGTGTGACCTTCAGTGAGTCCTTTCTTTCTTTGAACCTTATCTTCCTCATCTGCGAAAGAAGAGAATAATACCAACTCTTGCACACCTGTTATTAGGAGTTTCTGAAGTGAAGTTGCTATTTGTAGAGCCTGACGTAACGTCTAGGACATACGTGATCTTTAAATGACAGTTGGTATTGATACCCTTAGGCAGCTGTATGCACAGTGGTTAAGAGAACGTGCCGTGTTTCCAAGTCTGAGCTCCAGTATGGATGCCCAGCAGCTGTGTCTCTGGGTGAGCTGCTTCACCTTCCTAAGTGTCTGTTTCCTCATATTTAAAATGAGGGTAATATCCGTGACTTCATAAAGTTGATGTGAGGGTAGAATTTAGTAATGTTTAAAAGGTCCTCAGCACACTGCTCGGCACACGGTAAGCAGTAAGTTAACAACTGTCATAATTACTATTTTTGTATGTTTCCAACCCTGAAGTAAAGACACTTCTATTTACCATTTCTTATAGAACCCAGGGTATGTACACGTAGGGGCCGTGGTGCCTTGATTAGCATCATTCTGTAACAGAAGAGAGCTCTAAAAGGCCCGAGGGCATGTTCCATGTGATGCCCACACACTGTGGCCATTCAATCAACATTCACCTCTATGGTCCTGGTTTATTGTTTCGCTTCAGTTTTCATGAGAAGAAGTAGCTTAATGAAGCTCTGGTAGAACCCCAATTCTAAGAGGTGTTTTTGTGATTTGTAACTAATTAAAGTTCTTCTGCTTCAGTCCTTTCTGTCAAGTAAACTGAAAGTGACAGAGGAAAATGACACTGTGGTCTGTCTTGGTGCAGAGAATGAGGCTGAGTCTGGGCTCTTCCTATAAATGCTGTTTTACCGAGATAATGAAACAGTTCAAAGGACACATTCAATCTAGCTAATAAGGAAAAGGTTTGAATGAGTAATCGAATGAAATCCCTAAACAGGGAATCAGGTACTTCTAGAGCTATAAGCAACTTACTTAAACTGAGTGCCTGAAATTACATTCAGTCTTAAGCCTAAGGAGAAACCAGAAGCTTAATCTTATTTTGTATATTATCTTTCTCTAAGAAATTCAAAGGAGTTATAATTTTGGGAACACATAATTTATAAAGTCTGATTTTGAGATTAAGGATTGTTCCCATTTTATATGAAAAAACTACAATTTATGACCACTGAGAAAAAGAGAATTGAGGATCCAGTCTTTACTACTGATCCATTCTACCACTGCTTTCTAAACATTTTCTCTCCCAAACATGTAAGCCACTTCCCAGCTTTAAGAATTGATGCCACAGAAGTTCTCTGTCCCTATTCCTTCCTTCCAGATATAAAAATATTTTTAGCACAAAGTTGAAATCAATAACACCAACAAACACAGTTATCTAGTTGACTTGAGAAGTCATGACAGCAGTTTCATGAGGATTTTAGTAGCTGCTAGTGGAAGAGTAAACTGGTACAACCTTTCTGAAGGGCAATTTGGCAATATACAGCAAACACTTGAAAAATTTTATACTCTCTATTCCAAAATTCCACTTCTTAGAAATTACTCGAAGGAAATAGTTTGAGAAGTATGCAAAAATTGTGTGCAAGCATGTTCTCTACATCATTTATTATGGCAGAAAGTTGGAAACAAATGTGCAACAACAAACAACTAACGAATTATGGTATGTTCATTAAACAAAATACAATGCAGCTACCAAAGCCCATACTATAGTACGGAAATATATTCACAATACATTAAATAAAAAACCCAAAGTTATTCTGTATAAGCCTATCCCAGGATGACTCAAACGAGAAAAAGTGGGAGCACATGCTCTAAAATGTCAGCAATGATCATCTCTGAGTGGTGAGATGGCGAGAGATTTTAATTTTTTTTCTTTTTGCTTGTTTCCCCAATTTTTCCTACAGGTGAACAGTGTATCGTTTCTGTAAAAAAGAAAAGTGCCAAAATTATAATTACAAATGTGCCTAAACGTTTTCACTCCTGGGGCAACTGTTTTACATTAACAACTCATCGAGTCAGAGCAGGACTATCCCCACCCTCTCCACGTACCTAAACATTTCATCACACGACACAATGTGCGAGCCCCTCAGCCAGCTGCTGCCAAGGGTACAGAGACACGTTCAAGAATGTGAACGTCTAGGTGCTTACTATGCAGTAGCTACAAAAACACTGCAAGGGAAAAAGTGCTATGGGCCACAAAGGAGGTTAAAAAAAGTGCTACATAAACTCAGGAAGGAGGAAGGGATGCTCGACCCCACAGTTACCCTTTTCTCAGTGCCAGTCAGGAATTCCTCCTTGGCTGTTTCCAGGAACTCCAGGATAGGTCTCAGCTGTGTGACACACTGGATCAGGTCCTCTTTGTGTTCTAGTAACAGAGCAGACAAGGTCTTTCCCTCCTCTGTGCTCCCTGGGGGAAGAGAGAGTGTGAGAGACGCACAGGAGAAGCTAGTCAATTTGAAGAAAATGACAGCACGGTTTGTCAAGAGAGATCTAACAGAATAGTAAAGTGATTCTCAGCCTATTTTGAGCACCCAAATGCAGAATCTCTTTCTGGAGAGGAAAATACTTTATTATTCTGTTTAAACTCTATGAAAGGAAAAATGTTTCATTTATCTGTCGAAACACAAAGCTGCAGAGCCAGGCAGAGGTCAACTTCCGGTTGGCAAGGCCACTGCTTTGTACCTAACCCAAACGAGAGAAACTTCGGCCATCAGTGCTGCCGGCAAACCAGTTCACCCTGGGCACTCAAAACATCGCCTGGGATGTGTGGCTTGTGAAGGGCAGGAGAACACTGATGATCCTCTCCAACTTCAAGGTGTCAGACTAGTTAACTAGGGGAGAGGAATGGAGACTCAAATTTAGCTTGTATATATTTAACAGGCAGCTTCTGGAATTATGTGTAGAACTGATGTGAAAATCACTTAATGGTAACTAAGCCGCTGAGGAAATGTATCACCGGAGCAAACTCGACAGCACCTTCCCAGGTGGACAGGGTTTTCTCCTACCTTTTGGCTGCACCGCGTCGACATCTGGTTTTCTGTCTAACAGTGCTGCCCTTACTGCGGGATTGGAATCTTGGTACAGCTTCAAGAGCGACACGACAGTCTGAACATCCAGGCTCTCATCTCTTACTTTATCCAGGATTCTCTGGAATGCCGAGTGTCCTTCTTCACCCTCAAGACATCCCATTATAGTCTGTGGACACAAGTAACCGGAAAGAGAGATCAGCCAGCCACAAGAACCCCATGCTCCTTGGATTTGGTGAGTGAGGCCCTCAACAATTTGATCCCTGCCTCTTTGGCCTTTCGTGGTATTTGGCATTCCGATGGCTTCCGTATCACGGCTCTTCTGACTTCAGAACACTGAAGCATTCAGGATGGATAAGCACCCACCTTTCTGATCCCTCCTACTCGGCCTTCCTCACTGGTTCTCCTTCCAAATCCCTAACCATAAGCAGTACCGAAAACTGATCCCAACTCTATTTTTTCTCCTGTATGATCTCCCTTTGGAAAAACTCTTACATATACAGCTTTCATATCACCTCTAGGCCGATAACCCTGAAAACTAGCTCCCTAATGCTAAGCTTTCTGTTTAAATCTAGAGCCACACAGTTTCTACTAGAAATGCCTTATCCTCCAGAGGTCTTGGCACCACATGCCACCATCTGGACTCTTCTAACCCTGGAGTACTAAAATATCAGCAACTCCAGTGGTGAAATAAACAAAATTAGTGGGAGGAAGGCCAACTGGAAAGAAGGGTTAATATTTCTATTTTAGCAATAATAAATTTATTTTAAAAAAATCTGGAACCAAAAGTTAATTTTATGTGCACAGCCTTTATATTTCTACTTGGCAAAACTACAACCTACCTTTGATGTTTTTTAGTGTCAATACTATAAAAGAAGAGTTTCCTCACAAGAAAGCAAAAAGTTATGGTTTTCTGCACATACACCACACACACACACATACAACATGAAAGGATCTCATGAATATCTATACTTGCAAAGTTCAGCTAGACAGTTATTATAAATTCTGGTAGTAATTATAGGTTTAAAATTTTTGTTTAGAGAGATTTTTATCTTTCTCTCCTCCTCCCAAATAAACAGAAATTATGAACAAGTTAGACTGTGTTTCTTGGCTTTGCTTAAGCTTGCTTCCTGATCACAGAATGAACATATAAAGCCAAGTTAAACTTAAAAAAAAAAAAAAAGGCTCCTGTGATTTTCAGTCATATACAAAAGTAAATTCAGATAAAGCCCAGTTTTGGAATACACATTAACTAAATTAAGTAACTTCCATGAACCTGAGTAACTCATCTTGTCTCCATTTTGAAAATAATAAACAAATGAAATACCAACTCAGCTGAATGCTTACTTGCTTTCAGTCATATTCATTCAAACTTCCATGATCTTTTTAGTCACCCTAAAATCTCTTTAAGGAATGCCTTTTCCCTGACAGCAGTAGGGACCTGTGGTAGGCAGCCTTGAAATGGTTCCTAACATCCCTGCCACCAGGTATTCATGCCCTTGGGCTGAACCTGATGTCCTGCTTCCAAGGAAAAGCATATGGCAAAAGTAATGGAGGGCACTTCTGAGGCTCAGTCACCATGACTTCCCTCTTGTCCATGTGGGCACTCTCTGCCTTCGCTCTGGAGGCAAGCTGCCATGTTGTGAGCTGCCCTACAGAGAGGCCCACGTGGCAGGGAAAGGATGTCTCTGGCCAACAGTCAGTGAGTGAGCTTGGAAGTGAAACTTCAGAATCCTGCCAACAGTCACAAGAGTGCACTTAGAAGGAGACACTCCCCATCCCCACCCCACCCCCGCCCTGCTCCACTGAGCCCTGAGCTGTCTGCAGCCTTGTCTTGGACCTTGAGCCAGGGACTCTGCGAAGGATGCCTAGATACCTGACCCACAGAAATGGTGAGGTAATAAGTGTGTGTTCTTTTAAACTGCTAAATGTTAGAGTAATTTGTTATTCGGCAATAGATACCTAATACAGACCCTCTCAATGCTAATGCCCTCAGTAAACATGTTTTTCTCTCTTTATTTCTCCTTTCCTTCCTCCTTTTCTTCGATGCATCTTAACGGATACAGCATTTAGCCGTCTTCTATCCTAGGCCAGTGTGCTTTCACCTGAAGCTCTCTGAATCTCAGTATCCAATTTGTCTGGCATTATCATTTGAGCCGGTGGGGAAGAGGCGCTTTCATCAATGGTGGCATCTGATGCACTTCTCATTATCCTCTCTGCTGTCTCCTCCTCTGCAGAACTGCTCAGCAGTGAAATTAAAACATTTGTTAACTTCATTGCTCAGCAGTGACACTAGGGTGTGACCATCTGGGAAGAGGAGCAGGGGTGAGAGGATGAAAGGGCCAGAGGGAGCAGTCAGCTGCCTGGATAGCCCTGCTCTTTGCTCTTTCTTCCAGAACCTACTGGGGACCTGGCACCAGAGCCAGCGTTTTAACTGTTACTCCATCAGCCCCCTAAGCTGCCTGGGGCTCCTCCGTGCAGTGAGCCCTTTTCTGAAGTAGCGTATCTGCCTAAACAGAGGGCGTCCCATATTGTGGCAGACTGAGGTTCACTGACTGCTACCATGTAACAGAACTCTAAGACATCAGCCCAAAACAGAGTTTTGCTCTTTAAGCAAACATTTGGAATTTCTTTGATTCTTAGAGTTAAAGGTACTTTAATAAATTCATACCAAATTATGGTCACACATGTAATCAACATACTTTGATTTATGAATGAACTATAGGTCAATATATTTAAAGATGGGACAGTTTCCTTTCCTTTTAAAATTTAAGCTTTGCCTTACACTAAGGTCTTTTAATTGAATTTACTTATTTTCCCAACTGTCTGCCTACTGCCTTTGGATTTGTTTGAGTTATGCTGTGTTCTTACTCACCCATGTCTCCCCTGAATGCCAAGGGCCAGATGATGGCACTCATCACATAGACCACAAGAGCTCAACATCATCCCAGACACTGTGTGTATGTGCCATCTACTTAACTCCTCACATCAGTCCTAGGAGGCATTATTACCACAACTACTTAAATGAGAGAGAGGTGAAGTAACTTGCCTGAGGTTGCGTGGCCAGTAAGTAGAGTACCAGGGAAGAAACCCTGAGCTTATTCCAGTGACTCAGCACCCCTTTCACCAGTTCCCACCCCTAGATTTTGAGTGTAACCAAATCCATTTACACTGCATTCTCCTGGACTTACTAGAGTCAACATCACGTTGAACACTGGGTCACAGCTAGACAATCTGTACAATTCCTCCTGGTCCCAGTGATTTGTATACAGACTGGTACACAGTAGATGCTTCATAAATATTTGTTTAACTGAATGAATACCTTGCCATATTCCCTTGCCACAAAACCAACAGCCTTTCTATCAATGGCTGCATTATCTTAGACTTCATAATTAGCACAGAGAAGATATGGCAAAACAACAACTTACTTCCATTTCTCATAGACCTGTAAAATGAACCCTACACTGTCAGTGAACACAGTCCACAAAACACAGACCTGCACTTCTTGACAAATCTCCAAAGTAGTGACATGGTTGAAAACATCAGATTCACATAGGAGAGGAGACTTGTTTGCCTTTGAAACAAAGTTGAAAGAGAAAAAAAAGCTACTAGGCCTTAAGCTTTGGGAGTCTTTCTAGAACTTTAGGTGAAAAGTGGATCAAACAGCAAGGAAATCAATAGTAGAAGTTATCTCTTTATTCTAGTCAAAGATTCGCTTTGCTATATACACAATTAATTAAAAGCAGGAACATGGCTAGGAATAAAGAAAGAAGACAATTAAAAGTTCCTGCATAAAAGCTAAAAAAAATTATGAGCTTGCCTTTAAACACAGGATTTGCTCAGCTCAGCCAGAAAGCCTGTTAGGTCAGTATCTGCTTTCTCTAATGGGTAGGGATATTACACCGAGATAAAGATGGGCAGAAGCCACTTTCCCATCCCAGCACCCAAGAGATTTCTCCTTAATCACTCCTGGCTTTGGTTTCACACAATCCAAGCGGCCCAGCCTCGTCCCATGTTGCTGCAATCACTGTTCAGGGAATGGCTTTGCCACCTTTCATCATTTATCTCAGGAAATAAAATAAGCAGGACACTAATTAGTTTGTGGTGTCCTCCTGAAACTCGGGGCGGTCCAGGCCAGGTGCACACCTTGTATCTGTGTTTCAGAAAAGGAACAGGCTGGTCCATCTCAACCAGAACACTCACAGGCCTTCACAAGCCTCCAAATTTCACATCTAAGCACAGATCATTTTTAACATTAAGCTGTCTTTTTAATGTTGTGCCGATTAACCACATAACAGCAACAAAAAGCATTCAAAGCTCCTTGGGAGCTGAAACTCTTTAAACAGAAAAACAACAAACAAACCCCCAGCCTTTACAATTGGAGCTGAAATGCAGACTGATATTCCAAGTGAACAGTTTGCAAATGCTTTCAGTACTGAGGCCTTTTGGGGATTCCCATAGTTTGGTGACTCCAAAAAAATAATTACATATGTGGCAGGACTTCTCTGCTGTCAAGACACTCTATAGGGATAGGGATCCAGTTTTATTTATATGTATTTTCCTAGCAACCAGCTCAATGCCTGGCACACACCAGATGCTCAGTAAATATCTGCTGAATCAAGGGGTAAGCAAAGAATAACACTTGGGAAAAATGTGTACTCGGTGGCCCCTCAAAACACTGAGGTGTCAGCAACAGACACTGTGACATCTGCCATCATACACTAAGAACTGTGCAAGCCATTAACTTCTCTAGCAGTGCTTCCCAGAAATGTGGCCTACTGATACCAAAACAGCGACACGGGGAGCTTGTTAAAGATGTAGATCCCCAAGCTCTACCACAACCTAAGAATCAGACTCTCTGGAAATGAGATGTACATTTTAACAAGTGCACCGGATGATTTTTATATACACTGCACCACTGTTCTAGAGACTGATGGCTTTGTACCAGACACTACCCCTTCAGTTCAGGAAGGTACTTCCAAATGGGTAATGGTCCCTATTTGAAAGCATGACCTACAAATTAAGCTTAAAGTAACAGCAATCCATCTCATGTGTCAGAACAAATGACCATGGCACTAGGATATTATAAGGCATTAAGTAAAAAGGGGGTTTCAAGGTCAGCTAAGTCTAAAAATACAAAGTTAACGTATAAACAAACAATAGCAGTCACCACCAATTGAGCTCCTTCTCTGTGCCTGGCATTTTAATGTGAGTTTTCCATCAATAATCTTTATTAATTTCACAATGATCCTGTGATGTAGGTGACAACATTCCCATTTTACAAATTAGGAAATTAAGGCTTACAGAGATTAAGCTGTTTGAGGTCACAACACTAGCAAATGGTAGAGCTGAATAACTAATTGTATATCCACACAATGGAACTCTGCTCAGGCATAAAAAGGAATAAATATGCAACAACATGAATAAACCTCAGAAGAATTATGCTGAATGCAAGAAGCCGGACCAAAAAGAATATAGACTGTATGACTCCCTTTATATATAATACTCTAGAAAATGTAAATTCATCCACAGAGAGAGAGCAGGTCAGTGTCACCTGGAGATGGGCAGGTTGAAAGGGGTAGGAGGGAGGGATTACCAAGAGCATAAGGAAACTTAGGGGTGGTGGATATGTTCAGTATCTTGCTTGTGGTGATGGCTTCAGGTTTTAAAGCTTATCAAACTGTACACTTTAAATACATACAGCTTGCTGTATGTCAATCATACCTTAATAAACTGATCTAAAAGAAAGTTTTAAAAAGAGAAAGAGAAGCACAGGGCCTAAGTACAAAGCAGTACTTTACCAACTCTATATATTTTATTTAATGGAAGCTTATGCTCTTCAAACATTTTTTTCTCTTTTTCTTTCTGCAGCTGAAAGGCTTATTATGGAATATAACAGAATCAGTTTTAAATACCACCACCAAGTGATTTGTAGAGCTCTTACTCTGACCTCTAAAACCGCGGAAGAAATAACATAAGCCTATAATGATCCCCAACAGTGAATCAGTGTTCTTTCTAAGTACTACTAATGTTATTGTCACCAAAAGATTAGGACAAGAATTGGGAGGGGAAAAAAATGTTGGATGAAACCATGTACAGCAAAAATTTCTTGAGCACTTGTTATTTGCCAGACACTTTTAGGTATCAGCATTAGAAAAAAAAATGCTTAACACACAGTCCAAGTGAGTATCCAGGCAACCCTAATAATCTGAGTACTGCTGATCTATGCTGCTGCTCCTCAGGCACCAGAATTAAGTAGAGAGGAAGTCCCAAGAGGGAAAATGAAGAGGTGTGTCTCTAAGCCATCCTGGTAACAAACTTGTAACAAAAACGATAGATTGAACAGTTAAGAGAACATCCACGTGCAAAAATATAAAACCATAATGTCCTTCAGCATTATCAGTATAAAGAATATCAAGGTTTTACAACTTGTCACCTCCCTAACAGAGTCATTGGGGTTAACCCAGTGTTATGAAAAGCTGTTCTTTCAAGAAAGTAATTTACAGTCAACTGTCAATTAACCATGGTTAAAAGAAATACCTGACCTTGAATTGTTGTTGTTGCTGTTTTAAAGTAACTTGCTATGAATCTGGGAAATATTTATATAGTAGAAAGGCATTCACTGCTTGGATGAAGGTAACAGACACGCAATTGCCTACAGCGACATGGGAGGCCTCCCACCACGCAGATGAGCAAGCCTGCGGGGACAGTGCCCACCGGCTCTGCCAGCCCCGCTCAGCATGGGACACACAGCTGGGGGAAAGGCGAAGCAAGAGGAGTTCTAAAGTGGCTGTGGACGTTCAAGGGATGGGAAGTCAGGTAGGAGGAAGCCCACCGGTGGGGATGCGTCTCACTGAGATATTGAAAGAAAGAAAAGGCCAGTTACTTAAGAAATAAGAGCTTGATAACCACTGGGCCGTTGTTGGGCCGTTCCTAAACACTTCTACATACATGACATACATGTATCATTTTCCCCTACTGGCAGTAAAACCCAGTGTGCAAGGGAACCGCTCTAAAGTCAGAATGCTTGAGTTTGAATTCTTGCTCAGTCCTACAAGCTCTGTGGCCTTGGCCAAGTTATATACCTAAAACCATTTTTCTCATCTGTAAAACGGGGCTAAAAAATAGTAAAATAGTACCCACCCTGGTGATTTTTGTGAGAATTAAATGTGGTAACATGTGTGCCAAGCATAGCAAGGTAAGTATTCAATAAATGTTCACCGTTAGTGGTTTTATGTCAGAAAATGGCCACTGTATTCTTAAACACTGGATGCAATTTACTATGTAAGGTTTACATTAAGTCCATTTTGTACCTTGTTTTGAGTATTTCTTATTGTTCCGCTCTGGTTTTTATCATTCAGTCTTGATTTGGGGTTATCCATGACTACTTTCTGCCTCATTTTATCCTGATTAATCAGGAGGAAACGGTATGATCAGTTAAGTATCCTGGATCAAAACTGGTTGTAAGCCTGGTGATCAGAATATAACTTAGTTTTGAAAGCATCTTGCCTAGTACTTTTGCAAGACTGCCCTTTAGAAAATAAATGTCAAAAAAAAAGTAAAGTTTGAGGGACGCCTGGGTGGCTCAGTCAGTTAAGTGTCTGCCTTTGGCTCAGGTCATGATCCCAGGGTCCTGGGATCGAGTCCTGCATCGGGCTCCTTGCTCGGCGGGGAGCCTGCTTCTCCCTCTGCCTGCCGCTCCCCCTGCTTGTGCTCTCTTTCTCTCTCTCTGACAAATAAATAAATAAAATCTTTAAAAAAAAAAATTAAAGTTTGAAAAAACTAAGACCCTGGAGTATTTTGCATTTTCATAGTTCTGCCCCGTATGGGAAGCTGGTCTGGTATCCAGAGAACACTACATCTGCAAACAAATAAAACTCATGGTACCTACCTCCTCCTGTGCACCTTTAATTTCCGAACATTCTTCTAGTCTTTTTAAAACATCCTGGGTAACCAAGAGTGCATCAGAGAAGACACTTTCATTCTCTAGAAGAAAATTCAGCTGATGGTGTTTCCTCTCATACTCTGAGTACAAAACAAAACAAAACAAAAAAAATATCAGTGATTCATTACTTGAGATGATTTTTAAAAGTTTAAGCTGACAACCTTTAGGTCGTATGCTGCATTTATAACTGATACCTAGCACATCAGTTGTGGGTAACAGAAAACAGTGTCCCTACCAGCTTCCTCCTCTGTGCCGTCCTCATCCTGGTTAGAATAATGGGTAAGCAACAAAACTGGTATATCGGGGGTGCTTAGGTGACTCAGTAGGTTAAGCATCCGACTCTTGACTTCGGCTCAGGTCGTGATCTCAGGGTCGTGAGACCAAGCCCTGAGTCAGGCTCCGCACTGGACATGGAGCCTGCTTGGGATTCTCTCTCCCCATCTCACTCTGCCCCTCCCCACTTGCTCTCTTTTTCTTTCTCTCTTTCTCAAAACAAAAACACCCCTGGTACATTGTTATTTTAGTATTGCTTTTCTGCTCTGTAGCTCATCCTCAGCCTTCCATCACTCAAAAACACAGACACTTTAAAAAAAGAAGAATGTCCCCTTGGGGTGCTTGGCTGGCTCAGCTGGGGGAGCATGCGACTCGTGATCTCAGGGTTATGGGTTCGAGCTCCATGTTGGGTACAGAGATGACTTAAAAAAAATAAAATCTTAAAAAAAAGAAGAAGAAGAATGCCCCAGTAGGAGTTTTGCTTTGGATTCCGTGTTGGACTGGACTGGATTTTGGTTTCCTATCTAGCAGTGGATTTTGGTAAATTTATCATTGAAACAAAAAAAATTCATAAAGATCACTGGATGTAGTAACTGACAATAGAAGGACAGATTATAAAGAACTATTAAATGAAGATTACCTGGCTCTGTGCTCGCCCCCTTTGCCTCTCTAAAGGCTTGTACAGCAGGAGAGGGGGAACAAACTTCAGATGGATGAGGAGTCTCCACTGGGGTGTCTATGTTCCCCTGCATCTCCTGGGCACTGGAAGGCCCCATACTCATCTCTCGTGCGTCCTCAGTCTCGGCTTTCACAGGGCCCCCTAGAGGGGCAGAAGCCTCCAGGGAAGGACGAGACTCTGCAGCGCCCTCAGAGGCAAGGATTTCTACTTCAGGCTTCTCCGGTGCCTTCCTGAATGCCTCTGAGGATGGTACGGAGACATCCCTCACCACCTGACCCTGAACAGAGCAGTTCACAAGGCTGGTCAGAAGATTTTTACAGCTAACGGCCACATCAAACATCTGGAGGCTGTCGGCCAGAGAGATGATTTTGGAGAAGTTGTGCTTGCCCACGGGTAGTTTGCCAGTGTACATCATTTCTAACAAGAGGGCAAACTCCTCGGGGCTCACCACAGACGCATCGATGGAGATGGTGTCTGTGTTGTCCAGCAGGGTCTTGAACAGGAGGCTGGCCGCAGCCAGGACGAGCTTGTGGGCCCTGAAGTAAATGGCACCGATGGAAATGGTGCAGTCACAGAACTGCTGCTCCTTGCACAGGGTGTAGAGCTGCTGCAGCAGCTGCCGGCTGTAGTTGGGGAGCTCCATCGCCTCCGCTCTGCCCCCGAGGACTTCTCGCCCTCTCTTCTTCCAGAACCCACTCTGTGAGGATCAGTGCTGTCTCCTAGAGAAACCCCAAAAGTGTTATGTTAATATATCACAAGCACACAGGGAAAGACCTTGAATGAAATATTCAAACAGTCAACTCACACATGCGTTCGCCCAATGTTGCTCAACAGGAGGGGCGCTGCGCCAGGGACGCTAGATTAATAACGCTGACAAGAGCGGTCACGGGCGTAATGCTATGAAAGGGATTATGCTTCGTGCTTCATCTGGACAGTCTCACTGGATCCTCATGATGACTCAATGGAAAAGATACCATACCTTCCCCATTTTACAGATGAGACTGAAGCTTAGAGGTACTGAGACAACCAGCCTGAGGCAAAGGAGCCGTTAAATGGCGTTTGTGTATCACCCACTTCAGGGCTGTAGATAATACACTGCTGGATGCGTTCCTGCTTCCAGTGAATTCTCAGCCAACGGAAGGAGGCAACTATATAAACAGATCTGCAACACAATGTCCTCATCTCATTTGACTTATCTGCAACACGCACACAGGTCGTCACTCCCTCCCGCTTCAAACACATGTTTCGCTCGCTCCTGCTCTCTCTGGTTCTCCCGTGACCTCCCGAGCCACGCCTTCCCAGCATCCTTTGCTGGGTCCTCTGCATCATGTTGGCCTTTACAGTTTGGAATGCTCCAGGACTCCATCATCTCCCCTTTTGTCTTCTGTCTCATCCGATTCCACACCTTTGAAATGTCAACGAATGCTGACAGCTTGCAGGCTGACATCCTGAGCTCGGGCCTCTCCTCTGGAGTCCAGATGCACACCTCCAGCTACCCGTTCAGCGTCTCTGATCAGAGGCCTGATGGGTGGCTTAAACTTATATCCAAAACTCTCCTGCCATCTACTCCACAGCAATTTTGTCTTTCTAGAAGTCATCCTTGACTCCAGGGTTTTTCTTATACTCCTTATCCAATCCTTTATAAATCCTGTTGGCTCTACCTTCAAAATATACCCCAAACCCAGTCACTTCCTGCTGCCTCCACTGGCTCTGCGCTCGTCAGTCTAAGCCTCCATCGCTTTGGATCTGGCCTATTGCAGCAGTCTCCTCTAACTGGTGTCCACACCCCTGCCCCTTTCTAGCCCCACCCCTACGCCACCCTACCTCAATCCAGGAGTCGGAGGGCTCTTTTTGGCATGCAGCCAGAGCTTGTCCCTTCTTTGCATAGAAGCCTCCCTGGCTTCTGGTCTCAGAGTAAATGCAAAAAGCCAAAGTTCTTCTAATGGCCTACACCCCCCTCATAAGCTGGCTGGCATTAACTCTCTACGCCACCTTCTACCACCCTCCCCCTTACCCATTCGGCCCTAAGCACACTGCCTTCCTTACCGATCATGGAACAGTCTGTAGATGTTCATCTACAGGTGTCTCCACACGTGTGCATGGCTCACTCTCCCTTCCAGCAGGTCTCTGCTCTAAGGCCACATCATTACTGAGGGCTCCCCTGACCATGTCCTTTAAATACCAGCCTCCTCTCCAACCTCAGAACATTCCATCCCTCTTACTCTATTTATCATCACAGCATTATCACCTACTGACATATATTTTTACTTATTATCATGTATCTCCCTTCACTGGAATGTAAGCTCCATTAGGGAAGGAACTTTTAAAAATCATCTGCTATAACCCAGTGCTTAAAATTCTGCCTCACACAAATGTTGTTGATTAGCTGGTGTAATGAATCAATGAATGGAAGGAGATGTAATGGCAGAGATTTGTACCCAGAAACCCAGCTTAGGGTAAAGGGGTGTGGAGCCGTCAGAGTAAGGTCTGGAGGAGGAGCTGAGCTGCCTGAATAAATGAGTAGGCCCTGGTGAGGTGAAGGGAGTGAGACAACAGGCGCTCCGGGCAGGGAGCCTGCATGAGGCGCACAGACAAGAAAACATCTCCAGTGGTGGGAAGGAAGGGGTGCAGGGGGGACTGGAAAGAATTCAGTGATCCTGGAACATAAGCAGGGGACTGGGAGTATCAGGAGCTAAATCTGGCAGGCAGGGGTTGTGGCCACAGAGAGATACACGGGCCATGCTTAGCTTGGATTTATCCGAAAGGCAACGAGGAGCCACTGAAGGGTTTGAAAGGCTTTAAGCAGGGAAGTCACATGGTCAAAGATGCATCTTAAATGGATCACCTAAGTGACATCTGCACAGAATTGAGGGGGATAATGCTAGAGACAGGCTCTATTATTGCAGGAGTTCAGAGATAAATCAATGAGGACTTTGACCCACAGAAGGGGCAAGAGAAGAGAGAGAAAGAGACAGCCAAAAATATTTAGAACATGTAACTGTCATGATTTAAAGTCTGAGTAGATGTGAGGGAAGAGAGAGACCGCTCCCAGGTCCTGGTCTGGTTGAGTGGGAGTGGATGCTGAGATGATCCAGATAACATAAGAAAACAGTCTTGGGAAGAAGACATGTGGTTCAGTTTTGGGTTTGAGGATCTTATGATGATAGCCAAATCCTATAATCTCACTTGTATAAAGAAAATAAAATACACTGACAAAAGGGTGGAAAGCCAAACACCAAAATAACACTGGCTGCCTTCTTTGTTAGCAAGATTGTGGGTGATCCCCTTTCCCTTCCACCACTATTTCACTTTCCCACATTTGAAGCTGAAAGATAAAAATAAAAATAGAGGTGCCTGGGCAGCTCAATTGGTTCAGCATCCAACTCTTGATTTTGGCTTGGGTCATGAATCTCAGGGTCATGGGAAGGAGCCCACGTCTGGCTCCGTGCTCAGCACTGAATCTGCTTGTCCCTCTGCTCCTTCCCCCACTCATGCTTGTGTGCTCTCTTTCTCTCTTTCAAATAAATAAATAAAATCTTTTAAAAAAATAAAAATAAAACTATTTCCAAGTTCTGGCTTCTGGTCTGGCCCATAAGAAGCTTAGGAAGTCACCATTCCATCCTGACAACGGTAAAAAGCTAAACAAATGGAAAGATCAACAACTCTTCTTAGATCTGTCAGAGAAGTGAGGTCACAGGGCAAAACTGCTGTCCCCCAAACTGGAGAAAAAGGCAGATAGAGAGAATCATAACTTCTCAGAGCAGAAACCCACCAACAGTTACATCCACGGGAACTGGTACCAGAAAAGGAAAACAAAAACTGAAATTGACAAACTGCTGGAGGCTCAGGGTGGACAAGTCTGAGTTAAAAACTCCAGAGGGACCAAGTCATAATTTTGTGAGTTTTACCTCTAGGAGCTCTAAGGGGTGAATACAGGTGAAAAATTCCCTCCTGCTTCTGGAAGGAGGAGGGGAGAACTAACCATTTTGAAATATGCCAGGGCACTCTGTTCTTAACAAGGCCTAGCTTCAGGAGAAACTATTTTACCAGATTCCAACCTAACTGGGGGAAGAGAAATACCCTTCAGGAGGGGATGAACTGAAAAACATTGGTGAAGTTCATAGTCCTGTGGCACAGGCTCACCAAGAGACTGAGACCTAATCATCGGTCTATAAAACACTTCCTCCCTACATCTTACCATCCCATCACTATACACTTATTTACCACAATTCCTTTTACCCAGTACTTTATGTCTACCTTTCAAGAAAAAAATATGAGACATACTAAAAGGCAAAAACACAGTCTGAAGAGACTGAACAAGTATCAGAACCACAGTCAGATACGTCAGAAATTATCAGACCAGGAATTTTTAAAAACTGTAATGCTAAGGGCATTAATGGAAAAAAGCAGACAACATGCAAGAACAGATGAACAACGGAAGAGAGATGTAAATTAAAAAAATGAAAAAGAAATGCTGTAAGTCAAAAACAACAAATTAAGAATGCCTTTGATGTGCTCATTAGTAGACTGAGAAAAGCTGAGGAAAGAATCTCTGAATTTGAGGATATAATCAGAACAGAATATCCAAGAACTGTGGGATAACTACAAAAGGTAAAACATCTGTGCAAATGGGGATATCTGATGGAGATGAAAGAGAAAGGAACAGAAGCAGTATTTGAAGCAATAATGACTGAGCATTTCTCCAAATTAATGTTAGACACCAAACGGCAGGTCTCGGATGCTCAGAGAACACCAAGCACAATAAATGCCAAAATCTTACACTTAGGCATATCATATTCAAACTACAAAAAAATGAGCTTAAAAAAAAAAAAATCTCAGAAAAAGAGGAAAAAAAACCCCACTTTACCTGTAGAGGAGCAAAGATAAGAATCACGTCTGATTTCTCCTCAGAAACCATGCAAGTAGGAAGCGAGTAGAATAAAATAATTGAAGTGTTGAGAAGGAAAAAAAAAAAAAAGCCCAACCAACCTAGAATTCTGTACCTTGCAAAATTATCCTTCAAAAGTGAAAAGGAAGACTTTCTCAGACAAGCAAAACTGAGTGACTTGGTTGCCATTAGACCTGCCTTGCAAGAAACATTAAAGAAATTTTTCAGAGACAAGGAACATCATAAAGTATAGAAATTTGAATCTGCATTAAAAAATGAAAAGCACTGGAGAATGAATAGGTAAAGTTAAAATAAAAACATTTATTTTTTAATTCTTAATTGATATAACATGTAACTGTTCAAAATAACAGCAACAATTTATTTGATTATGCTTGCTTATGTTTAGATATACTTATGTATATATAAGTGAAATTAATAACAGCAATGATACAAGGCATGGGAGGAAGAATTAGGATTATTTTATCAGTATAAGGTATTTGTACTACCTGTGAAGTGGTACAGTGTCATTTGAAAGTGGACTTGGATTAGTTATAAATGTATACTGCAAACTACAGGGCAACCACTAAAAAAGTTTGAAAAGAAATACAAATGATATGTTAAGAAAGAAGTGAAAATGGAATCATGTCAAGGGCTCAACTAAAACCACAAAAGAATGAAAAAATGTGGAAGACAAAAATAGGAACAAAGAACAAGGGCAACATATAAACAACATTAACAAATACGGCAGATATAAATCCAACATTACCAATAACCACTTTAAACATCAATGGTCTAAATACACCTTTTAAAAAGCAAATGTCAGAATAGACAAAAAACAACAACAACAACAAAAAACAGGACTCAACTCTATGTTGTCTACAAGAAACCCAAATATAAAGACACATACAGATTTAAAGTAAATGCAGGGGTGCCTGGGTGGCGCAGTCAGTTGAGCATCCAACTCATGGTTTTGGCTCAGGTTGTGGTCTCGGGGTCATGGGATCAAGTCCTGCATTGGGCTCAGCGCTCAGCACGGAGTCTGCCTGGGACTCTCTCCCCCTCTGCCCCTCCCCCCCACCTCTAAAATAAATGAATAAATCTTTAAAAAAAATAAAAATAAATATAGCAAATGAATAGAGAAAGCTATATCATGATAATACTAATCAAAAGAAAACAGGGGTAGCTATATTAATTTCAGACAGAACAGACTTCAAAATAAGCAAAGTTATCAGGGATAAAGAGGGGCATTATATAATCAAAAAGGGGTCAATACTTCAAGAAAACATAATCTCTCACGTGCATATGCCTAACAACAGAGTATCAAAACAAGGAAGACAAACTGAAAGAGCTGTAAAGAGAATTAGGTGAATCTACTATTATAGTTGGAGACTTTAAACATCCCTTTATCAGAAATGGACAGACCTAGCAGGCAGAACACCAATAAGAACATAGTGGAAGTCAACAGCATTATTAGTCAACTGGATATAATGGGCATCTATAGACTACTTCATCTAACAGCAGCAGATTACATTCTTCTCAAGATCACATGAAACAGCACCAAGATAGACCAATTCTGGACCAAAAAATACCCTTAACAAATTTAAAAAAAATAAGAAACCATACAATCTCTGCTCTCAGACAACAATGGAATTAAATTCAAAATCAATGACAGGGTGCCTGGGTGGCTCAGTAGGTTAAGCGTCTGACTTCGGCTCAGGTCATAATCTCAGGATCCCGGCATTGAGCCCTGTCATGCTCCCCACTCAGCAAGGAACCTGCTTATCCCTCTCCCTCTGCTCCTAACCCCTGCTCATGCTCTCACTCTCAAGTAAATAAAATCTTAAAAAAAAAAAAAAAGACAAAAAGACAGCTGGAAAATCCCAAATGTGTGGAGATTAAACACACATTTTTCTACATAACACATAGGTCAAGGAAGAAATCTCAAGAGGAATTTAAAAATATTCGAAACCAGGGGATGCCTGGATGGCTCAGTCAGTGGAGTATGAGACTCTTGATTTTGAGGTTAGGAGTTTGAGCCCCATGTTAGATGTAGAAATTTAAAAATATATATGTTCTAAACTAAATGAAAATGTAAATACAACTTACCAAATTTGTGGGATGCAGCAAAAGCAGTGCTTAGAGGGACATCTATAGCACTGAATGCATATATTAGAAAAGAAGAAAGATCTAAAACCAATAATCTAAGCTTCCATCATGGGATATAAGAACAAGAAGAACAAAATAAATCCAATTAAACAGTAGGAAAAAAATAATTAGCCAAAGAAATAAATGAAATTGAAAAGAGTAAATGAATAAAGAAAAATCAATGAAACCAAAAGCTGGTTCTTTGAAAAGATCAATAAAATCAATATGCTTCTAGCTAGGCTAACTACGAAAAAAAAAAGAGAGAGAGAACACAAACTATTCATAACAAAAATGAAAAATGGGACATTACTACAGATTTCACACACAATAAAAGGATAATAAAGAAATATTATGAGCAACTTTATGCCCACAAATTTGAGAACTCTGATGAAATGGATCAATTCTCTGAAAGACATAATCTGCCAAAACTCACACAAGAATAGACAATCTGAAAAGACCTAAATCTATCAAAGATATTGAATCAACAATTAATAACTTTCCAATACTGGAAGCACCAGGCCCAGATGATTCACTAGTGAATTCTACCAAATATTTAAGGAAGAAATTACACCAAGTATCTATGGTCTCTTCCAGAAGACAGAAGCAGAGAGAATACTTCTAACTCATTCTATGAAGCCAAATTACACTACCACCAAAACCAGAGACATTATAAAAAAAACAAAAACCTACAGACCAACATCTCTCGTGAACCAAGATACAGATATCCTCAACAAAATATCAGCAAATCAAATCCAACAATGTATACAAAGAATGATATACCATGACCAAGTGGGATTTACCCCAGGTACCCAAGGCTGGTTCAACATTTGAAAATCAATAAATGTAATCCATCACATCAACAGGCTAAAGAAAAAGAAAAATCACATTATCTTATCAATAGATGCAGAAAAAGTACTTGACAAAATCCAGAAGGCATTTATAATAAAAAAAACTCTCAGCAAACTAGGAATAGAAAGAAACTTCTTCCATTTGATGAAGAACATCTACAAAAAAACCAAGTTAATGTTATAGTTAATAGAGAGAAACTTGAAGCTTTCTTGCTAAAATCAGTAATAAGGTAAGGATGTTCCCTCTCACCACTGCTTTGCAACATTATACTGGAAGTTCTAGCTAATTAATGAAACAAGAAAAGGAAATAAAAGGAATATAGGTTAGGAAGAAAGGAATAAGACAGTCTGTTCACAGATGATATGTTTGTCTATGTAGAAAATCCAAAAGAATCAACAACAAAAAAACCCTAATAAGCAATTCCAGCAAGACTGCAGGGTACAAGGTAAATATACAAACATTAATCACTTTCCTATATATCAGCAATGAACTGGAACTTGAAGTTAAAACATCACCATTTAAGGGGAGCCTGGGTGGCACAGTTAAGCATCCAACTCTTGGTTTCAGCTAGGTCATGATCTCAGGGTCATGAGACTGAGCCCCGCATTGGGCTCCGTGCTGAGTGTGAAGTCTGCTTAAGATTTTTCTCTCCCTCTACCCATCCCCATCACATGTTCACACTTGCGTGCACACTCTCTCTCTCTAATAAATAAATAAATCTTTTAAAAATTAGTATTTAATTAGCACCTAAAAATGAAATATAAAAAATAATTATGGATAAGTCCAATAAAATATGTACAAGAGTTATATGAGAAAAACTACAAAACTCTGATGAGATATCAAAAAAAAAAAAACTAAGTAAATGGTGAGATGTTCCATGTTCATGGACAGGAAGACTCAGTACTGTCAAAATTTCAACTTTTCCTGACTTGACTAGATTCAACACAATCCTAATCAAAATCCCAGCAAGTTATTTTGTGGATATTGACAAACTGTTTCTAAAGTGTATATGGAGAGGCAGATTAGCCAACTCAGTACTGAAGGAGAGTAACAAAGTTGGAGGACTGACACTATTCAACTTTAGGATTTACTATAAAGCTATAGTAACCAAGACAATGTGGTATTGGTGAAAGAACAGATAAATTAGCTCACAAAAATAGTCAACTAATCTTTGACAAAGAAGCAAAGACAGTACAATGCAGCAAAGATAGTATTTCAACAAATGGTGCTGGAACAACTGGACATCCACGTGTAAAAAAATGAATCTAGACACAGACCTCAAAACCTTCACAAATTTAACTCAAAATGGATCACAGACCTAAATGTGAAATGTAAAATTATAAAACTCCTAGAAAATAACATAGGAGAAAACGGAAATGAACTTGAGTACAGTGATGACTTTTTAGATACTATACCAAAGGCATGATCCCTAAACAAATAACCGATAAGCTAGATTTCATTAAAATTTTAAAAAAACGTTTGTTCTGTGAAAGGTAATGTCAACAAAATGAGAAAACAAGCCACAGACTAGGATAAAATATTTGCAAAAGACACCTCTATTAAAGGACTACTATCCAAAATATACAAAGAACCCTTAAAACTCAACAATAAGAAAACAACCTGATTAAAAAATGTACCAAACCTTAACAGACATCTCACCAAGAGATACAGATAGCAAGTATAAAAAACAAGTATAAAAAATGTTCAACATATGTCATAAGAGAATTGCAAATTAAAGCAAACTATTACAATGGCCAAAATCCACAACACTGACAATACCAAATGCAGTGAGGATTTATAGTAACAGGAACTCCTATTTATTGCTAATGAGAAGGCAAAATGGTACAGCTGCTTTGGAAGACAGATTAGCAGCTTATAAAACTAAACATATCCTTACCATATGCTCCAACAATTGTGCTCTTGATATTTACCCAAATGAACTGTCTACACAAAAACATGCACACAGATATTTATAGCAGCTCTACTAATAATTGCCAAAACTTGGAAGCAATCTAAATGTCTTTTAGTAGGTAAGTGGGTAGATAAACTGTGGTACATCCAGATATTAGAATATTATTCTACACTAAAAAGAAATGAGCTAACAAGCCATAGAATGACATGGAAGAAAGGTAAATGCATATTGCTCAGTGAAAGAAGCCAATCTGAAAAGGCTATATACTGAATGAATCCAACTATATGACATTCTAGAAAAGGCAAAACGAAGGAGACAGTCAAAAGATCAGTGGTTGTCACTGGCTGAAGGAAGGCAGGGATAAACAGGCGAGGAACAGAGGATTTTTAGGGCAGTGCAATTATTCTTTATGATACCACAGTGGTGGATTCATGTATTACACATTTGTCAAAATTCATAGAATGCACAATGCCAAAAGTGTACCCTAATGAAAACAGTGGACTTTGAGTGATAATGATATGTCAATGTAGGTTCACTGATTGTAACAAACTGCGTTGTGGGGTAGTGGGGGAGGCTGTGTGGGTGTGGGGAACCCTCTACTGTACTCTGTACTTCCAATTTTGCTGTAAACCTAAAACTGCTCTAAAAAATAAAGTTCACTTATTTGTAAGACTTCATAAAATGAATGTAAAGTTTTCAGTTCTAATCACCCCAAACCCTATCTATACCATGATATTTAATATTATGGAACATTTATGAATTTATATAATATTTTTAGTTTACTCAGAATATATTTAAGAACATCTAGCCCTACTGTTTGAGTACAATTTGTCTTAATACCTGTATTATAAAAATGCATATTTTTTAAAAACAAACAAACTGCAGCCTAGGAGCTACCCAACTTGCTCTATTAGTAGCAGCGGAAGGGGCAGGACTGGAATTCCTATCTCCTGGTACTGGTGGAAAACAAAACAAACAAAAAAGATTCTGTAAGATTTAAAACAGGCAAAAGTAGGGACTATCTTTTTTAAAAAGAAGATAATTCTTAAAATTTGTAAATTAACTTATTTTAATAACTGAGGAAAAAATCAGAACAAGAATTCAACTTGCAAATAACAAAAAGTATAAACTATTAAACAGACACTAAAGTTTTTCTAAAGAATGAATTATATCAGTAGAATGTGATTTTTTCCCCTAAGAGAAACCATAGGCCTTATGAATTCAATAAATCAAAACACTTACCTGGACATATATTAGATCTTTTAAAATATTCTTATTAATATGAAACAAGTGATTGGGATTATATTTTCAGGACGAACTTACTTAAGATGTTTTTTGGTCATTTTTCTGGGGAAGTTATCTACAGATTTCATCAGATTAAAAAAAAAAAAGATCTAGCAATGATGCAGAGGTAGGTATTTTGAGCATTCACTACAGAACCTTGTGGTCAGAACTATTTCATATTTTTGTTAATAAATAAATTAGATGGGGGGGGCGCCTGAGTGGCTCACTCAGTTAAGTGGCTGGCTTTGGCTCAGGTCATGATCCCAGCGTCCTGGGATCCAGCCCACAGCAGCCCTGCATCGAGCCCCACATCGAGCTAAGGTCCCTGCTCAGAGGGAGTCTGCTTCTCCCTCTGTCCCTCCCCTGGCTCATGCTTTCGTGTACTCCCTCTCTCTCTCTGAAATAAATAAAATCTTTAAGAAAAATTAGATGGGAAAATAATAGAATAACTGTAGCAGAATAAGCAACTGAGCAAGGTTCAAAAAAAGTGAAGTGAATTATGTGGCTTATCAATACACAGATATTAAAAACATGGTCATAAACTTGGAATAAAGGGAGAATGGAGATAGCTAAGGCAGAAAACTTTCAAGGGTGATCAAGGGCTACTTAATGCATGTAAGCTGGCAATGTTAGAAGTTGAAATTTTACTAAGATTAATAGGAATAACTAATTGAAGAGCAAACTTTTGGCAAAATGGCACGCCAAGCTGATGTAAATGGACCTTTTCTCCCACTTCATACAGAAATGCTGGATAAAACATTTTAAAAATGCTTTTAAAATATATAGTCAAGCTTTAAAAAAAAAAAAAAGAAATCCTCAGGCACCTAAAATGAAAGAGACATCAAAATCAAAACTGGAACATTAAGTGGGTGTTGAGACCATGGTGGCCCACAGGGGTTTCAAACACCAATACAGGCCCGGGGCTTGGAGGAGAAAGCATTAATCCTCACATGGAGACTAGAAATACAGCTTCAGGCAGGTAGAAGGTGGGCGAGTTGAAGCTGAGACCCTTGCACAAAGCCCAGAGGCTCAAATACCTATCCTTCCTTGATATGCAGTCTGAAAAAAATCTCTGCTCACTGGCTCGGAAGCAGCAATAAAAGTTGTTAATTATATAGGCCTTAAGAAGAGGAAAAAGCACCCATAAGAAATCTAAAATGCAGGCCTATGCCATACAGAGGCAAGTGTGGGTATGTAAATTTGTATCATACAGGAATCCTGAGCTGAGAAATTAACATAAAAACTGGTCTTTGACATGCAACAGAAAAAAACCAGAGTACTTTCACAACCCAAGGCACAGACTCACACAGTGAAGAAGAAAAACACAGAACAGAGCTCACTCTTACATACCATATGAGGAAGACACAAACGTGAAAGGTAAATCTATAAAGGCTAACAGTAGAAAATGTCAGAAGGTATCTTTGAAGCAAGGGTAGGGAAACTTCTTAATGCCCCAAATGCCAAAAAAAAAAGGGGGAGGGGATGATGAATCTGCAGTGATAGTGAAGGTTTCTATCAAAGACATGATTAACAGACAATGGACAAAGGGTAAATTCAGGAGATAATATTGCACAAAGGCAACACGGAATTAATACCTAGAAGATATAAGAAATTCCTGCAAATCTAGAGAAAAAAATTAAAATCCAAGGGGGGAAAAGGAACAAATGATGTAACCAGGCAATTCAGAGAAGGAAAAGCTTACTTCTAATTAATCAACAAGCAGTAATAGTAGTTGTTAAAATAGCAGTAATAGGGGCACCTGGGTGGCTCAGTCAGTTAAGTGTCTGCCTTTGGCTAAGGTCATGATCCCACGGTCCTGGGATCGAGCCTGTATCGGGCTCCCTGTTCAGTGGGGAATCTGCTTCTCCCCCTCTCCCTCTACTCTGCTTGTGCTCTCTCAAATAAATAAAATCTTAAAAAAAATAACAGTAGTAATAGCAGCTAGCATTTATCTAATGATTATTGTATTCAGGAAGTGTTTATTATATTCAGGAATATGCTTTACACATATTAATTCATTTTGCCCTCTCAACAACCTGATGGGGCAAATGCTGTAATTATCCCCTTTTATGATGAAGAGACTAAGGCCCAGAGAGGTTGAGTAATTTCTCCAAGATCTCACAGTTAACACATGGTAGAACTTGAGTTTGAATCTAGGGCACTTGGTGGGTATATAAATCGATATAGCTGTTCTGAAAAACATTCTGCTAATATTTAGTGAAATTTTCTGTATATATATGCCTTGTGACCCAGTAATCATATTCCTCCATACATATCCTAGAAAAATTCTTACATGGGTCCATAAGGAAGCAAGGGCAGAAAGATCACTGGGGCATTGTTTTTGGTAGTAGGAAGATCAGAGGCAATTTAGATGTCCATCACTAAAAGAATTAAGTAAATGTACAGGAGGTATACTATGGAAAACAGTGCATTAGAAAGAAGCAACAACTAGCTACTAAGACAGAAACATGGATAGAAACCCAGTGTTGAGTGAAAAAATAACAACCACAATGAGATCTAGAGCATAATAGCATTTATATAAGTTAAAAACATATAATCAGAACAATACCATATATTTGATAAGGCCACATATGTAGCCAAAGACATTTTACCAAATACATCAGAGTAGGTGCCTATAGTGTGGGAGGGGAATGAGGGTGTTGGAGGTGAGAAAGAAAAATAAAAAATAAAATCAAACAAGGGGAGCCTTGCTCAGATAGAGAAATGCTAGAGTGTCACGGATGAGGGGGCTCACTGCACCACCCCAAAGAGGCAAAAAGTAAAACTAAAAAGTCACATGAGGAGATGAGAATCACCAGAAGGAAAGTCATTAAATGCAGGAATCAGCACAAATAGCAGCCCCAAGGATTGAAAACCATAAAAACAATAGAACACTACGAAAAATGCTATAAATTAATTATATTTCATTTTAATAAATAGGCAAAATGAAGGAAGTCAAAATCAAAGAACAAGATAATATGGAAAAAGGATAGTCAGATGTGAAAAAAAACTTATAAAAAATTAAGTCACTGGCATTCTCACATTGATAAATTAAATAAACTAGACACAGCTAAAGAAAAAATTAGTGATTAAGAAGAGAAGTCTGGGAAAATTACTCAGAAGGTAGCAGAGTTTATAAAAACAGAAATATGAAAGGGAAGTTAAAGGACACAGAAGACAGAATGAGAAGGTGTTCCAGAGGAAATAATGGAAAAAGTACAGGAGAAACAATTTGAAGATAATTTCTGAGAATATTCTAGAATTACAGACAAACACGAGTCTTCAGAAGAAAACTTCAAAATATTAACGACACGGAGAAAAAGAATTTGTAAGGAAACCAAGAGAAAAGACATTACTTACAAAACAATGACAACTAGGCTGATACAGACTTTCTATCTAAATAACAATAGGCTTGGCCGCCATCATAAATGACACAGTAACTATCCGGACCAGGAAGTTCATGATTAACTGGCTACTTCAGTGGAAACAGATGGTCATTGATGTTCTTCACCCCAGAAAGGCAACAGTACCTAAGACAGAAATTCAGGAAAAACTAGCCAAAATGTACAAGACCACACCAGATGTCATATTTGTGTTTGGATTCAGAACCCATTTTGGTGGTGGCAAGACAACTGGCTTTGGCATGATTTATGATTCCTTGGATTATGCAAAGAAAAATGAACCCAAACCCAGACTTGCAAGACATGGCCTGTATGAGAAGAAAAAGACATCAAGAAAAAAGCGAAAGGAACGCCAAGAACAGAATAAAGAAAGTCAGGGGGACTGCAAAAGCCAATGTTGGCGCTGGCAAAAAGAAGGAGTAAAGATGCTGCAGTGGCTTTATCTGTGGTGGTTGTGCAGATTTTTCATGAGAGGATTAATAAACTAAGAATGTTAATGTGAAAAATAAATAAATAAATAACAATAGATGCCAGAGGAAAATGCAATAACAGTTTTTGAATATTAAGGAAAATAACAATCAAGTATCAATATCCAGATTGAAATAAAATTATCTTCAAACAAACAGACACAGACCATCACTGGAAGAATTACTTTAAGAAGGAAACTAAACCAGGAAAAAAAAAAAAAAAAAGGATAGAACATAAGAAGAAATAGCAAGTGGCAAGCAAAGAAACTGCTAAACAAATCCACTGGAAAAGTTAAAATCAGAAAGACTGATAACATCAATGCTGGTGAGGATGTGGAATGACTAGAACTCTCGTACACTGCTAGCAGAAGTGTAAAACGGTACAACTACGTAGGAGAACTACGTGGAGGTTTCTTATAACATGGAATAAACTGCTAATAAATGCAACAACGTGGATAAACCATTAAACTATTATGTTAAGTCAAAGAAGCCAGGCATAAAAAAGTACACACGTATGACTCAACTTATAGGAAACAGAAATACAGGTACAACTAATTAACGGTGATAAAAATCAGATAGTAGTGTGGAGGTTGTTGGGATGGTGTAGGGAAGGGACTGAATGGAACGAGACACAAAAGAACTTTCTGGGGAATGGAAATGTTCTACATCTTATTTTGGGTGGTGTTTAAAGAATAGATATTTGTCAAAACTCTTCAAACATAACATCTAAGCTCAGTTGTTAATTATATCTCAATAAAAAATTAAGAAATGTGTTGGTATACTTAAAATGCACTGACTGTTTAAAAATGGGTACTGGAAGGAGAGGTTAAAAACAAAACAGAATAATGACAACCATAGTGCTAGCACTTACTGAAAGCTTACTACGTGCCAAGCACTGTTCTAAATGCTTTGCATATATTAATTCATTTAATCCTTTCAACAACTCTATGGAGTAGGTACTCTTATTATCCACATTTTACAGATTAAAAAAACTGTCACATAAAGAGGTTACATAACTTACCTAGGGTTTACACTAATGTGTGGCAGAGCTGGGGTCCAAACTCAGGCAGCCAGGCTCTAAAGTCTGTATTCGTAGAAATCCAATGCCTCTCTGAAATTAACAATCAACAACAACATGGAAGATGAGAGACCAGAGTCAGGGTGTTCCAAGAGTCAAGAGGATGACAAAAACAATGACTGACTTTAGCCTTTAGCCTAAATGAAGTATGTATATTAACAGGTAAGGATGTAGGAGAATAGAAGCAAGATAAATATTTGCAAACGGGGGGTACAAAAGAAAATAAAGAAAATGTGATTAATCCAACAGCAAGTGAGAAAAGGAAAAAAGAAACGCAAAAGAAAATCGCATTAAATAGAAAACAATTGAAGATGGCAGAAATAAGTCCAAATGTATTATTAATTACAATAAACAAATTGAACTTTCTTGTTAAAAGGCAGAGAGATGGGGCCTCTGGGTGGCACAGTCAGTTAAGTGTCCGACTCTTGGTTTCAGCTCAGGTCACATGATCTCAGAGTCATGATCATGATCGAGCCCAGCATTAGGCTTTGTGTTCAAGTCTCACACATGCGTGCGTTCTTTCTCTCTCTCCCAAATAAATCTTTAAAAGGCAGAGAGGTTCTCTGATTGGGTTTTTAAAAAATCAGCTATATGTTACTTATAAGAGAATTAATGAGTGGGCGTGTTTACACTTAAAGCCGTGCCTAGCACATAGAAACTACTACATGTGGTAGTTATTACTAGATTGTGAATCATCCTCATTAAATTGTTTTGAAACTAGCCATCTGACTTGACAGCTCAAGTATCTATCTGTAAATAAACAAACTATATAATCTTCGTAGACCACTTTCAGGTACAGAATACTGTTATTAAATAAATCTAATATATAATCATGAGGGATACACTGGTGATTTGGGGGCTACAGAAATGTACTATAGAGGCTAAACTATACTTTGCTGATCTCACAACTAAAATGTAAGAGCCTCTAACATATTTTACTGTTTCCCCTAATTCCCTTTGTAGGAAAGTTAAACTGAGGAGAGAGAATACAGCATTAGATATAATGTTGTGAAAGTGTACCTTTCAGAGTTAGAACACTGCATGTTGGAATCTCTAAGTCCTGTAGGTTCTTGTATAGAGGCAACCTAAATTATGTTATTAATAAGCACTTACTGAAATTGCTAGCCTTGGGAAAACTGTCAAAGGTCCCAAGGGAAGAACATTTAAGCAACAAAAGAGCACCACAAAGATGGATGTTCCTCAAAGGAACAATATTAAAGCCTCAAGAAAAGACTATACTGATATAGAATAAAGATACTTAGAAAGAAAAAACTTAATTGGCTGAACCAAGTGCTGCATAATGACCCAAAACACAAATGGGAATTCAACACAAAGTGGAAACTAGGCCAGCTTTCTAAAAGGAGCACAAAGAATATTTATTGATTTGTTTATTTATTATTTATTAAAATTTTTATTGTCTACTTCCAAAAAGGATTTGAAAGTTTAAGAATTCTTTAAGTTAAAAAGAAACAAGACAAAAACCAGAAAAAGCAGAAGTGAGAATTAAGTCATAGTGCGTAGGAAACATGCAATCCCTTTGATGAACAAGGAGGAATACAACACTGAAGACTTACTCTCGATATGCACTGCTTAATTAAATAAAATAGATGTTCTGAAATCCACAAGTGCTGGTGATGTCCTTAGCAAAGCACTCAAACAAAGGCCTTTGTTGTCACTACTGGAGAGTAGGAGGCTCTTTTCTGTACCTCAGGAACTGGACCTCCCATTCCCCAATTACTATACTATATATACATGTCGTCCTATTCCTAATTATGGGTCATTTGCCTATTATTTACTCAGCACATTGCTAAGTGCTGTGAGGGATTCAAATGCATATAAAACAAGATCTTTGTCCACAGGGAATTGGTAATAAAGTTGATCCAATGCTAGAATGATTGAAAACAGATCTCTTAAAAGGACTCAATCCGTAAGAGACAAGAAGGAAAGGAAGAAGAGAAAAACAACAACAAACAAACAGACTGATCCCAGTGAGTGGCAAGGAAAAGGCAAGAGCTACAGCTGGAAAACCAAGTGAGGTACAACTCCAACAGGCCAGGGTGAAAGGTAAAGAACTCCAGACAGAGGAAGAGCCATGAACTCCGTTCCAGAAGAGGCACACCTGGCCTGGGTGCTGGAAATCATGTATGTGTCCAGGACACTGGCACTGCACCCAGCTCTGGAAGGACACCCGTAACTAGCTGCCATCATTATTATGGACACTGGGCTGGCTAGGGTGGGTCTCCAAAACCACTCACGGAAGAGGAAGGGTGGAGCACAAGGTTACCTAGGTTAGGGAGGCCAGAAAATAAGCAGAGGAACTTCCACCTGTTTTGAGGGAGGAGCTTCTGAAATAGGAATAGCACAATTAAAGCAGAGCTCTCCCAGTGACATGAGGGCTGGACTAATAAGGAAAGTGACTAGCAATGGAAAGGAAGAACAGGTCGCCTCTATTACGTTGTCTATACAGGTTGTTGCCTTAGACATCCTGTATTATGGAGTTCCACGGAGAAGTTGGGCCCACCTCTTCCTACATTTGTGTGTTCCAACATCCAAGAGAGAAAAGCCATTCTATTACATAATCAAGGGTCCTCGATTCCGGTTGCCCTAACAATTCTGCACTCTCCTTTGCTCACATCTATCTCATGGTCTGAGACATCTCTCTTACGGTATGGCTCAATGCAACCTTATCTGCTTAAAGTTTTTTTTTTTTTCTGTTGCTGCTGATAATCCCTTTCTCCTGAATAAAATCTTTACTTCTACCTTGATGCCTGGGCTCTGCTGGAACCAGAGAGCTGGAAGAGACCTTGGAGAGCCCTATTCATTGCTTTCAGCAAATAGAAGTTCATTACTTTATCTATCACGTACTCTTGTCGCATGACCAAATGACCTTAGTCCAATCTCTTCCCTTTCTAAGCGAGGAAACTGAGGTCCTGAGAGGCTGAGTTGCTCTTTGATCCGAGTCAGCTTTAACCCCATGGCTATTTAGTATCTCACAAACAACCAGAGTCAGGTGAAATAACAGGCACTCTCAACATAATTAGAGCAAAGATCACACATTCAGAGACAAGAAATGGGGCATTTGCTACACACAAAAAGATGATTTAAAATGTAAGGTATCTAAGGAATCAGCTAAGTTAAAAGAGAACTACTAGCAATTATTTCTGAGAATACAAGGTGGATGGGTGAGGTCAGAAAAGGTGACTGCAGCTTTTAGTGGGCCCAGATTTCTCAAGTTTAAAAGCAGTTGTCATTTGGTCTTGTCTCTTACACGGAGGGCCTGAAAGGCAGTAACATGTAGTGTAAGGGATGGAGGTTTCCGTATTTGGCACTCCTGGATTCGTGGTAGTATCCTGTCATATGTATTGTCATTGTTGTTTCTGACAATATTACCACCATCATTCTCATTCCATTCCAAAGTCTAGTCTCCTACGGTTCCAGTCCTTGAGATTTATAGCAATACCTGAATGGCCTATGTGCTTTCCTAAGGTACATTCTGGTCACTGGGAAATCCAGGTAACCTGAACAACTCCAAAGAACCTCAGGAGTGAAGATTCTCAAGTGGCTGGTGGCATCAAGTATAAAATTCACCTCTGGGGCTTTGGATGCTGTCTAGTGAGCAATATGGTAGACAGCAAGTAAGGATGATATGGAGATGATAATCCCTTGCTTGTGTACTGGGATTTACACCTCATCCCATTAATCTTCATTTTATAGATGAAGACTAAGGCTCAGAGATGTTAAATGCGTGGTTAAGGGTCATGAGTTACCAAGGGGCAGAAGTGAGCCCAGATCTCAATTCTCAAGCCATGGTTCTGTCCTCTATAATGTGAAGGGCTTGCTGGATGCCAAGACATAGCTACCACTTCCGCAGATAATTTTCCCTTCCAAGAGTTCAGCGGCCATTAAGAAGTATAGCTGTCAACTCTTGGTTATTTAACAAGTACAATTACGGTCTCACCCTGAGGGAAAATTGTTAGTGAGCCAACCACATCCACTGCCCCATCAGCTCAGGATATTTTTCTCAATTATCAACTCATTTCTCATGACAGAGTTAGCCCTAATGATATCCTGCTCTTTCTTTTCATATTCTGTCAAATTACATAAAGATATTATTTATCAAATAACTACTAATAAGAGCTACCTTACTATGTTTCTAAGCACTTTTTATGTTACCTCCTTTAATGTTAACAATCCAGCAAGATAGGTAAACCCAATTTACAATAAATCCTAATAGTGGAAAGGTTAAGGAAGAGGCCCAAGATCATACAGCAAATTAGTAGAGGAACTGAGATCTTAATCCAGTTTGCCTGACCTAAAGCTCTTGCCCTTCTATCCACTAAAAGGTTTCTTACCTGGGATCCTGTCAAAGAAAAGAATCTGATCCAGAAGTTCTGGGGTGGGGCCTGAATTCTGCATTTCTAATAAGCTCCAGGTGATATGGATACTGTCAGTCCAGGAACCCTCTCTGAGGAACAAAGCACTATACAAAACTGCCTGTTCTCCAATCACTTTTTTGTTTTTCTTTTTTTTTAAGATTTTATTTATTTATTTGACAGAGGGAGAGACAGCAAGAGAGGGAATATAAGCAGGGGGAGTGGGAGAGGGATAAGCAGGCTTCCTGCCAAGCAGGGAGCCTGATGTGGGGCTCGATCCCAGGACCCTGGGATCATGACCTGAGTGGAAGGCAGACGCTTAACGAGCCACCCAGGTGCCCCTCCAATCACTTTTTTCATAACATGTCTTAAGCAACTCTTCACCTCTAAAAAAATCTCAAGTCATCTTCAGATCCTTTCCTTCTGCACCTGTTTTTGGCTCCAGTCAGAAAAACAAACTCCATAATAGCTCTGGGAATAAAACCTACAAAATATGGAGGACTCCAATAACCATGTCTGAGACAAATAGCTCTACGGCCTAGCACCAACCCCAACTCCTGTAGAACGCATTTCAGCAATCTGGTCTTCAGGGCTAGTCTGGCTTCCCTGGCTGCTGCCAAATAACTAGAGGTCAAACTGCTCCTGATCTAACATGGTCAACTGAACCTGGTTAAGCCTTGGAAGGGCCTAGGATGGTACAGCCAATCAATGAATGTATGCTGAACTGAAAACAATGAAGAGATCTCTGCTTATGACACTATATATGAACTACCGTGGTACTTCCTTTCCAGCCACTATGCCACGTCTTGCCCAGAATCACACACCTCTACTTATCTTCCATAGCCTTCTACCCAGTTTCCCTGACAGCTGTATTGAACAGCATTTCAAGGCCTGCATTCTCTTTTGTGGCACGAAGTCTAAAATCAAGGCTCAATATTATGTGCTGCCTTGCCATCTGATGAAATCAGGAAGGCCTCAAATGACCTAACTACAAATTCTATTACCCACTCTGCTCTAGTAGACAAGGTCCCTGAGCCAAACAATCCTCCTTATCAAAGGGACTAAGGTCCAGTTCCTGTTTATCCGTGAGTAGTGGGTTTCAGTTCCTTATCAGCCCCCAAGATTATTCTAGCAAGCCAATCACATCCCCTGGCAGAAACCAGGAAGCACCTCACCCTTTTGATACTACAAAGCCTGCCTCCCACAGCCCCTGATTGTTCACTCTGCTCCTGAGGGCAACCCCGTGTGGCCCTGAGCAGCAGACTGTGTCCTCTTCTGGGGCTGTGAGTATATGTGACTAATAAAAGCTGCGGTCAGTCCCACCTGCCAGTGTCCACTGTTGTGTGTGCAGCCATCCCCATAATCCTAGGGTAGGAATTCTTCCCTCAGCAACAGGGTGAATAAGAGGTGATTAAAACATCCTTTTTGCCCAATCCACAGGTCTCTGCTCTTTTTCATATGCGTGAATCTCTTGAATGCCTTTGACGAAGTCATCAACTGCTCCGTGACGGTAATAATGTCCAGCATTGTGCTAAGCACTGTCCACATACTTTTCCATTTAATTTCCCTAACATCCCTATGAGGTAGATACCATTATTACCCCTAATGTACAGATGAGGAAGCTAATGTCTAACAGGTTATGCCCAAGACCATACAGTTAATAAGTCTGAGCACGGTTCAAATGAAGATCTGTTGGCTCCCTGTTCTTAATTACTACTTCAGTCTTGACAGAATTTCTGGGCTCAGTGTTAGCATTCCTCAACCCCTCTCCACAGAGAGAGATGTGCTGCTGGCTGGCCTGACAGGAGCATCTGCATTTGAGACGCCTTATTTATTTGCTGGTCTCTGCTGAAAGATGGATGGAGATGTGTATCTGGAAAGAGTGCCATTGGAACAGGCTGGCTGGCTGGCTACCAAGAGACTTCCCTTGATGGCTTGAATTTAATTTACCAAAAGGTCTAGTTTGGTTGTCAACCTTGCAGATACAAACACTCCATCCTATAAAAGTCCCACAGTTAATTGGACTTTGGAGGTTCGATAACACAGCCCAAACTCATAAGAGAAGAAGTATAAATTAGAAAGTGAATTTATTAGTTCATTTATTAGTGAAATAGGCCTACTCTTTACAATTACGTGTGAAAAAATTCAAGCAGCAAGGTCAAGTATCATCAGAAGAGATTGTATGCTACCAACATTCAGTGGAAACTTGGTGCAGCTGTCTTCAGCCGGGCAGGCAGAGTCTGAGCACCAGTGTACACTACACCGGCACCGCGAGGCGTTCTGTCGTGTCCCTTCCATCACCTGGACTCTTCTATGGCTCCAGTCTCTCTTTTGAAAAAGTTGGACTCAGCTTTGTCTCTGAGGTAACCTTGTGCAGGTATTTAGTAGCACTGACCATGTGCTGACTTTTCAGTCTCTCTCAAATGCAAGCAGTGGCCTCCTGTTGCCCCTGCCCACAGGCTTTCCACTCAATGCTCTGAGCATCTATCAGATCAGAACTACCCCTCCTGCAAGGAGCTTCATCCACTGAAGCTCCCAGCTCACTTCAAATTTAGCCACCCTCTAACTTCTCCCTGGCTATTACCAGATTCAGTCCTCACTCCCTTTCTTTCCCCGTTCCTCACCCCCTCCCCCCTCCCATGCACTTCTGTCACCTGTCACTCTGCCTCCCTTCAGCCACTCTGCCACACATCACTAATGACAACTTTTTTAAAAGTATTTATCAATACCAAACATACGTGAAATGATTCTTGATCAGAAGGATAATAAAAATCAGGGAATTTTGCAACTAAAATTATCCTTAGAGACTATGTAATTCAGGCCTGTCATTTTACAGATGAAAAAACTGATAGAAATTAAGTGACCTGCCAAGTCATGTACCTAGATAATGGCAGGGTCAAACCCAGGATCCAGATTTCTGGGTTTTCAAGACAGCACTTGAACCAAAATACCAAACTCCTAAGTATACAAAACAGGGGAGGGGCGCAGTGCGGAGGGCTTCCTAGGTATCTCATAGACTGGCGGTCACTAGCACTAGGTGTGTTACACAGCACATTTGCTATTTTTTTCTTTGAATGTTGATTAAATACCAACCACTGATAGCTCTTTCAATGAGAAAATAATTATCCTCAAGCCAGAAAACTGCCCAAAAGTGTCTCAGGGAATATATGATTGCAAATTCCCCAATCAACTGTCATTAGTAGAACTGTAAGGTCGATTTGTGACTTAACAAGAATAGAAAGAAAAAACACATTTTTAAAGTGACTAAGATACTTAAAAGGTAACATATTTAATGAATTTATGTGTAACTGAGGTCATGATGGAAAAGGCCTTTTTATACATAAAGGAAACAGAAGAAATTCACAAATAATCAATAGATGTGATTACATAAAAACAAACTTCCAAAAAACAGTATCAACAATACTAAAAGATAAATGACAAACGTGTCATATGAAGTGAAAAATAAGTGGTTAATATTAGAATAGAAAGATCATATAATCAATAAAGAAAACAAATTAACATTTCAATTTTTTAAAATGGACAAAGAAAATTCACAAACCAACTGATTTAAAAAGTTCACCCTTATGAATAATTAAAGAAATGCAAATTAAAACATTAACGCTATTTTGGGGCGATCAAATTGGAAAAATTTTGCAATGATAATATTTGAGAAGCAGTAGTTCTAGACCACGCACTCTGATTTGGCAGACTTCAGTTTAAAGCCTCAAACACTCAGTGACCTTGGGCAAGTCACCTTAATCACTGTGACCTTAATGTCTACAGTTCTTGTGTGTGTGTGTGAAGATGAAATGGGATAATGCATCTGAATTGTTTTAGCAAAGTTCCTGTCAACAGTAAATGCTCAGTGTTAGCTGTTATTATTATAAAAATATTACTTGTATTAATAACGCAAGGGAGAGAGCATTGAGACAGGTGCCCACACAGTGCTGATGAAAGTATAAACTGGTAAAAATCCTTTAGGAAAGTAATACGGTAAGTAATCTCATCTAGAGCTATAAAAAGTGTCTTTGGAGGAAGACATGAGCATTTGTGGGGGCTGGGGAGGATATTCTCTATGCGCACTGTCTGAATGTTTTACCAGGATGTTTATATATCAGTTGTATAATTATAGATAAATAAAAAAGAATGAGAAGCCCATTATAGAAGAAAAAAATTTTTTTAATATTTATGCCTTTAGACCCACTTCTAGGAATCCATCTATATGGAAATAATTAATTAGAGATATAATGAAATATTTATGTATACTGAATTCAGAAGAATAGTATCACTGGTAAAAAAAACTGGAAATTTAGATGTACAATATGAGGTTTTTAAGTAAATATGATATTACAGACATATTATGAAATATGCAGCCAGTAAAAAATTAGGCTCTCTATAGGATACCTATAGCACAAGCAACCAAAAATAAATAAATATATAAATAAATTGGACTTTATCCAATTTAAAAACTTTTGTGTATTAAAGGATACTTTTATGAAAGTAAAAAGAGACCCCCAGAATGGGAACAAATACTCTCAAATCATTTATCTGATAAGGGTGTAGTATCCAGAATATATAAATATTAGCATATCAGAATACAGTATCCAGAACTCTTACAACTCACCAACAAAATGACAAATAAGCCCATTAAAATCAGGCAAAGGATTGGAATAAATCTCTCTCCAAAGAGGATATACAAAATGGCCAATAAGCACATGAAAAGATGCTCAATATCAGTTGCCATTAGGGAAATGGAGATCAAAACTGCCAAGAGCTACCACTCTACACCCACTAGGATGCTATAATAAAACAAACACACACACAGAAAGTACAAGTATTGCTGAGGATGTGGAGAAATTGGAACCCTCCACACATTGCTGGTGGGAATGTAAAATGTGTAGCCACCGTGGAAAACAGTTTACAAGTTCCTCAGAAAGTTAAACAGAGATACTATATGAGCCAGCAATTCCAATCCTAGGTCTAACCCAAATGAAATGAAAACATATATCCACACATGGAGCATTATACATAACAGCCAAAACCTGGAAACAACCCAAATGTCCACCAACTGATAAATGAACAAACAAAATGTTGTATATCCATTCAATGGAATATTATTCAACCATACAAAGGAATGGAATACAGAAAACATACCACAGGGGTGAAACTTAGAAACACTATGCTCTGTGAAAGAAGCCAGTCATGAAAGGCCACATGCTGGAGGATTCATTTATATGAACTGTCCAGAACAGGCACATCCACAGAGATAGGAAGTGGATTAGTGGTTGCCAGGGGCTAGGAGGAGGGGGAGTTGGGAAGTGAATGCTAATGGGTACGGGGTTTTTTTTGGGAGTGATGAAAATGTTCTAGAATTAAAAAGTGGTGATGGTTACACAGACTTTTAAGTTGTACACTTTAAAACAGTAAATTGTATGGTATGTGAATTATAGCTAAATAAATTTTTTTAATTAGGCTCTTGAAGATTTTTAATAACATGAGGAAATGCTCTCAATATACCAAAAGAAAAAAAAAACCAGCATGCAATTGTATATATAATTCCAATTTGGTTTAAAAATATATGTCCATGTATGTACACATTTGCACTTAAAAAACAGAAAATATGTCAAAATGCTAACAGTAGGTTCCTAGGTAGTGTTATGATGGGGGATTTATTTTCTTCCTCATACATTTCAGAATTTTTTATAGTAAACATGTATTATGGAATTTAAAAATAGAAACCCAGGTAGGTCTGGCTGGCTTCAAAGCCAGTGTCATTTCCAACAACTATTCATTCATTAAACATTTATTTAGTTCCTACTATGTGCCAAGCAAAATTAAATAAGATATAATCTCTGCCTGCAGGGAATTTACACAAGTCTAGCCTGGGGTTTAAACCTGAGTCCACGGACTCGGAAAGGAAAGAAGAGTCCATGTGTTCTCTAAATTACAAGCAATGTTGTGCAACTGCACACTTTCTGGGGCAGAGGGCCCACGGCTGTCCTGAGCAGCAGTGTAGCTTAGTGGTTAAGGATGGAGCTGGAGCCAGACTACCTGGTGTGAAGCTTGAACATCCAATCACAAAGTATGTGATCTGAGGGGCGTAGGTTTCTCATCTACAGAATAGGGGAAATAATAGTACTTCTCTCACTGGGTGGTTAGAAGATTAAAGGAGTTAATACACCTAAAGCATCAGCAGTATGCACTGAGGACACAGTAAGTGCTCAATAAATGCATCAGCTGCTAGCCACTATCATCACTACCAGGGCCACCACCCCACCACTAAATTCTCAAGGAGGCAGAGACAGAACGGACTAAGGACCACTAGAAAGGTTGTTTTCCACATCTCAAAACTGGCAGCATCTGATTCTTGATAAGCCTATAATAACCGTTATATTAAACTAATTTCTATTTCCAGATTCTCTCAATTTCTAATGAAACTCTTCTTTTGAGGCATTCTATAAAACACAATGAGACAAAACATCAAAACAGTCAGTGTAACAAACTGCTTGTGTCCTCTTATCTTCTAACTCCTAGAAACAAGCAATTTTTCACGGCTAGCCTTGGAAGGAGGCTTTGAGAGGCTTATCTGTCTTTTGCCTGCCTTTCCGGCCACGCTGCTCTGATTGAATAGTTCACCCAAGATGACTCTTCACAGGCCAAACTGCAAAATCTCTGGAGCAACACAGTCATCTAACGAGTGACTGCATTCCACCTCCTGGGACTCTTCCATCCTACAGTCGAGAGTCTCAACAAGCAATCATCACTCCAATGCTTTTATATCCAAGTTCTTAGATGTTAAAAAACAAACAAACAAACTCTTGGCTTTGTCACTGGTACTTATAGGCATTTTTCAGTGACCTGAAGATGTGGGTAAGTTCTGAGGTTTCACCAACTTGATTTTGAGAATACACTTTTCCTTAGCTGGGAATAATCAATCTGGACACACGGTAACACCGTACCAAAGTTCAAATTCAAAGATACCCACTTAACGTACAAATTAGAGAGCTCAGGCAACTACACAATACCAAACCAGGCCTGGTGACTCAAGACACTAGGTGCCTAACAGTAAGGGTCAGAGGCTCTAGAGCCAGCCCGCCCGCTGCCCAGGGGCCAAATCACAGCGCTGTCCCTCTCAACGGCTGTGTGGCTTTATGCAAGTGGCCTAACTCTCTAGGCCTCACTTTCCTCATATGTAAAATAGGGATATTAGTGCTTATTAGTGGGGTAGCTATAAGCACTAATAAGCCACTGCATGTATATGAGTCAATACGTGTGAAGGACATTTCCTATAACTTTGTAAACATTCATTAAATGTCAAAAGGAAGCATAAAATCCACCTGCCAAAATATTTTATTTTATAGTTCTTAGGTTGGATAATCCGTTCACAGATGTACTTCTAAAAATCACTCTGCCTCATCACTTATCTAAGTTACATATGTATCTTCTATACGTCAAATACTGCAAATTTTTTTTTAAAAAAAGAATAAACTTTGGGGTGCCTGGGTGGCTCAGATGGTTAAGTGTCTGCCTTCGGCTCAGGTCATGATCCCAGGGTCCTGGGATCAAGTCCCGCATCGGGCTCCCTGCTCAGTGGGGAGCCTGCTTCTCCCTCTGCCTCTCTCTCTCTCTCTCTCTCGCTCTGTCTCTTATGAATAAATAAATAAAATCTTTAAAAAATAAAAAATAAAAAAAATAAAAAAGAATAAACTTTATAGACAACCACACTGCTAGTTTCAAACAGCTGGTCTGAGATGGGAGTCAGCTAGGAAAGGGAGAGAAAATGGGCTGGGTTAGGCCTCTCATAACAGAGAGTGCTGGGCTATAAGCACTGAAAATTAGCCAGAGATATGGGAACATTTGAAATCACCTGGTCCAATTCAGACATTCTGTAGATGAGGAAACGGAGGTGTTGACAAGTGTCTTAAGATCTTCCAGATCAGTAATGACAGAAATGAGACTCTTCCTGTTACCTATATTTTTGGTACACACTCTATAAGTGGAAAGCAACGAAGAACACATTTTGGAAAGGGAAAAGGACACAGTTCGGAAGGGTTAAGGGAGGGATCTAACAATAGGAGCTTACATTTGCAAAGGTTTATTATATCCCAGGCACTATGCCAAGCACTCTGCATGGTAGCCTTATATAATTTTTGCAAAACCTGTGAGGTAGTTACCATTATTAATTCCACTTTCAACTGAGAAAGTAGAATCCTATCAAAAGTAAACGGCTTGCCCCAAATCACAAAGCCGGTGAGTGCCAGCGTCCGTAAATGAACCCACGCTGTCTGACTCCAGGGCCGGAACTTTCACCGCTGGATACTGCCCAAGCATGGGACTGAAAAAGCTGTGAAGCTCTTGATCCCTCAGTCTTTCTCCTACTTTTTTGGTAACTTCTCTGTTCAGAGGCAGTGCAGAGATACATAGTAAAGAAAGTGGGGTTTTGTTGTTGCTGCTGTTTGTTTGTTTTTAATTCCAGTATAGTTAACATAGTGTTGTATTAGTTTCGGGTGTACAATATAGAGATTCAACAATTCTATATATTACCCAGTGCTCATCATTGATAGTGTAGATAAATAAAGTGTTTTTAAAGAAGAGATGCCATTAATTTAGAGGCTACTCATCCTGTGTTATATGAGGCACGACACACACTTGTCAAGGCCCTGACCTGTCCAAGGTCACGAAGAAGGTGATGGTGCTGCTGGGGGAGGCGGAGCCCATACAGCCCCAGCGGGGCTCTACAGCCCCATTTCCTTGGTCAGGGAACAGTGTGTGCCTGTCCATCCAGCAGATCTTTACTGAGCCCAGCCAAACACCCTTAACTAAAGCTGTCCTTACAGAGAAGAAATTCAGCATAATCCTGCTCTCAAAGAACTGGCACAGGTAAGAACAGATCACTTTCAGCTTGGAATCCTACTCTTCTTATACCTCAGTAGCTGAGTATCAGAAGCACTGAAGACTATGGAGCTCCCACTGCCCACATTACTGCCCTAGGACACCATGCAGATCACCCAACCTTCGCTAGACCTCTGTGCACACTTCGCAGATGAACTCCATTCTCCTCTCCTCCAAGTGCTGGAAGTTTTTTCTCTTTGAAGAAGCAGGAATTATTTTCATCTCTAGCTTTCTCTTGTCTATCACCAAGGAGTATGACAAAAGGGTTAACTTGAGGAGCTAACAACAACAAAAAATGCAAAAGAGGATAACTTCTCTATTGCTTCTAACTTTGGGAAAGAGCTATGGGATCCCATAGTATTTGCTCAAAAATGTTCAAAGGAAGACATGAAAATTTCATCCTCAACACTTCACTGCCTGAGAAAAAAATCCAGAACTCTAGGGGCCAATTATTCTCCTGTCTTGGACTCTAACCTTAGAAAGGTTTGAACCTGACTGGAACTGAGGCCGCTGACAGCAGAGTACCATCTATATGAGCAGCCAGTATCTAGGGTGGTCAGATCTAATGACTGCCAGGGCTTCAGAGCATCATTCACAAGTTACAGTACCACACTAAACCTATGGGCTAAATGAATAAGAGCAGCAAATTTTACTGTTATTTAAATTCACAAGTTCCTACTATGTTCCCAATATCATGCTGGGAGCCAGGTACTCAAAACACTGGCAGGCCTTTAAAAATCAACTAGTACTGGACTGCACTAATAAAACTAGGCCAAGAGAAGGCAAGTGAGAGCAGAGCATTAGGGAACGAGGAGGAAGGGGTGATAGGAGGGCTTACTGTTTGCAAACAGAAGTGAGGGAAATCTTTGTGATACGAATTAGAAGGGAAGACTAATGTAATACTATGAGCTGGAGTTTAGAATGGAGTGGCTCTTGACTGTCTCCCTTGCTTTCACTTTTCCCTGGCCAGTTGGGAGTTTAAAATTTGAAAAATAATTTTTTTTTTAAAGATTTTATTTATTTGAGAGAGAGAGAAAGCACGAGAGGGGGGAGGGTCAGAGGGAGAAGCAGACTCCCCGCCAAGCAGGAAGCCTGATGCGGAACTCAATCCTGACTCCAGGATCATAACCTGAGCCGAAGGCAGTAGCTTAACCAACTGAGCCACCCAGGCACCCCTGAAAAATAATCTTAATAAGGAGCTAAAAGGAGTTGGGTTCTAAACCTGACTTTAACTTTGTAACCTTGAGTTACTTAATTTTTCAAAACCTGTTTCCTCAACTGTAAAAGGGAGGTAACATGTATATGGGAGCTCATAATGCCATTCACACTTTTGTGTGTTTGAAACTTCCATATTTTAATGGAGACACTAAAACCTATTGCTTACTTGCTATAAGGATTACAAGAAATAATTATGGAAAATACCTAGCCAGCGCCTGGCCTTTGTAGTATTCAATAAATGATAACTATCATTATCAACATGCTATTTATTAAAGTTCTGGGATGAGGGCAAAGAGAACAACATACTACAAAGCAGTGAATTCATAGCCGCAGACTGTACAATTAGGAATATCTGGATGTCTGTACAAGGTCACTGTTTGTTTTTTTTTAAGATTTATTTATTTATTTATTTATTTGACAGAGAGAGACACAGCAAGAGAGGGAACACAAGCAGGGGGAGGGGGAGAGGGAGAAGCAGGCTTCCCGCCAAGCAGGGAGCCCGATGCAGGGCTCGATCCCAGGACCCTGGGATTACCACCCGAGCCGAAGGCAGACGCCCAACGACTGAGCCACCCAGGTGCCCTGTACAAGGACAATCTTCCCATATATGGGTCTTATAGGCTCGCTCTTTCATCTACTTTCATCTTCCCCTTCCTGCTTTATTCATCCATTCAACAAATATGCACAGACTGCCTACCGTATGTAGGACACAGAGCTACGTACTGAGAATGGAGGAGAACAGACAAGAGAAGGGGTTTTGAGGGGACAATATAACAGGATGGGCTGGGGGGGGGACATCTATGAACTATCTGAAATGATATATAAAAAGTTTTGAGTATGTGGGTGTATACACCCCTCTGAGAAGTTCTGGAGGGATTCTAAAAGGAATTACTTATTTTTTTTTTTTTTTAAGTTAAGACTGAAAATCAACAAGAAGCATACAAAATTTATAGGAAAAAACATAAAACACTCCTGAAAAATCACAAAAGTAGCCTAGAGCAAATGGAAAGATGGGACATGATCTTGGACAAGAAGACTCAACATCAGAAAGATGTCAGTTCTCTCTAAGCTAATTAATAAATTTAACACAATCTCAATAGAAATACCATCCATCTGTTGCTGCCTGAAACTAGACAAATTGATTATAAAGTTTACATGGCAGAATAAACAAGCAAAAGCAGCCAGGAAAACACTAAGAGCAATATGAAAAAAACTGGCCCTTCCAGATGTTAAAAAATTACAAAGCGTCTAAAATTAAGATGGTTTTGTAACGGCATATGAACTGACAGTCAAACCCATGGAACAAAATAGAAAATCCAATAAGAAACCCAAATGTATACAACAGTTTAGTATCCAATTAAAACAGCATCTCAAATCAACAGACAAAAAATAAGAACTTTCTTTTTTTCTCTTTCCTTTTTTTTTTGAGAGAGAGAGAGAATGGGGCAGGGGGTGGGGGGAAGGGGGGGGAGAGGGAGAGTCTTAAGCAGGCTTCATGCCCAGCATGGAGCCCAGCCTCATGACCCCAAGATCATGACCTGAGTTGAAATCAAGAGCTGGACGCTTAACTGAGCCACCGAGGCCCCCTAGTAAGAACTTTTCATACGTGGGAAAAGATAAAATTGGATCCTTCCTCAAACCAAATGTCAAGATAAATTCCAGGGGTGCCTGGGTGGCTCAGTCGTTGGGTGTCTGCCTTTGGCTCAGGTCGTGATCCCGGGGTCCTGGGCTCAAGCCCCGCATCAGGCTCCCTGCTCGGTGGGAAGCCTGCTTCTCCCTCTCCCGCTCCCCCTGCTTGTGTTCCCTCTCTCACTGTCTCTCTCTCTGTCAAATAAATAAAGTTTTAAAAAAGATAAATTCCAAAAGGATAAGAACCTTAGATGTTTAAAAAATAAAAAGTGAAACCATACATATACTGGAAGAAAACATTAATGAATTCCCCATAAATTAAGAGCAGGGCAGACTTCCTAACTGTGACTCAAAATCTAAAGCAATACACTGTTAAGACCCATAAATATAATATATAAAGATGTAAAACTTTTGTACAGCAATAAAACAACATATGCAAAGTTAGGCATATGACATACTGGAAAAAATATTTTTGCAACTTATACCACAGACATTGAGCAGATATCCTGTATCTCATTAAAGGAGAAAACAAATTTAAACTATACTGAAATGATTTCTTACCTAACAGATGGGCAAACCCCCCAAAACTTTGATAGGAAGACTCAAGAGAAACAGAGGAGGAGGATCAGGTATGAAATAAAAACGTCTATGAACGCACCTTGTTATGTAGTTTTGATTTTTGAACCACATAAATGGTTTACATAGTTAAAAAACAAAGTTAGATTTTTAAAAGCAATTCTTTTTTTTTTTTTAAGATCTTATTCATTTGAAAGAGAGAGAGGAAGAGGGAGAGAGAGAGTGTGCAGGAGCCAGGGGAGGGGCAAAGGGAATGAGAGAGAGGCAGACTCCCCACCGAGCAGGGAGCCCGATGCGGGACTCCATCCCAGGACCCTGAGACCATGACCTGAGCGGAAGGCAGATGCTTAACCGAACGAGCCACCCAGGTGCCCTAAAAGCAATTCTTAAAGTTTAAAACAAATGAGCCTGTTGATAAAGTTTATCAAGTTGGTGGCATAATAAATATAAATATATCAACTGACCTCAGGACAGTATTTCACTACACATCTGAAACAGCACATAGTCCCGGGACAAAGGAACCACATAAAAACTCAAACAACATTCGGTGATCTAACAGTCAGTGCAGATAGTGGTACTGCTACCCGCCTGGTTAGTACCAGGGCCAGGAAAATCCAAAGCCCCAGAGTGCCGCCCACTTGTCCTGGGAAGGATGAAGCTCTGTGGCCCACTGAGCATGACGGAGTGGTACTCAAGTAGAAAGGGTGAGAGGAGGGGAGAGAGTAACATGAGGCTTGAGACAGAGCTTGAGGGCAGCGCAGTCCAAGCCAAGGAACTGCATTGTCCTGAGGGCAGGCAAGCCATCCGAGAGTTTTAAGCAAGGGGGAAACAGTCACATGTGATCTGTGCTTTATAAAGATCACTGGCAACAGTGTACAAAATAGATTAGAAAGGAACAAAGGAAGAAGCCAGCTGGCCAGTTCTGAAACGGTTGTAGTAATTCAGGGCAAGAGATTATAGTAGCTTTAACCAAAAGAGAAAGGGGACATCAGTAGGCTTGTAGCCTAAATAAATGTGTGCTATTTGTGGGTAGGGGGTGGAAGGAGGGTAGGGGGTTGACAGAAGGGGAAGAACATGGGGGGACTTTCTGCCTTTTGCAACTCTGTGGTGCCATCCACTAAGATTAGGAACTGAAGATAAGTACCAGATGGAAGAAAAATGGCAAGTTCACTGCTGCCAGAGCCCCTGACATCATCCTTCAGAGCTAGTGGGGACAAGGAGCTAAAGGAGTCAAGGACGAAGATCCAACAGTCAGGCTGCAGTCTTAGAAAGCTGAGAAACAGATGAAACTAGCAGGTTAGCTGACCTCTTGCAATACTTTCTCAAAATCAGAAATAGAACCACATACTGTTCACTTTGTTTTTTATTTTAATAAATTTCAAGTAACCAATATTTAGAGCCCCAAAAGCTAGTAATCCTTTGTTTCTAATCTCCCTCATCCTTCTTGGGCTCTTTCCTTCATAAAAATTTACTTCATCAAACATTGAGAGTCCCAGAATTAGATTCTCTGCTAATAGCAGAGGTCACTCATGCAAATATCTCCGGGGGTCAGACAGATGTAAAATCTCTCTCTGTAAATATAAGCAACTCACTGACAAACACTGTATGGGCCAAACAAACTGTGGCCCACAGCAGTTTTCTACTGAGGTCCCATGTTTGCAAAACATCCCAAGATAAAGACTTAAAGACAGTTCCTTCCTTTTCTTTCCATTTTTCTAATAAACCAGAAATTGCATCTTTGAGTTGACTTTTTCAGAGGTCCTAATATTAGGGAAGTGAGATAAGCTTGGTTTCAGAAAGAGCTCTCTTTCCCTTCACAGACAACAGAGGGATGCCAGGACAAAGCAGGGGCAGCATCTCCTCCTTCACTCCTCTGTCTCTGCCTCCTTGAATCCATCCCTCTCCTCCTCCTCTCTCCCTCCTAAGGTCCTGAGGAACCGAGTCCATCTACACGAAATTGATGCCTAGAGCCAAAGTATTAGGCTGCTACCACTCTTCCTTTCACCTGTCAGAAGAAACAAATATGGCAACTGCTACCAAGGTTGCCAAGACAACACATCATCAGTGTGGCAGTCTCCTGTAAAATCATGACAATGACCTCTGAGGCATTTCTGAAGTACCTCATTGGGTAAATACCTCTACCAGACATGATCACTCAACTATGCTTGGCCACTTTTGACAGGAAACATGGCCCGAAAAGATACTTTCAAAACTGCAGTCAAGACCATACAGCAGTAAGAAATAACCGGTTTCAGGGGGATTCTCAACACTACTTTGGGCCAGTGGTATTACATGTGACATTTCATTGTTGGCTCTGCACCTTGAGGGTCAATGATCCCTCTGAGACCTGATTAGAGAAATGGACTCACTCCCCAGAAAAATGACATTCAGACAAATTTAAAGGATTTGTGGGTCCCCTGCAACTCAATCATTTATCCCAGATTAACAACCTGGGATCAGTTATAATGTATTTACTTCATCTAAGGAAATTAAATACTTGGTGTCATGAGTTTGAGGATTTGGGGTTAAATAACAACATTGGGGAAATATAAGGAAAGCTAGAGTTCTTTCCTTACCCTTCTTTCCCTTGAGGGCTGCAGAAGCCTCAAAACTGCAACAGTCTCTGCAAATGACATACCATATCCCTTCCATGACTTAGAGAAAGTGACAGTCTCATCTCTGAATTTAAATGCCCTTAACATTTAATTCTTTCCTCTACATGGTTACAACTTGCTTTCTTCGAATTATCGAGATGATGGCTTTAGAAGGCAGCCTATTGGAGATCCGGAAAACCATAAATTCCAATTCAATTTCCTTGTGAAAATCAAAGAGCTCACTCTCTTGAAGAGTTGAAAGCGGCTGAGGGGTCACTGTCTTCCTCCGGGGTGCTGGTATAGGCAGTCCTCCAGAAGGGTAACGTAAATACTCAGTATGAGGCAACAGAGCATACCAATTTGTTTTTCAATCTATTTTATTTCAGTTCAAAGCTTCTTTGCAGACAGAGAGCCCAAGAAAACAAGCCACACTTTGGTTATACTCAGTCTTCTTCAATCTCCAAAAGCAGTTGAGTATTGCCAAAGTGTGGCTTGTTTTCCTGCACTGCCTGTCTGCAATGATGCTTTGAACTGAAATAAAATAGATTGAAAAACAAATTGGTATGCCCTCGCTCCTACTGCAGCTTTATATTATCCTTCAGAACTAGTGTTACCACCTTCTCTTTACTGGAACCCAACAGACCCAAATCACAGAGTAAAACTGAATACTTGAAATGTGAAGGTCCCACCCAAAACTAAAACAGCAATTTAATGCAGGGCTTATTGTTAACATTGCATTAACATGCCACTCTCTGTCCAGTTCCTTGCTCCATTTGCTGGGAGGGATTACATCTTCTAAGGATATGTGCGATCCAGTTACTAGACACAGCTTAAAGCAAAACTTGACATGGCTGATCTTCTTATACAGTTTGATTTCTTACTGCCTCTGCAATTTTTCACATTCATGAACCCAAATACCTTCTGATTTTTACCAATTCAGAAAGTCTGCTACTTGCTTTAAAGCATTCAATGCCTTGCATAAAGTACCAACATTATTTTGAACTTTTGGGAGGAAACCCAAAATCATTTGCAAACAAACTCTGAAATGACCACCAACTAGAAGAAACCTATCATTTTCTTAGACTGCCTTAAGAAAATGCACATGCCTTCAATGGAGGAACACACTAAAATAATGAAAAGTGCTCTGAATAGACAGTTGTATAATTTGGTTAAAAAAAAAATTAAAAGCCATTTGGAAGAGTTCCTCTCTCAACAGAAACATTAAGAAAAAATAAGATCTGTTCTTGTGCCCCCACCCCATCAAATATAGAAACATACATACACATCCTCAGTTCTGTTGATAACATAATCCTGGATTTTTGTTATTATTTAGCACTTCAGATAAATTTCCATTTGGGGCCAAATTTGGTTAGTTTTCTCTAACTGGAACTCAGCAACATGTGTAACAACAAAAAGAAAACACCCAACCTGTTATTACATTTTCTCTTATTTAATCCACATAACAACCCTTGGAGGAGGTACCATCATCCGCCTTTCACATATTAATCTGTAACTGGCCCATGGGCGGCCCACTCTCTCAGCAGTAAAGCTGGCTTCAGGGGCCAGAGACTGGGAGCACGGGACTGAATGACAGCACCACTACTCACTTCTTCCAGCCCTCCAACACCCCAGATTCTTGCCACCTCACAATCTCTGATCCTATTAAAAAGTTCTTCCTTCCCAGTTGTCTCCCCTTTCCCTTCTTGCTGGACTGGATCCTTGTTTCAGCTTCAGCTATCTTTCTCCAGCAGCTTACTGGGCCATTCCGGTAAAAGGGGGTCTTCCAGGTTAGCATTATTTGACTACCTTCATCACAGATGCTACTATTTGCCTTAGACAAGAGGTGTTAGGTCCATCTTGCTCATGGTAATCGTAAGGCCTAGCACAGTGGTGTCTGGTACACAGCAGGCAGTCAAATATTTGCTCAACCAATGGCCTGAATTTGTTTAAATACTTACCAGACTACAGGCTGTGAACACTGGCTAGCAGCTGATACAAAAACAGGTAAGGTGTGGTCCCGTCCTTGAGGGCATCCCAAATTGGTAGAAAAGATAATAAACACATGGGATAATACAGGGTGGTGCGATCAGCTAAGGTTCATATATTAGCTCCCTTGAATATTAGCTATGTAACCTTGGACATCTCTCCTCTCTGAGTCTCGGTGTCCTCATCTTTAAAATGGAAATACTAACACTACCTTTGTCATAGTGTTAGCGAGAAGACTGAATGATAATCCACGTAAATAAAGCACATAGTGCATTAGCATGCAGAAATCACTTAATAAATAACTACTAATTTTATTATGATGCTATGACAGCTGTATTTGAAATTACCTTTGTTTACCTGTATACCATCTGTCCAAGACCCTACTGAATTTAAATTCTGTGAAAGGCTAAAGATCATGTTGATCTTGTTCACCACTTTATTTCCAGGGATTTGAATCATCCCTAGTACATAGCAGCTGCTCAACTAATACGAATGATTCATGAAAGCATGCATGCAGGCATGGAGTGTTCTGAAATCATTTGTTAGCTAAACTAGCGATGCATAGCCCGTTTGGGAACGACTGCCATATAAGAAAGGCATCTAAATTAGAAAGGAAGGTGTGGCAGAAGTTTGACGATTTAGCTAAGGAAAGAAAAACTTCATTTTGAGGTTGTAATTGTATCTCCATAAACCATACACAGATTTGGATACAATTTCAAGCCAGAACCAAGGAGCCCCAGGTTGAGACTTGAAGAAGTTGAAGCTGTGTGAGGTGGGTTACCAAGCAGAGGGCTCCCTAGGGTGAGCTCAATCTGCCAGACCTATAATCTATTGCACCCTTAGGAAGCTTAACCGCAGAATCTGGGCTTCCTCTCTTAGGTGGAAACATGGACACTTACTCATGAAGTGTTGTTAACAAACAAAAAAACCTCTGGGTATGAACATAAATAAAATCCTGGCTTATTGTAGGCGCTAGATGGATGGTACTGTTATCAAAAATAGGGGAAACAATTCCCACGTTGAATAACAGATCAATAAGGCCAGAGCTTTAGGTGTACGGGGTAGCTTGAACTGAAGTTTCCCATTCCATGAGAAGTGATCAGAAGAACCGCTGGACAACACTGACCAGTCTACTTGTGTCTAGGGCAGAGGTTGGCACACTTCTCCTGCTTAGGGCCAGGCCTAAGTATTTTCGGCTTTGTGGGCTATGCCGTATCTATCCCAACTACTCAACTTAGCCCTTGTAGCAAGAAAGGAGCCATAGATGATACAGAACAATGAACATGGCTGTGCTCCAATAAAACTTCACTTGAGGACACTGATATTTGATTTCATATACATTTCACAAATTACATGAAAGTCTTCTCCGCGCCCGCCCCCCAGCCATTTAAAAATGTAAAAACCACTATTAGTTCCCGACAGACAAAAACGGTGGGGTGGGGATTGGCCCAAGGCCGGAGTTTCCCGACGCCTGGTGCACTTGGCAGAAGAGCGGGGGAAGAGACTCGAGAAGCAGCAGCGAGGAGGCCTCAGATCGCGCCCAACAGCAGACGGTGAGGGGCCAGGACAGGCCCCAGGCGGCGGGCAGGCCCCAGGCTGGGGCCAAGTCGGGTGCGCCCCGACGCAGCCCCGCGGCCTCTCCCCACCGCAGACTTACAGCCGAGCCTGCGCTCGGGGTGGGAGCCGCCCCAGGGGGTCCGCGTCCCGGGCGAGAGGAGGCGGATGGGACTTGGCAGAGCCCCGCGGAGTTCGCACGCCGAAGGGTCTCAGCGCGCCCCTCATTTGGGGCGCCTCTCGGGCCTCAGCTGCTAAAGGGGTCTCCAAGCTGAGTCCCAGCCCCGTTTCTATGGTTACCTGTTCAGCACCGATTCAAACTGCCGTTCTTTATTGACAGCGCCATAGAGGACACGAACACTCCTGCCCGAAGGGAACAATAAAGCTTTCTCCATTCAACAGCGCCAGAGACGCCAGAAGGCGGCCATTTTGAGGCCGGCGCGTAAGGAGTATAAGCGGCGAGGGGGCGGCCCGGCCTGCCCCGCGCGCCACAGTCACGTGCCGGGGGCGGGCCTCACGGGGCGGGGCCTGCGTCGCGCGCGCCCTCCACCAATGCCAGGGTGCTGGGGCTGGCGGGTTGCGGGGTTGTTCTCTGACCTATGACCCTTGGCCACTCCCTCCTCTCCCCACACTCTCTTTTGAAAGTTTTAGTGGGGTTCCACGGACTCTTGCTGGGGCAGTGCTAGGCTTAGGATCTTATTTCAAGAATGGCACAGAAGTAGACACAAAAGGTTTCTCTACATTTTTCCAAAACATGTTCACGTGCGAGGCGGAGACGTGACCTGAGCCGCGTCTCCAGACGCATCCTCATTGGTGGACAGGCTTGGCACGGCTCGGCCGTGATAGGCTAACAGGGTCGTGTCAGCCAATCGTGGTGTCTTGAAGATATCTTGATCCCGCCTCTCCCTCGTCCCTCTCAGGAATTTAGGGGGTGTGTGTAGGGGGGCGATCGTAGCTTTTTTGCTCAGTTACTCTTTCTCGCGCTTTGTTGCACAGTGAGCGTTCCACGTTGGAGCTCCTGTTGCCACCCTCACACAGCCCAACAGATTAAGTCAGATCCAGACAGTATCCGACAAATTAAGTCACATCAGTGCTGGCCCACTGAACCTCACACTGTCACTCTGTCACTGACGCGCAGCCAATTTTTCTGTCACTGCCAGTCATGCCGCCCAAATCCAGCAGTCTCAGTACAATGCCGAGTTCCCTCTGTGGTTACAGCTGTTACATCCACAACGTCAATATTCGGTCGTTCTGAGAGCTGTCATTGTCAGACTGACTCCCACTCCATCACCGTTTTTAGTCACAAATTCAATCTGCTGGGCAGAACTGTCACTTGCATTGTTGCTGTCATTGGGTTCATTATTGTTTACTGTCACTGTCCGGTAGGCGACCACTGTCAATGACCACAAACTTCAAACAGTTCTGTGCAGTGTAGCAATTGGACCCTGTGCCCAGCTGTCACCCTTTCGGTTGTTTTCACCGTCATTGTCATTCAGCTACTTTCACTGCCCCATAGTCAAGCCAATATTTAGCAGGCCCCTACTGGGTGCACAGCTGTCCTCGTTACTGCCCAATTAGTCACTTTCACTATTATACACACATGTCCCTGTCACATTCAGGGTCAGATTTACTATAGCTGACACCCAGTCACTTTTGTAGTCCCTAGAGCCACACCCCAGCTGTTATCCCCCCGATCATGCATTTCCACCATCTCTGCATTCTCCCTTAATAGGAGCCCCCAATATACAGGGTTGCCAGATTTGGCAAACAAGCAACAAATACCTAGAATGGTACGTGGCACATCTTAGGTGCTCAAAAAATAGTCCTCAAATTAATGGATTTTTTTTGCAAAACAGGATTATTGCTGATGTACTGTATGTAAATGTGAATGGCTTGCGGTTCAAACAGCTCAAACAGTAGGAATAAGTTTGCAGCCATGATCTGTCCTCCCTGTTCCATTTAACAAGGTTCTGCATCCTACAGGGACTAGGAGAAAACACGAGAAATGTGGCTACCACATACATGAATTCCTGGGACCACAGTTACAAAGAATAGGATTTCTTAATTTTGTATTTCTTATTTTAAAAGGAATATATGTTTATAAAATATAGGAAGGACTCTTTCTTTCTGAAGGACTGTTTTAGCTATAACAAACAAAGAATACCAGCCCTCAACACACACTCATACAGAGTCATGGGTCAATGGCTGCAGTTTCTCCATGACTGTTTACGTGAGGTTTTGCATTATTAGAAGTTCCCAGGGGACTGCCTTGCCTATAGTTCATGAAGAACAGCATAGGGTCATGGAAACAAGGGTACCGGCTTCCATCTGGCCATCACATGGGAGGATAAGAAAACAAAGACGGGAACCTCTAAGCACTTCATCTCTCCAGAGAGCCTCAAGGACTTTTGGAGAAATAACTTGTGCTTCCCAATCGCCAGAAGGACCCAATCCTTGACCTAAAGGAGGAAGGTACTTGAGAACTTTTCACCCTTTCTTGTACCTTGACAGAGAATGTTCCCAGGCTGATGCCCGAGGGGGCTCCAGCTAAACTACCAGTTGTTTCTGGAGTGACTACTACATGCCAAGGACACTGAGGTGAATAGACATGGTCCCTGGCATAGGTAATAGAACAGCCAACCCCACTTCTACTGCTAATAACAGCCAGGCCTCATTTACCTCTCCCTTATTCTCTGCCAGGTACCATGCCAAGCTTTACCTAGATTATCTCATTGAATTCTCATCACCCCCCAAAGAGGTAGGTGACATTATTACCCTCTTTTATGCAAGAGAAAACAGATTCAGAGAAGGTGACACAGCTCCCAAGAAGGAGAGTTGGGGTTTAAACCTAGGAAGTCTGATTCCAGAGTCTTCACTTTTTCCCCTCAGAATAATGACTTGAGGGTTTTACAAAATATATGTGTCCATTATAAAGAGTTCAAGGATTACAGGGAAAAAAAAAATGAACGAGAGATTTAGAAACAGAATCACTATAAATCCTAGCACTTAGCAGTAACATATCATTACAGCTGAAGCATTTCTCCATCCCTGGGCATATATATGTAGGTGGGTAGATGGAGGGATAATAATGATAATAATGAGTTTCCCTCCAGTATTGCACTATGTGCTGGACACTGTTCCAAGCGCTTTCCATGAATTAACATATTTAATTTACTCAGAGAGAGATGGAGAGACATAATTTTATTAAAACGAACTCATTTCACATACTTGTGGTTCACATCAACAGCCAACCACCCGCTGATGTTTTTCCCCAAATCTGGTTCTTTTCTCAGTCTTTGCTGTCTCCTCTCTGCCTTCTAATCAAATCCTAAGCCCAGAGTCCTTGAGCTGCAAAAGCTGAGTCTTTAAATAGCACCCTCTCCACAGCTGCTGCCCGGTCAAATGTCTCTGCTGTTCCCTCAGGCGGTGGCGGTATTTGTAGAGGTGAAGTTTGCTAGATGCTTGACATACGCTTTTTATTTGTTAGAGTAGGTATCTGGGCCTTGGCATTCTTTTTTCCTGGCTTTTTAAGTGTTCAAATTCCACTACCCTTTTCTCAAATCCAAATGAAGCTTGGTCTTCAGATCTTGCCCAGTGGAGACCAGTGAGTCTCAGATGAGAAAGCTGTTGGAATTTGCTGAATGACTCAGAAAGGTCAGCCGCCTGCTCATCCATCCGGCATGACAAAAGACTCGGGGGAGGGAGACTGCCTCGCTGCAGGGAGACTGCCTCCGCTGCAAAGGGGCTGCCCAGCCAATGGAATCTGGAGCCCTTCTGTGGGTCTGGTCCTACCAATATCATTTATTGTGAATGAATCCCTTGCCTTGGTTTCCCCCCCCCCGAAACAAAAGACGCTTTATTTCATCATTCCTTCATTTAGAATGATGAAATGAAATTGACATCTCCGTGGAGATGGAGCATCCACAGAAGCTATGATTTTCCAGCCAAACCTGCTTCTCCTCTTCAGCAGCTTAGCTCAGAAAGGACAACCCACCCACCACCATTCTCTGTCTGATTGCTCAGGTCAGACACCTGGAAGTTGCCTTTGACATTTCTGTTGCTCACCCTCAATCAGTCACCTAGTCTGACTGATTTTACCTCTAAATATATACCCTCCGTTTCCATGGCCAAAGTCCAATTGACCTTTATCTCTCACCTACTATAATGTCCTCATTCTCCAGCTCTTTTGATATCCTTTACTTTGTTCTGCAGATGCAAGCCAGCATAATTTTTCATGTCACTTAGTATCAACTTTATTAAGCATAATTTACATACAAGAAAATGTACTCATTTAAAGTGGAGTTTTGGCAAACACATACACCTGTGTAACCACCTCTATATCAAGATACAGAACATTTTTATTTTTTAGAACAGTTTTAGATTCACAGCAAAGTTGAGCAGCAGGTACATAGATTGCCAATATTCCCCCTGCCTATACATATGCATAGCCTCCCCTACCATCACCAGAATGATACATTTCTTGCAGTTGATGTATCTACATTGACACATCATTATCGCTCAAGGTCCACAGTTCATGTGAGGGTTTGCTCTTCTTGTTGTGCATTCTATAGGTTTGGCCAAATGTGGAATGGCATATATCCACCATTATAGTATCATACAGAAGAGTTTCACTGCTCTAAAGATCCTCTATGCTCCACCTATTTGTCCTCCTCCTTCCAACCCCTGGTAACCATTGACTTTTTGACTGTCTCTATAGTTTTGTCTTTTCCAGGATGTCATATAAGGGGAATCATACAGTATGTGGCTTTTTCAGATTGGCTTCTTTCACTTAGTAATATGCATTGAAGTTTCCACCATGTCTTTTCATGGCTTGACAGCTCATTTCTTTTTAGCACTGAATAATCTATCATCACTATGGACCATAGTCTATTTATCCATTCACCTATTGAAGGATATCTTGGTTGCTTCCAAGTTTGGGATATTATGAATAGAGCTGCTATAAACATCTGTGTGCAGACTTTTGTGTGGACCTAAGTTCTGAATTTGGGTAAATACCAAGGAGCACAGTTGCTGGAGTATACAGTAATAGTATGTGTAGTTTTGTAAGAAACCAACAAATTGTCTTCCAAAGTGGCTATACCATTTTGTATTCCCACCAGCAATGAATGAGAGTTCCTGTTGCTCCACACGCTCATTAGCATTTGGTGTTGTCATTGTTCTGGATTTGGGCCATTTTAATAGGTGTATAGTGATATCTCATTGTTGCTTTAATTTGTGTTTCTCTGATGACATATGATGTGGAGCATCTTTTCATACACTTACTTGCTATTTGTATATCTCCATTGGTGAGGTGTCTGTTAAGGCCTTTGACCCATTTCTTAATCAGGTTGTTTGTTTTCTTTGAGATTTAAGAGTTCTTTGCATATTTCGGATAAAAGTCCTTCTGCAGGTATGTCTTTTGCAAATAGTTTCTCCCAGTGTGTATCTTATCTTCTCATTCTCTTGATAGTGGCTTTGCAGAGCAGAAAGTTTAATTTTAATGTGCCCAGCTTGTTGATTCTTTCTTTCATGGATCATGACTTTGGCGTTGTATCTAAAAAGTCATTACCATACCCAAGGTCACCTAGATTTTTCTCCTCTGTTATTTTCTAGGAGTTTTATAGTTCTGCATTTTACATTTAGATCTGTGATCCACTTTAAGCTAATTTTATGAAGAGTAAGGTCTGTGTCTAGATTTCTTTTTCTTTTCTTTTTTTTTTTGCACGAGGATGTTCAGTTTTCCCAGCACCATTTGTTGAAGCTATCTTTGCTCTATTGTATCACTTCTGCTACTTTTTTCAAATATGAGCTAACTCCATATAGGTTTTTTTTCTGGGCTATTCTGTTCTATTGATCTATTCTTTTGCCGATACCACAGTCTTGATTACTGTAGCTTTATAGTAAGTCCTGAAGTTGAGTCCTGTCAGTCCTCCAAGTTTGTTTTCCTCCTTCAATATTGAGTTGGCCAGTCTGGGTCTTTTGCCTTTCCATATAAACTCTGGAATCACTTTGGCCCCTTAAATGGTACAGGATATCTAGAGAGGGTTAGAATTGGGTATTTCCCTTCCCCCAGGTCAGTTAGGCTCAGATAAAACCTCAACAGATTAGACTCTGGTTAAATCGTTTCCTAACAAGGGCAGACCTTATTCTTAAGAAGGATAGACTGCTCTGGTATATTTCCAAATTGTTCCTTTCCGCTCCCCCGGACAAAAGCACCAAGGGATTTTTCTCTGATATTCATTAGTGGAGCTCCACGAAGTAACACTAACACAAACTAACAAGACTAACCTCCCCATGACCCGTCCCTCTGGAGTTTTTAACTCTCAGATTTTTCCACACTGAGCCTCCAGCATTTTATCAACTACAGTTCAGGTTTCCCTGTCCCTACACTGGTTCCCACCAAGGTTTCTGCTCAGATAAGTTGTGATTCTCTGTGTCCACGTGTCTGTCTCTCAATGTGGGGGGGGGGCAGTTTGCCCTGTGACCTCACTTCTCTGATGGATCTAAGAGGAATTGATTTTTCTGTTTATTCAGATTTTTACTTGTTAGGACAGAATGGCTATTTCCAAGTTTCTTTCGTGCTAGACTAGAAACCAGAGTCCTAAGACACTTCCATCACCTGAAAAAGTGCACTCTTTCCCTGGGCCCCTTCCCTGTTCAACTGCCCTTCTGCAACCCCCACCCCCCGCAAAAACTGATTTACTTGCTGTCAGTATAGATGACTCTTGTCTGTCTTAAAATTTCATATATTGAAATTATATAGTATGTAGTATTTTGTGCCTGGCTTCTTTCACTCAGTATAACTTAGTTGAGCTTCATCCACGTTGCTAAGTTTATCAATACTTCATTCTTTCTAATTGCTGGGCCCTTTGGTATTGATAGACCACCATTTGTATATTCATTCATCTGTTAACTTGGGTGTTTCCAGCTTTAGGGAATTATGAATAATGCTGCTATGAATATTTGTGTGCAAGTCTTTGTGTAGATGTGTGTTTTTCATTTCTCCTGGGTAACACACCTAGGAATGGAATGGCTAGGTTATATAGTAGCTGTTTATTTACCTTTATAAGAAACAACCAAAGAGTTCTCCAAAGCAGTTGTAACGTTTATATTCCCAACATCAATGCTGAGAGTTCCAGTTAATCCACCTCCTCGTCAACATTTGGTACTGTCAGTTATTTTAAATGAAGTCATTGTAATGGGTGTGAAGTGGGTATCTGCTTTTGGTTTTCATTTTCATTTCTTTTTGCATGTTGTTGTTTTTCTCATTATTGAGTTAGAGAAATTCTTTATATATTTTGGATACAAGGATACAAATCCTTTATCAGATCTATGCATTATGAATAGTTCAGTCTTGGCTTGCCTTTTCATTTTTTTTTTTTTTTTTTTGATGGTGTCAAAGACCAGAAGCTTTGAATTTTCATGAAATCCAATTCATCGATTTTTCCTTTTAAGAGGAAAACTATTAGCACAATGCATCTGCTTAATGGGGAAACCCTGGTGCACTCCTCTGTAAAAGTTAGGAACAACACAAGTATGGCCACCATCACCCCTATTTTTTTAACGTTATGTTGGATGTATTACTCAACACCATCAGATAAGAGAAAAGAGAGATAATAGGATTATATACCTGGAAAACCCTAGAGAATCTCCTGAATAACCAATTATAAGAAAAAGAACGAGAGGGGTGCCTGGGTGGCTCAGTCGGTCGAGTGGCCGACTCCTGACTTTGACTCAGGTCATGATTTCAGGGTTGTGAGTTCAGCCCTGCGTATCCGGCATCACTCTCAGCGCGCAGTTGGATTGAGATTCTTTCTCTCCCTTTGCCCCTCCCCCTGCTTGCACACACACACACACACACACACACACTCTCTCTCTCTCTCTCTCTCAAATAAATACATAAAATCCTAAAAAAAAAAAAAAAAGAATGAGAGAGAAGGGAGAGAAAGCTAGAGGGAATGTGGGAAGGGAGAGGAAGGAGAAGGTGGTAAAGTAAGGTGGTGATGTATTAGACAAACATACAGAAACCAACTAGAAGACAAAGGCCCATGCCTTGGACTGCGAATCCCACCATCAGCTCCTCCTGTTCTCAGGCCTTTGGCCTTGGACTGAGTTATACCACCAGCTTTCCTGGTTCTTCAGCTTGCAGATGGTATATCAGTGCATATCTCAGCCTCTGTAATTATGAGAGCCAATTCCCAAAATACATCTCCTCCTAGATATTTCTATCTCAATCTCGATCTCTATGCTATTGGTTCCTTTTCTCTGGAGAACCATGACTGATGCATCAATGTGTAAACTTTACACAGAACTCAGTTAGAAGAGTTACTGGAAGAAAAGACTGCATTTACAATAGCAACAAAAGAAAAAAATACCAACGTATCAACTTAAAATATCAGTGACGGATACAACAGAAAACCTGAACAGAAAGATATACCAGGGCACCTGGGTGGCGCAGTTGGTTAAGTGTCTGGCTCTTGATTTCGGCTCAGGCCATGATCTCGGGATCGTGAGATTGAGCCCTGTGCCGGGCTCTGTGCTGGGCATGGAGCCTGCTTAAGATTCTGTCTCTCGGGGCGCCTGGGTGGCTCAGTCGTTAAGCGTCTGCCTTCGGCTCAGGTCACGATCCTAGGGTCCTGGGATCGAGCCCCGCATCAGGCTCCCTGCTCGGCGGGAAGCCTGCTTCTCCCTCTCCCACTCCCCCTCCTTGTGTTCCCTCTCTCGCTGTGTCTCTCTCTGTCAAATAAATAAAATCTTTAAAAAAAAAAAAAAAAAAAAAGATTCTGTCTCTCTCTCTCTCTCCCCACTCTCTAAAAAAAACCAAAAAACAAAAAAGCAAAGGAAGACATACCATTTCTTAAATAGCAAGAAGACTAAACTAAACATCATAAAAATGTTAATTCTCAGCAAACACACCGACAGGGTTTGTTTGTGGTTTTTTTTTCTGCAAAGAAGCTGATTATAAAGTTTAAATGGAAAAATAGACAACAAAGAATTTGGAGAACCAGCTCTACCAGATATTAAACTATATTCTAAAGCCTCAGCAATTAAAATAGTGGGCAATTAGCACACGAAAAGACAAATAAACCAATGGAACAAAATAAGAAGTCCAAGCATAGACCAAAATTACACATAGAAATTTAGTATATGCTAAAAGTGTAAGAAAGAAAAGGTAAATTTTATAATTAATGGTTTGGGAATAACTGGGTTCATCATTTGAAAAAGATGTTTTATCTATATCCCACATCTTATGCTAGAGTAACTAAAAATTGATCAAAGATTTAAAGCTAAAAAATTGTACACATTAATGTACTAGGGAAAAGTGGGCAAATTTCTTTATAACTTTGAGGTGGTGAAGTTCTTTCTAATTGATGCAAAATCCAAAAACCAAATGAGAAAAGACTGATGAATTTAACATTTTTTAAAAAGATTTTATTTAATTTATTTGAGAGAGAGAGAGAGTGAAAGAGCACAAGAGGGGGTAGGGTCAGAGGGAGAAGCAGACTCCCCACTGAGCAGGGAGCCTGATGCGGGACTCGATCCCGGGACTCTGGGATCATGACCTGAGCCAAAGGCAGCCGCCCAACGAACTGAGCCACCCAGGCGACCCGAATTTAATATTTTCAAGAAAACTCATGAACAGGGGTGACTGGATGGCTCAGTCGGTTAAGCATCTGCTTTCGGCTTGAGTCATAATCTCAGGGTCCTGGAATCCAGGCCTGCATCAGGCTCCCTGTTCAGGGGGGACCCTGCTTCTCCTGCTGCCTCTTCTGTTTCCCCTGCTTGTGCTCTCTGGCTCTCTCTCGCGCGCACTCGCTCGCTCGCTCTCTGTCAAATAAATAAAATCTTAAAAAAAAAAGAAAAAGAAAAATCATGAACAAAGTCTAAATACAAATGACATCCTGGGAAAATATATTTGCAACATATTAAAAGGATTAATTTCCCTAATCCATGAAGAGCTTCTAGAAATTCATAAGAACAAGAACACAACTCTCTTGAAAATCTTAGAAAAATGGGCAAAGACGTGAAAAGACCTATCACACACGGCCCATAAATACACAAAAAGATGCTCAATCCATTCATACTATGAGCAGTGCAAATTAAAACCGCCCTGAAATATCTTTTTTTAACACATAAAATTGGGAAAAATTCTGGCAGTTTGATAGTGTGATGGTAAACAGACACTCTCATACACTGCAGATTGGAATAGAAATTAGTACAGTTCCTATGTAGATTAACAATATTTATCACAATTTAAAAATGCATTTTCACTTTGACCCAATAATTTTGCTTCTGGGTATTTATTTTATATATGTACCTGCATGTATACAAAATGAAGCATATACAAGGTTATTTACTGAAATAATTCATGAAATAGGAACGAAATGGAATTTAAACCAAAAAAACTTGCTGAAGTATATTGTGATGCATTTATTCAATGGAATATTACGCAGCTTAAAAAAAAAAAAAAGGCGAGGAAGCTCTAAAATCCTGATAGGGAAAGAACTCCAGTATATATTGCTAAATTGAAAAAGAAGGAGATCGGGACGCCTGGGTGGCTCAGTCGGTTAAGCGTCTGCCTTCAGCTCAGGTCATGATCCCAGGGGCCCTGGGATCGAGTCCCGCATCAGGCTCCTTGCTCAGCAGGGAGCCTGCTTCTCCCTCTCCCTCTGCTGCTCCCCCTGCTTGTACCCTTGCTCACTCTCGCCCACTCTTTCTCTCTCTAACAAATAAATAAATAAAATCTTAAAAGAAAAAGAAAAAGAAAGAGATCGAACAGGGATCAACAAGGCTTTTTTTGTAAAGGGCCAGACACTAAATATTTTCAGCTTTGCAGGCCATGTAATCTCTTGCATCTGCTCCAATTGCTGACTTGCCATGGTAGCCGGAAAGCAATCAGATGGTATATAACCAAACAGGTGTGGCCAGATTGGGCTGGATTTGGCCTGCTGTTTGTAGTTTGTCAGACCACTACACTGTATGTAGAGTTTGTTATTTTTGTGTCAATGAGGGTATGTGTGTGTATGTGTGTGTGTAGATAAGAATATATATTTGTATTTGCTTATATTTGCTTAAAAAACGTTGAAAAGATACATATGACAAATGGGGTGTGTATCCGTTAAGGGCCAATGAGGAGACAGGAAACCAGGGAAATCTGAACAGAGAAACTTTAATATAAAGAATTATTAGCTAGTGCGGTGCCTGGGTGGCTCAGTCGGTTAAGTGTCCGATTCTTGGTCTCAGCTCAGGTCTTGATCTCAGGGTCGTGAGCTCAAGCCCCTTATTGGGCTCCGTGCTGGGCATGGAACCTACTTTAAAAAAAAAAAGAATTGTTAGTTAGTAATATAACTAGTATAATATTAACTACTAGAATGTAAAGAATTATTAGCTGATAAAGGAGATAAGCTCCTAAGAGCAATAGAGAGACCTCTGAAGCAGTGAGTCCAATAGAATGTTCTGCAACATTGGACGTGTCCTGTGTCTTCACTGCCCAGTGTAGTAGTCATGAGCCACATTGGCTATTAAACTCTTGAAATGTAGCTACTGTGACTGAGGAACTGGATTTTTAAATTTGATTTTACTTTAATTTATATTTAAATTCAAGCAGCCACATTTGGCTAGTGGCTACCGCAGGGGCAGAGGTGTGGGCATAAGCTGCCAGCTTGAAGACTGAAAGAGTGTAGTCAAGGAGGAACAAACTTGGAAGAGCCCCTCAACCCCCCAGACTGAGATCTGCACCGCATTGGAGAGGGCGTAGCTGTAGCCCATGGGATACTGGTGTGTGTGTACCGCTGGGTTTCCTGCATACCTTTGACAGAGAAGCCCCTGCTAATACGGAAGCTGCCACACTGTAGAAGCCGGAAAGCAAAGCACCAGAACTGGAAAACAAGCCTCTTCCTCTTGCAGTTTCCCTCTGCATCCTCTGCTGATAAGGCAGCACTATGCCATCTGCTAGTGGACAAATGTTTCCAGGCTCTAGTTCCAGTATCACAAAGCAACAAAAAGTAGAACGAATCTAACGCGTAGAGGCAAATAAATGAGAACTGGCACGGGGTGGATGGAAACTGGGTAGGAGCAGAACTTCTCACTGTGTACCTTTAAATATTATTCTGAGTTTGAATCATATAAACATATTATTTACTCAACAAATTCAAGACAAGAAGCTGAGGGGCACCTGGGTGGCTCAGCTGGTTAACCATCCCAACTCTTGGTTTCAGCCAAGTCATGATCTTGGGGCCCTGGGATTGAGCCCTGCGTCAGGCTCTGCACTCAGCACAGAGTCTGCTTGTCCCCCTCCCTCCCTCTCTGCTCCTCCCCCTACTTGTGTGTTCCCTTTCTTCAAATAAATAAATAAAATCTTCTTTTTTTAAAAGACAAAAAGATGAAAAATATATACCAAGCAGATACAAATCAGAAGGAAACTAGGATACCAACACCCCCATATAGACCAAAAAAGACCACATATATCAATAAAAAGAACAATATACTGAGGAGACATAACAATTACAAACATATAAGCATCTAATAATACAACTTATAAATATGTTAAACTACGGATAGACTTATAAGGCCTAGTAGCTGAATTTATAGTGGTGGTTGGAGATGTTAGCACACCCCTCTCAGAAATTGATAAAGCAGGAAAAAAAGCAAGGATATAGAACATTTGAACAATGAATGTATAAGCTAATATAGATGAATGCATCCTCAAACCCCAAAACAAATTATTCTCAAAATCACATGAAACAGGCGAACATGGATCACATGCTAAGCTACAAAAAGAATTATTAATAAATTCCTAAGAATCAGCACCATCCTGGTCAGTTGTCTAAATCCAATCCAATAGAAGTGGAAATCAGTAACAAACAGGAGAGCCGAAAAAACTCCATATGTCTGAAAATTTCAAATCATACTTCTACGTAATGCATGGGGTAAAGATAATATAATAAGGGAGATTAAAAAATACTGTTAAAGACAAAAGTATGTAAAAATCAGTGAGATGTTGCTAAAGCATTTTTTGCAGGGAAAATTATAGCTTTGAATGCATTTCTTAGAAAAAAAAGAAAGTGCAAGTAAAACAAAGTTAATCTTAAAGAAGCTAAAAAATAAAAAATAAATAACAGAGTAAATCTCCCCAAAGAAGAAAGGGAGTAGTCGATAATATAAGGGTAAGTATCAATGAAATGGGGGGGGGGGGGGAGGTGAGACAATTAACAAAACCAAAAGTTGCTTTTTGAGGAAAAAAAAAACCCTAAAACTAAGATAGACAAACTCTTGGCAAAGACAGAACAAATAAATAAAATGCATAATAAAAATGAATAAATAAGTGTAGCTACAGCAGAAATGGAAATTTTCATTTAATTTTAATGCTATTAAAATAAAACAAAAAATACATAAAAACTATCAAAGAGCTTTGCTGTATCAGGATGCTTTGGGCTGCAAATAATAAAAAAGAAATCAATCTAACCTGATTTTCAGAATAAGAAATTAATTATCTTCTAGAACAGGAAGTGCACAGGTAGGATAATTCAGGGACTGGTTAGCTGTACCTTCATCGAGACATCAAAGTCAAGTTTCTTTTCATCTTTCTACTTTTCCATCCTGGCAGCAGACTCAGCCACAGAGTAGCTCCCCTCCTAGACACAAGATAGCTTAGTGGCTCCAGGCTTCCCATTTTGTCAGAGAAAAAAAATCTTTCCCCCAAGCCCCTCATCCTCTGCCATATACAGTTGATCATTGAACAATGTGGACATTAGGGACACCAGCCCTGTGCAGTCAGACATCTGTGTATACTTTTTTTAAAGATTATTTATTTGAGAGAGAGAGAGAACATGTGAGGTGAGGGAGACAGGCAGAGGGAGAGAGAGAATCTAAAGCAGACTCCCTGCTGAGGGCAGAACCTGATGCAGGGTTCCACCTGAGATCATGACCTGAACCCAAATCAAGAGTTGGCCACCTAACCGACTGAGCCCCCCAGAAATCTGTGTATTACTTTGACTCCCTCCAAAATGTAACTACTAATCACTACTTTTGATGGGAAGCCTTACTGATAATATAAATAGTCGATCAATGCATATTTTGTATGCTATATGTATTATACAATAAAGTAAGCTACAGAAAAGAAAATATCATTAGGAAAATTCTAAGGAAGAGAAAATACATCGAGAGTCAGTGGACCCGTGCAGTTCAGACCTGTGTTGGTCAAGGGTCAACTGTACTCTTCTGCCTCACTGCATCCTATACTCAGCTAAGCTAATTGCTGACAAGGAACAGGGAACCACTGTGTTTGGCATCGGCCAGATCTGGGTCACTGTCCAAATGGCTCTCTGAGGCTGCAGGGGGCTACACTCTCCTGAGGTATGTGACCAAGTGGAGAAAAATGGAGGTATAAGGAGATGACTGCTGTCAACATGTCTGCTATTATTATGAAAAGCTTGATGCCAAAAACTTTGGAAAACCTAAGCAAAATATGTAAGTGCTTGGAAAAATATGAAATGCCCGAACTGGCACAAGAAGAAAAATATTTGTATAAAATATCCATTCACCCATTCATTCAATAAATAATTATAGAGTACTTATTAACTGCTAGGCACTCTTGAAAAATGTGATTAATAAGCACCACCACTCCCCCTCTTTCACCCCTCCTGACTCTCCCATACCTCTCCTCCCTACCTCCCTCACCCTGCCAATAAAAAAAGTCACCAGACCAAGATCGTTTTAAAGGTCAATTCTACCAAACTTTTAGAGGACAGCTAGTTCCTGTACTATTCAAGTTTTCCCAGAGATGAGGGGAGGGAAAGTCACCCAACCAATTTATAAATCTAGTTAAACATTGGTATTATAGCAGATATGAGGAAAGATAATTTTAACCTGGTTTTACTTACAATTATAGATGCAAAATTCCTAATTTAAACAACCCCAAGTGGGATTTAGTTTAGAAATGTAAGGATGATTTAGCATCAGATAAATCTATCAAGGTGTTTCAGATTAAAGAAAAAAATATGATATTTCAATAGATATAAGAAAAAGATCTATTTGTGATTAAAGTAGCATTCTTAACCTGATAAAAATTCTCTATTAAAAACTTACAACACACATCATATTTAATGAAAAAAACATATGGACTTCTAGTTAATATGGAAACCAGAAAAGCATACTTCCCAATACGACTACTGTCCAATGGAGTACTGGGAACTGGTATATGATAGAGATGGCGTCACAACTCAGTGAGGAAAGAATGAATTATTTAATAAGTGGTGGTGGGAGAATTGACTCACAATGTAGAGCAGGTGAACATAGCCTCCTATCATATGCTAGTAAAACAAAACAAAACAAAACACAAAATAAGTCAAAATACTTCCAGATGGATGAAAGACCTAATATGAAAAAGCAAAGCTATAAAAATTATTAGAAGAAAAATGTAGGCAAATATCATTGTGACTTTGCAGTTGGCAAGAATTTTTTAAAGAGGAAAACAAAAGGCTTAGACTATTTCAAAATGAAAGACTTTGGTTTCCATCAGTTAGATTTAGGTTGGGCTCTGAGAGAAGCAAGCAGTCTAGAAATAAGTGGTCCATGGATGGCATCAGGGACCCAGTCTTTCTTTTGTGGTTCCCTATCCTTAGCACATGGCTCCCAATTCATGATCCAATGCGCCAACCAGTGAGGAGAAAAGGGGAAACAAGGGAGCTGTTTCTTCTTAAGAACATTTCCTGAAAATTTCCCATAATACCTTTTCTTATGTGCTATTGGCTGGAACTTAGTCACATGGTCACACCCTGCAAGGTATGCTGGGACATATAGTCTTTATGCCAGAAAGCCTGGTACCCAGTTAAAAATCAGTTTGTCTGTTTGTTTTAATTAACAAAGAAAAGGAGAGCAATTATTGGGGATAGCTAGTAGCTATACAATAAAAAACAAAACAGGAATGAAAAAACACCGTAGAGTTAACTGGCAATTAACATATTGGGTGAATATATTTCCAATATATGACTGTCATTAGTATCTGAAACCAGCAAAGCAGGAAAAAAAAAAAAAAAAAGAGGAGATTTCTATATACAAATGTGGAAAGAAAAGCAAGCAATTCACAGAAGAGGAACTCAGAAATCTACATGGCTAACGAACAGATAAAGAGATGTTTAACCCTATTAATAGTCACAGAAATGCAAAATAAAGTGAGAAATAGATACTGCTTTGCATCCAAAGATAAAACACGTGATAATATCAAACTGCCAAAGATGTGGGGAAAATGCAACTTTCATGTACTGCTGGGGGGAGTGAAAATTGGTGCATTTTGCATTTTGGAGGTATTTAGTGATAATGACAAAATGCACATCAATTTATGCTGCAAATCCTGTCTCATATATAAACCTCAGAGAAATTCTTGCTTAAATACACAAAGGGATATGTTCAAGGATTTTTGTTGCAGCATTAGTTTATAATAACAGAGTTGGAAATAGCTTAAATGTTCTTCAATAAGGGATTACTAATGAAATATAATACTAACGAAATATAATACAGTACTAACGAAATATAATACTAACAAATATAATAACGAAATATAATACATTACTAACGAAATATAATACATATATAAAATGTTCTTCAATAAGGGATTACTAACGAAATATAATACTAACGGAATATAATGCAACAGTCAAAAGAAGTGGACTAGATATACATTAATCATCATGAATAGATCTCAAAGAAGCAGAATGAGATATATGGCAATATATCACTTATGTACATGAAATATGCACACATAACAATACTATATGTTGTATAAATAGACATATATGCATTTAAAACATAAATGCATTTATAAGTGTAAATAAAATGGACAGAGAACCTGAGAACAGTGCCTATGGGGATAGGGGAACGGACTAGAAGTGGAAGATGATCAGAAAAACTTAAATTGAAAAACAAAATAATAATTAAAAATAAATAATAAGTATGTGCCAACGTGGAGCAAGATGAAAACTCCTTAAGTGTAGATCTGGGCTCAATTCATCTTTTAAGCCGCAAAACACCCAGTTTTACAAATAATCGGGTGTTCCACAATGTTTCTTGAATGAATGGATGACTATTTCCCAAGCATAAAATCGCTGAGTCTGATGTGCTACAACATGGGATTTGTGTAATGATTCATATGAATATTTTCCTCTTTGGGGCTTGCATCATTTGCCTCCAACTGTTTAATCTCATCAAGCAGCGCACTCACAATTTCAAGTTATTTCTTGTGAGGCCATTATCATTGCTGGGTTTTTTTGTTTTTCATTTGGAATTGTGTTTCGAAAGTATCTCTTTCCCTGCAGGTTTCGAGCCATCTGCCATAAAGGAGGTACTTAAGATTTCAATAACAACAAAAACAGATTAACTAAAGGTTTGCCTTTCATGCTGAGTATATTTCTGTTCAACTTTCAGGCAAGGCACTACAAAGAGTCTTTATTTTGTTTCAGTCAATTGAAAATGAGGCCTAGCTACTGGATGAAATGCATTTGCTCTCTTTTCAACTGTTTCCAAGTGTGGCAATCTCTTCCCTCAGATATTCGCCTGGCTTCACTCATAGGTCTGCTCAAATGTGATTTTTTATGAGAGGTTTTCACTGTGTATAACAGCATATCCCTTACTCCCTAGTTTTTTACTCTGCTTTATTTTTCTTCATGGTACTTATTCTATCATATTCTTTGTTTATTCATTTATTATCTGTCCTCACCCCACCCCTAAGAACGTAAGCTCCAGGAGAACAGAGACCTTGTCCCCTTCCTTCAATTGCTCTGCCCCCACACTGGGAAAAGTGCCTGGAACAGAGAAAGCGCTCAGTGTGCACTGACTGCATGAATGAGGAATTTTCTGAAGTTTTGTAAAAACTACCCCGTTATACTCCTGTTTGGTTCAGTGTATTTCTCATAATTAACCCAAAAAACATTTCTCCCTTTTGCTGTTAATCTTTCAGCTCTGTCTTTATTCACCTGAGGTTTATTGAGCTCCTACTGTGTGCCAGGTCCTGTGCTTAGGGCTGGGGGTTCGGAGACAAATGGCACAGACCATGCCTCAAAATTCTTCTTCCTGCTTTCACAATGACAGTGACCTCGCCCTTCTGAAATTGGTAGACACATATTAAAAGTTTACTCCATGCTAAGCACAGAATGAATCTCCTTACATCTACAACAATCCTACGAAGTTGATATTATTAGAGTGTTTCAAAATTTCTTTCCCGGAAGCATGCAGTCTATGAGCAATAAATAAAACAACAGAATTATCTTGTCAAAGCCAGATGGAGGCTTGCAGAGAGCTGCATCCAGGGCACAACTACGTGGAACAGGTGCAGAGCCCCTATAGAGCTTCCCCGCTCTCCCTCCCACCTGTTCCCCAGGGGCTCCTGATGCTCTTTTCCCATCAAGCACACCTTTGCCTTCAACTTCACAGACTTGTTTAGCACCTGTCTTATCACTCAAGGCTTTTATCCAGAAGGAACACAGACATGCAGGGTCACGAGGGCTTTAAGGCATATTTGAAAGTGATGCCAAACTGTTTATATACAGTCACCTTTTCCATTCAACACTCAGCGCTGCCCCTTCACAAGGAAGGACTTTTGATGCACCTTAGTATTTTTTACATCATTTTAGAGACAAGGAAATTGATGGTCAGAGAGGTTAAGAAACTTGAGTAAGTGGCTGATTCAAGATTTATACTCAGGCCTGTCTCCCAGACCCATGTTCTCATCCACTGAGCTGTGCCCACTCCAATGGGACCACTTGTACCCATTGAGGCCTCTACCAGTTTCCTTTTTATATTTGTCTCTGAGGGCAGGGTGGCAAACCTGGGAGACAAGAGATTTGGACCCTAGTCCTGACCGTCTCTAATTTATTGTGTGACCTTGGGCTGTGTATCTTCCCCTTTCTGACCTTCAGTTGCCTCATCTACAAAGTGAGAAGGGAAAGATGAGCATTTTTCATATTTTAAAAATAGCCCTTCTTCAAATGAAATCACACATGGAAATACAATGTGCAGCTACATAAAACAGGTGAACATAGAGCTTCTCTAGTTGAACCTGGAGCTGGAGGCTTCTGAGCTCCGTCCACGTGCCCCTCCCCCACCACTGGGGACGGGCATCAGGGGATCTATGAACCTCCAAAATTGTGTGCTGAGTTGTGTGTGTACATGTGCACATTTTTCATCAGTCCAAAGGGGTCCATGATCCCCATTAAAAGGTGCTGGTGGTGATCCCAATCATAGTTGACGTGTACTAGGAGCCATGCTAGAGCACTTTATATGCTATAACTCATTTTGTCCTTACAACGACCTGATGAATAGGTACTAATGGTAGAATGTCCATTTTACAGATGAGAGAACTGAGGAACAGAGTGGTTAAGTCAGTCTCTCAAGCTTGTGCAGCTAATATATGTTTTTCTAAATACCTAGCTTTTTGTAGGGATGATCAGCCTACTCTCTTTTGCTAAGTTTCATATACTTAGAAAACTTTCTACTGTCTCCTATGGGATATTGTTTTTCACTAACTATGATATTTTGCACTCAAATTGTTGCGCTTTTTACCTAGGCTTTGCTTAGAACACATCCTACAGAGCTCTCGTTTCTCCTGGGCTATCCAGCTTGATCTCTGCCTGAGTGTTCATTCCCCCTCCAGCTCCAGGATGATGCTTTTCAAAATTTGGTCTGGAAACCTCACCTTGGAATCGCCTGGAAAGCTACAGATCGCCTCTGATCTGAACCAGGATCTCTGGTGCATGTGTGCATTTTTTAACAAAAGAGGGTATATGGAGGTTGGAACGTTCTGGTAATGAAATCCCACCACCTGACTTCCCTCCTCAAGGAAGCCTTTTGTAGAGAGGGTGTGGCTATGAAAGGTAGAGTAAGAGAAACAGGAAGAGAAGGAGGTAATGTTCTCCAGCTCTGCCTCAAGCTTTGTCTTAAACACAGTATTTGCTATTTTTTAAAGCTTCACAAGAACCAGAGGTGGGTAATATTGCCCCCATCTTAAAGAGGAGGAAACCAAGGCTCAGAGAGGGGATGGAATGTCCCCAAGCAGAGGGGGTGCAATTTGATCTTTCCCTACCATTAAGTCATGAGAATAAATATTCCTATACTATCTTCTGGAAGTTTTATTATTTTGTCTGTCACATTAAGATCTACAACCCACTTGGATTTTTGGGGGGGAGCAGGGGGAATCATAGGAGATAAATATTTTTCTATATAGATGTTCAATTTCCCCCAAGCCATTTAACAAAAAGACCATCATCCACCCCTTTGTCATAAATCTACTCTCCAGACAGGTGAGGGCGTGTTTCTGGCTTCTCTATTCTATCCTAGATTTCTCTTGGTCTGTCTTTGTGCCCACACTTCACTCTCTCCGTTTCTAGCGCTTTATAACAAGTTTTGATGTACTGTAGAGCAAGTGTTTTCGCACGTTCTCCAAGATTCCAGGCTGGCTGGGCCCCTACTTCATTCACTCATACGATCCTCCGAGAGCCCTTCCCCTACCACTCTTAGAAAATGGCCATCCTTGGGGCGCCTGGGTGGCTCAGTCGGTTAAGCGTCTGCCTTCGGCTCAGGTCATGATCCCAGGGTCCTGGGATCGAGCCCCATGTCAGGCTCCCTGCTCGGTGGGGAGCCTGCTTCTTCCTCTCCCTCTCCCTGCTGTTCTGCCTACTTGTGCTCTCTCTCTCTCTGTCAAATAAATAAAATCTTAAAAAAAAAAAAAAATTCTTTAAAAAAAAAAAAGAAAATGGCCATCCTTTCCATCATTCTCTATCTCTTCCACTTTATTGCTGTTCCTATCACATGTTGAGGTGTAGAATTCTTTTTCTTAATGATTTCTAAAAAATGATTTTACTTATTTATTTATTTGAGAGAGTGAGTGGGAGCAGAGAGAGACGGACAAGCAGACTCCAAGCCGAGCTTGGAGCCCAATGGGGGGCTCGATCCTGGGACCCCAAGATTATGACCTGAGCCAAAATCAAGAGTCGGATGCTCAACCAACTGAGCCAGCCAGGCGCTCCTGAGTTGTATATTTCTTGATGCACATGCACTAGAAGGTAAATGCTATGAGGGCAGGGGCTTTGTTTTGAGGTATTCCTAATGGCATAAAGTGAATGACTCACTGACTGACTGACTGAATGAATGAATGAATAGGAGGGTTTGGGGCAGGGAGATCATATTCTAACTTTAGAATGATCGCTCTAGGTTGTAGAATTGCAAACAGAGCACATGGGATAAGATTATAGGCTGTTGGACAGGCTGCTAGGTGGGCTAACACAGTGCCCAGGCTTTGACCAGGGTGGGAGGGAGGGGTGGTGGAGAAAGTGGACAGAGAGGCTTGGGAAGGCAAAAGCTCCAGGACTTTAAGCCCAGCGGAGTAGAAGGACAGACAGGAGGCAAAGAGGATCTCCTTAGCTTGGACTTCACCCACTGGCTCGTTGTGGTGCCATTTATACCTTGGGGCTGTAACCTGCCTACAGCCCGAAGCGAGACCTCAAGCCCATGAGAATGATTCCAGAAGACACTGACTCAACACTCATGCCCCCTTTAAATCCACCTCCATCTTCTTCTAGGGAGTGGGGGTGGGGGTGGGGGTGGGGAATAACTTCCAGTAGAAGAAGGGAGAGCACCTGCAGTGGAGGGAGCAGCTGGGCATAGACGATGTCAACAGTTTCGGCAATGCAGGCATTTCAGACTTCCCGGCGTTCCCACAACTCGGGCTCCCTTAGGATGCTGGAAGAAATATCATCCAATAACCAGCAAATACCTCTGGCCTCCCAGAGATGCAATGCTGCCAATGACCTTGGTGGTAATGACCTTCAGAGGAAGATCCAAGTGAGCACAAAGCCAGTTGGAGGACACTCTCCAATCCAGGGCTGGAGCCACCCTGACTCCAGAGTGCATGGCTGCCCGCCTCACTGGCCTGGTAGCAATTAGAATTCGTCTTCTGCCTTGAGGGCGCCAAGATGAAACAGATGGAGATTTGCTAAAGATCTGCCTTCAGCCGGCACCCCAGCCTTTACACCGGGGACTCTCGGGGTGCAGCGACACCTGGCCTCCATTCCAGGTTCAGTTACCCAGTGGTAGATGAATTCATATTCACAGTAGCACAAAGCCAAGCCCAAGACAGTCTCTGTGTAAATGCCATCGATGAGGGTGCTGCTTGGCAGTTTCCTTGAGCAGTGGTTTCTTTATGACATGAGCACCTCTTTGGCTTGGCTGCTTCTTGGCTGCTTCTTGACCATCCCACTGGAGGGGGCTGTCTACCCTGCACAGGTCAGGGGTATTGGGGGGAGCATTTGGTTCACCCAGATATAACTCTGGTTTCCTTGTCATGGGCCCTGTGGTAGATGGCATATTTTCTTGTTTGGCCTCTCGGGTTTGGCACACGCTATTCCTTCAGCCTGGAAGAACTTTTCTGCCCCTTCTGTACCTGGCTGACCATCCTTGTCCCAAAGAGCTTAGGTCAACTATCACTTGCCTCTCTGTCACTCCCACCACCTTGCCAGGTGTCCCTCTTCCGGCTTCCACGGGCCCTGGGCTCCCTGCTCCTGGTGTCAATCACACCGCTGTCTCTCGGTAGCTGCTTGCTTTTTCATTCCGTGTGCCTAATACAGTGCCCGGGAGGCAGGCCACCAGTAAATGTTTGTGGAAGGAAAGAAGAAATAAATTTACAGTATTGTACTGGCGAAAAGGACCCAGAAGATTTAAATTCTATAAATGGCCTCAGACGCGGTAAGATTCCTTTGTACCAACTGACGTGGGAAAAGTCAGGATCGGATGATCAGGAATGGGGCTTTGGCCTGCCACTGATGGTGATTCCTTTCTCTTTTTCTTTTAAGGCTGATATCACAAACTTCACTTCAGAGACCTGTGATTGAGACTCTGCTCAGCCACTCATGTGCTGTGTGGCCTTGAGCAAGGCAGTTCCCCCCTCTGGGCTTCGGTGTTGCCTTCGTGAATAAAGTGGCTGGACTGCATACACGACGCTAATATGTATAATTTGGGCCAGGCACTGTTCTGAGTGCTGTGCATGTATTACCTCATTTAATCTTTACAACAACCCTGCAACATGGGTAGTATTTTCCTCATATTCTCAATGGGGAGACTGAGGCACAAAAAGGTTACATAATCTGCCCAAAGTCTCACAGCTAGTAACAAATGGAGCTGGAGCTTTTATCCAATGACCTGTTTCCAGAGCCCACCTCTTAACCCCAAAGCTGAGCTGCCTCCCAGCTGGATGACTGGTAAGACCCGTTCCTGTTTTAGAGTGAGACCTCTATTACTCTCATGTTGAGGATATTTACATTCAATGCCTTCAGGGTCCAGTTTTAATTGGTCCTTCCCTGAGAGAACAGAGGTAGTCAGCCTCTTTTCTCAGTCCCTCATGCTGGTTAGGGAGGAGGCTGGTGAGGGTGTGGATTCAGGTAGGGCAGCCCCCGCCGCTCACCTGCTGTGAACACCAGCAAGTCCCTTCACCTCTAGGAACCTCGCTTATGATGCCTGCTGAAGTGGAGATGAATTTCAAAATCTTCCTTGGTGACTGTAAGGTTGATACAATACAGGTAGGGTTGCCAGATTTAGCAAGTAGAAACACAGCACGCTCAGGTAACTTTGAATTCCAGATGAGCAAGGAATAATTTTTGAGTATAGGTATGTCCCATGCGATATTTGGGACATACTTATGCTAAGAAATTATTCCCTGTGTATCTGGAATTCAAAGTTAACTGGGTGTCCTGTATTTTATCTGACAACCTTACATGCAGAGGAAGCACTTAGCAGGGTGCCCGTCCCATCAGAAGGGCTCAATAAACTTTAGAAAGATCTCTGCCTAAACCCCTCACTTTGCATTTCCCGGGGACATACCTTGGAGGTCTGGACTGTGGTTAAAATCTGCATTCACCCATGTTCAGGTGTACCTGACTGGTAAAAACTGTGAACCCTTGATTAACCACGTGGCTTGGCTGTCTGTGGATTTGTGTACAGACGTAGGATTTCAGTAGAGGAGGCCTGAAAGGGTCCTTCTGAAGCAAGCTGATGTGCCAAGACGCCCCTTATCACCAGAGGTAGGGTGGAAACCACAGCTGCCTCCCCAGCAGCCCTGAGAGTCTGTGCCTCTGTAGGCTCACTGCCGCTGGTTCTCTAGCCAAGGGCGCCATCTTGTGCCACATCTGGGTGGTCAGCCTGGCACGTGGCTCTGAGCAGAGGCTGGGTCCCAGGGAGAAGCCCAGAGAGGCCTGGATTGTCTCCTCTTGTTCCCTGTCCCAACAGAGTCCCTCTTCTTAGTTCCTAGTGATCCCGCTTCCTCTCTTCTCGTTCATCTCTGCTGTTTCTCTCTCTCTCCATCAACACTCACATCAACCTGCTGACCACCCCCTGTACCGTCGAGGTTCTTGGAGAGGCTGCAGGTGCCTGAGAAACAGCACAGATCAGGAGTCAGAAAAGCCCAGATCTGGACCCAGGGAGAGCCACATGCTAGCTTTAGGACCTTGGGAGGATTCACATAACTCCTCTGAAGCTATTTGCTTTGTAAGTTTGTGGTAAAAAATCCCTGCCCTAGGGGTGCCTGGGTGGCTCAGTCATTAACGTCTGCCTTCGGCTCAGGTCATGATCCCAGGGTCCTGGGATCGAGCCCCGCATCGGGCTCCCTACTCCGCAGAGAGCCTGCTTCTCCCTCTCCCACTCCCCCTGCTTGTGTTTCCTCTCTCGCTGTGTCTCTCTCTGTCAAATAAATAAATAAAATCTTTAAAAAAATTCCTGCCTTGCATATGTCGAAGGACCTTGGTGAGGAAGAATTAGTGATGCATGCAAAAGTGCTCTGAAAATTGTAAGGTGCCTTGACAATGTAAGCGACTTAATAATATATACTTATTTAGCATCTATAGTAATAGAGTATGTTATTAGTAACAGTAATGACAGCCACATTTCCTGGGCACCCTGATACCGAGCCCTGAACGTCTGCAGATACCTCTGCCCCCTCACCTCTGTCTCTGACGTTCAGACCCAGGATGCGCCCCACCAGCTTCACCCTTCCGTGCTGCTTCAGGCACCACCAGCATCTGGGAGGAGGCAGAAGGGCTCACGCGGTAGCAAAGAGCCCTGTATCCGTCAGCGAGTGACCCACTCCCTGTGCCTCGGTTTCCTCATCTGTATAGTGGAGATGAGCACAGCCTGCCTTCTTGCGAGGATTAAATGAGTTAAGTATGAAACACCCAGCAATTTTAGCAAACTCTCAATAAATGCTGATGATTGGGGCGCCTGGGTGGCTCAGTCGGTTAAGCGGCTGCCTTCGGCTCAGGTCGTGATCCCAGGGTCCTGGGATCGAGCCCCGCATCAGGCTCCCTGCTCAGCAGAGAGCCTGCTTCTCCCTTTCCCTCTGCCTGCCGCTCTGCCTACTTGTGCTATCTCTCTGTCAAATAAATAAATTTTAAAAAATCTTAAAAAAAAAAATGCTGATGATTATTTCCTTCAGATGCTGGCTATTACGCTAACTCCCCGCCCCCCCCCCCCCCCCAAGGAAGCAGGGCAGAAACACAGAAGTTGCATGCGGTTTGTAGCCAGAGAGAAGTGACTTTGACTATCAGCTCCGTCACCAACATCATCGCTCTGGGGCTCTGGCAGATGTCTTCACCTCCCTGAGCCAGTTTCTCCGCCTTGAAATGGGGACGGAAATAGATTCTATCTCCGTGGTGGGGTGAAGATTAAATGACACCGCTTTGTAAAGTGCTCCGCATGTTTCTGTCACTGCCTAATTACCAGACAAATGGCAGCTCTTACATTTTTCTTCCTCCTCTGAGTCACATCCCTTCATCCATTAAACTTCTCCTAGGGGTCAGATCCCATGCTAGTTGCTGGGTATGCAGAAATAAATAAGGTCCGACTCTTGCCCTCCAGGAATTTATAGTCTTGTGGGGGAATCGTAATAAAAAGAATGGTTTCCATTTATTTTGCACCTCCGATGCTGCAGGCACAGTGGGAGGGCTTTATACACGTCCTCTTAGTAAATCAGCACAAAGACCCAGGACTTAAGCCCAAGCCAGGGACACGACCCCAGAGGCCTTACTCTCAACTAGTGCTCTCTCAGGTCTTCCGGGACTGATTGGTCAGGTAAGTGTGGCGAGTGCAGGTGAGGAGGGTCACCACGGAGGTCTGAGGGAGACCGGGGAGCGGGGGGAGCAGGGGGGGCGGGCGGAGGAGGGGTGCTCAACTCCATGAGGGAACACAGTCAGTGGGCTCACAGATGTGGTCTTAGAGGGAGATGCTCTGGATGCCTGTGGCCATGGGCAGAAGCTTGGAGGCATGAGGAAGCAGGGTGCCATTGGGGGACCAGAGCACAGGGACAGGTCAGAGCCAGAATGCAGGGGTGGGAGTAGATGATGCTGGGGAGGTGGGTGGAGAAGGGGCTCAGAGCCCAGAGGGCCTCTGCCGTCCTGGTTCTGCTGAGCAGTTTGGACTCCACGCTGTAGGGGAGTGAGTGGTTTCCGAGTGAGGTGTGTGAAGGTTGAGAGTGTGGTGTAACCACCACAGCAGACGTGTGGACGGTGGAAGGAGGAAACTGCCATAAATTTGCCATAACCCAGTCCTGGAATGAGAGCGAGGGCGGAGGAGGGTGGAGAGGAGCAGGTGAGCAAGGGTTAGGTGTGAGAGGATTGACCTCCTCACTTCCTGAGCTGACACAGGTCAGAGAACAGGGGCCGCTCCTCCATGGATGGTGGATGCTGCCATCTACTGGGACAGGGAATCCAGGAGGAAGAGCAGAATTTGGGGAGAAGGACGGTGAATTTATTTTGAGCTGCTGATGAATAAGCAGCTCAAAATGCCACATTCCAGGGACTGCACTGTGTACGTTATTCCAAACCCTAAGAAACAGCTCTGTACAATCCCATCATCATCCCCACTTCACAGACAAGGAAACTAAGGTTCAGAGACATCCGATCACACAGCTCATGAGTGGCAGGGCCGGGATTTAAACCCACATCTGCCTGGCTCCAAACCTGGTGGGAAAGGAAAAACCGAGGAGGGATTTTCAAGGGGCTTCCCTCGTGAAACCTGAGCCTGGTGGTGTCAAACTGTTAGAGCTGAACCCTCAGGATCATTCCAGAAGCCCAGGAAGGTATTGACAGCATCTTTGAACCTGTTCTTCTCTTGGCCCCAGAGAAACCCGCTAGGGTTTCAGCCCTTCTCCAAGACTCAAACTTGGCCAAGCTCAGCCTGGGCCAGAGCGGCCCTGCTGAACCCCCAGGTGGCTGTGCTATGCTGCCCACCTCCTTCACAGGAGACACACGGGATACAGGCGCTGGGGATTCATTCGCCACTTCGGGGTTTGGTGAGAGGAAATGTCGTGAGAGAAGGGGAGGGAAGCTGTGCTTGAGAGAGCTTGTGAACCAGTGAATTAAAGACACCACACAAATAATAGTCACTGTAGCAAAGGGTTACCATGTTTGGGGGCTGGTTACTAGCTACCGACCTTTCTTACTTTACAGCTTATTTGGTCCTCACGGCAATCCTGTGACATAGGTACTATTATTTTTCTCATTTCGAAGAGGAGGAAACTGGGGCACAGAGAGGTTATGTAACCTGTACAAGGTCACACAGCCATCAACAGTTTGAGTGTCACTCTTACTCCTTAGCCTGTCCCACTCTACCTGGTGTGTCTGGCAGTCAGTGGGGGGGTGGGGGGGATGGGGATGGCAGAGGGAAAGATGGGGGAGGGGGCAGAGGGGAAGATGGGGAGGGTCAGGGGCAGATGCAGCAGCATTATTGGATCCAGCCTCCCTGGCCTCCCTGCTGGAGCTGAAGGGGGAGGCAGGAGATCCGGGCTCTGGTCTCCACTCTGCCTGACTCCCTGTGTGACCTTGGACATGCTGTCTCCACCCTGGGTTCCATAATCTCTGCGCAAAGAGAGTGTTTGCTTAGGAGGTGTTGCAGTTTCTATCCAGATTAAAATGATGTGATTCGAAGAGCCTTGGGCAGAGGCGTTATTTGGGGTGTAAAGGAGCCAGTGACCCTGGCACAAGTGACCCTAGTGGACTGGTGAGGGTAGGAGCTGGAGTGTGCACCTGGTCTGCGCCTCTCTGTTTTGGGTTGCCACCCTTGGGAAATTGAGGCTTCCCTGGACTTCAGTGTCCCTCGTTGCAGCAAGCAGCCACTGGAGGGCGCTGTGTCCCCACAGTTCCTGGTGAGCTTCCCTCCACTGGCCCTGACCGTCCACTTGAGCCAGGAGAGAATTTGGGAGCCCTGGGGCGGGTACCTGGGAGGCCTCTGGACACAGCTGGGTGCACTCAGGCTGTATGGAGCCAGCAGGACGTGACCCTGTGGAAGAAAGTGCAAAGAGCATTGACCAGGGGATGAAGCCCTGGGCTTCGGTCTGCCGCTAACTCAGGCATGGTGAGCTTTGGGCAAATTGCTTCACCTCTTTGAGCCTGTTTCAGCAGCTGTAAAATGGGGACAGTGATGTCTATGGGCGAGGAATGCTATCGAGGGCAAATCACACGTGAGTGCTTGCAAGGACTTGTCCATTTCACAGTTGGCAACACCGGGGCCCAGAGAGGTGACCTGGCTTGCCCAGAGTCACCCAGCCACCAGGTAGCCTTAGTCGGTCTAGCGCCACAGACTTCCCATTCAACTACAACATGACCCCACACCAACTGGTGCAGGGGCGGGAGGGAATTTGGTACAACTCCCCAAAGTCTCTCAGGCCGAGGTTTCAGATGAATGCCCTTTATTTAGTCCTTTGGAGGTGTGGATGCCCTCCCCAGTGTCCTTCTCACAAACCAATGTCCATGATATGGTAGCACCTTTCAACAGGGTAGGAGACTTTGAATTCAGATAGCCATCTTCTCTTCCCCTGGACTCAAGCATGCTTCTTCGTCCTCCCTGGATGCAGAGGAGCTTTGCCCGCAAGCTTCCCCAGCTTGCGCGGAATTTGTGGTGGTAGAAGAACACACCTCCAGGAGATGATCCGATTGAAGGGCTTGTAGTTTCTCTCTTATTTTCTATCTTAATGAGAGAAAGATTGTGCTATTTGCATGTTGTACATAAATGGAAGTCTGGCTTAGTTTTTCACAATTTCTGTTCTCTGTCTCCTTACTTTTCCCTCACTTGAGAAGGGTGGAGGGGTGAGGAAGGGGAGTGACGGCAAGGTGAACTCTGGAATCTTCCAAGCTGGGGAGTTCTTGGAGCCCCAGAGTCATGGAATCGTGGTGCTGGCAAGCCAGAGCTCTCGGGCTGAGCTGAGGCAGCTGAGGCCCTGGGAGAGGTCCAGACCTGCCCAAGGTAGCCCCAAGGTCAGTGACAGGTTGGAACCAGAATGTACCTACTCTCCTGGTCTCACACCAACACGTTTTGCCGAGTCACTTGCCGGCCAGAATGTGGTCAGTTTAGAAAACGCAGACAAGGAGAGAGGATGGGACAGTGGACAGGGACAGGGAGGTGCTGACCTTGCTCTTTGAAAGCTCTAGTGGGGAGTTGATTGTCTTCGTCTGACGTCAGCTCCCGGGCAAATAATGGCCATGGAAAGCAAATATTATGAGAGTAAATGTGTCAACACGGAGCTAGCGGCAGTTTCGGTGTCAGAAACAGGCCGAGGACTCCAGGTTCTAACAGACCAGGCCCCTGACACTGCCTTTAACCACGTGCTGGGGCAGCAGGACCTGCCGGCTGCCGTGGGGCGGCGGCGGGGGGCGCTGCTGCTGGGAGGGTTCGGAGAAAACTGGGAGACGGGGCTGGCCCAGGGCTTACGGGAGAATGCATGTCCCGGGATGCAGGAAGGAAAGAGGGCTGTCGAGTACTGAGTCCCCGGGACTTACTGAGCACTATATAGGGATTCTCACTTAATATCCCAAGCAATGCCTAAGGGACAGGCATTGTGTCCTCATTTTGTAGATGAGGATGCCAAGACTCAGAGAGATGAGAGATGAGTGGGGGAGCAGGGATTTGATCCCAGGCTGTCTACCATAGTGTGTTTCAAGATCTGGGTTAGGGACCTCTCTTTATCAGAATCATCAGGAACACTTGTCAAAAAGGAGATACCCAAGCCTCACCCCAGATCTACTGAATTAGAACCTTAGGGTGGGCCTGGGAGTGATACTTTCAACAAGCTCCCAGGGAGGAGAGGAGGTCTATGCCGCTAAGACCTGGGAATAATTGCTCAATAACAGGAGTCCGCCAACTTTTTCTGTCAATGAATAGATAGTAAATATTTAAGACCTTGCAGGTCTTACAGTCTCCGTCGCAACTATTCAACTCTGTGGTTGTAGTGTAAAAGAAGCCACAACCAATCTACACGTGAATGATCGTGACTGTGTTCCAATAAAACTTTATTTACAAAAACAAGTAGTGGGCCAGATTTGGCCCATGGTAGTCTGCTGGCCCTTGCTTAGCCTGCAGCATGCAAAGAACCCTCATAGCCCGTCTCTCTTGTTGTCTCCCCAACCCCATGAGGAGGATATGGTTACCTCCATTCTGCAGATGAGAAGACTGGGGTCTGGTAAGGTTAGACATCCATTCTGCATGGCAGAACTGGGATTAGAACCAGCCCTCCTGATTCCCAGTCCAGTGGCACTGAGAAGCATGCGGCCTGATAAGAATGCGTGGGCCGGAGGGATTGTGATTATTTAATGAAAGCAGCCACCATCCACTGAGCACTTACCACGTGCCAGGCAGTCATTAGCTCATTTAGCTGCTACCCAGATGTTGAATGTCATTGTACCAGTCACATGTGGCTGTCACAACCTCCCTGGGAGGTAGGAAGGCATCTGCAGTGTGTCAAAACCAGCTTATCTCAAGTGTCCCGTACACCTGACATGCCACAGCTGGGCAATGGAAAGGTGGAAGCTGCTGACAAGACATATTTGCGTTTCTGTTCTTGAGTGTGCGCGTGCGCATGCACACACACACAAACACGTGCACGCACACACACACTCTACTCTCAAACAAACATCAAACAGACATGTGGTCAGCTCAATGAGCTCCTTGTTGCAGGTAGGAGAACACAAAATCCAAGGTCTGGAAATGACTCCTCTGTTTTGACATGTCCCCAACTGAGATCAGGAACCAGAAAACTGCCTGGTTTGGGGGAAAGAATGGTAGGCTTCCAGTTGGTCTAGATTCTACACCACACTCTGCCCCTGGTCTCCAGGTGACCTTAGATGCCCCTTTCCTCATTTATAAATGAGTGTCACTTCCTAATTCATAAAATGGGTGGGAAATAGGTTTCTTCCATTGTTTAAGTCATTCATTCACTCACAATGTATGAAGCACCTACTATGTACCAAGCACAGTTAGATCTTTTTTTTTTCCCCTCAGGGTCATGAACCCACGACCCTGAGATCAAGACCTGAACTGAGATCAAAAGTCAGATGCTCAACTGACTGAGCCACTCAGGATCCCCTAAATAACTTTAATTTGAAATTCCAAAGATTTGAGATTCAATCCTTCCTACTCCTGAATAGGAGTTAGTATATAAATGATAGGTCCTTTGGTTCAAGAATGCCTTGGGCTAGGATTTCTCAAGTAGAAAGTTTATCTCTCTGCTCTGCATAAAATAGGTTTTAGCAAGATGTAGAGCCAGCTCCATCCACCAATCCATCCATCATCCATCTAACCATCCATCCATCCATGCATCTACCCATCCATCCATCCATATATCTCTATCAATCCGTTTATCCATCCAAGTATTTGCTGAGCACTTACCATGTGCCTGGTTTGGCCCTGTGTCAGCTATCTCCCCTCCCCCAGGAAATCCTTGCTGGTGCTCACGGCAACCTGGGGTTTGAGGCAAAGGTGATAGAAAGCCCAGATTCTAGGTAGCAATAATTCTCCATGCTTGGAATCCAGGGAGTTTCTGGAACGCCTTTAGGCACTTTGAGAAAAGATAAGGCCAGAGACTGAGCTCCTCAGGCTGCACACCCCTCCCCGTGTGGATGTAGCCCCTTCTCATTCTGTGCTGACCTCCCTCCCTCTGAGAACACCTGAGTCCCCAGCGCTGGGCCAGTGTGAATAAGAATAACCCTACATGGGGTGCCTGGGTGGCTCAGTCGTTAAGCGTCTGCCTTCGGCTCAGGTCATGATCCTGGGATTGAGCCCCGCATCGGGCTCCCTGCTCGGCGGGAAGCCTGCTTCTCCCTCTCCCACTCCTCCCGCTCGTGTTCCCTCTCTCGCTGTCTCTCCCTCTGTCAAATAAATAAATAAAATCTTAAAAAAAAAAAAAAAAAGAATAACCTATATGAATGGGTAAACAGAAGGTGGTATATCCATTCAATGGAATAGTATTCCACCATGAAAAGGAACAAAGTATTGACACATGATACTATACAGATGAGCCTTGAACACACCCTGAGTGAAAGAAGCCAGATGCAACAGACCACATATTACAAGATTCCATTTACGTGAACCCTCCAGAAGAGGCCAATCCATAGAGATAGAAAGTGGATTAGTCATTGCCAGGCACTGTTAGAGTATACAGTTTCTTCTGGGGGTGATGAGATTTTCTGGAATTTGTAGTGATGGTCAACCTTGTGAATATAATAATATGCCAAGGAGCATATATTTAAGAGGGGGGAATTTTATGGTATATGAGTTAATTTATTTTTTTTATTGTTATGTTAATCCCCATACATTACATCATTAGTTTTAGATATAGTGTTCCATGATTCATTGTTTGTGCATAACACCCAGTGCTCCATGCAGAACGTGCCCTCCTCAATACCCATCACCAGGCTAACCCATCCTCCCAACCCCCTCCCCTCTAGAACCCTCAGTTTGTTTTTCAGAGTCCATCGTCTCTCATGGTTCTTCTCCCCCTCCGATTTCCCCCCCTTCATTCTTCCCCTCCTGCTACATTCTTCTTCTTCTTTTTTTCTTTCTTAACATATATTGCATTATTTGTTTCAGAGGTACAGATCTGAGATTCAACAGTCTTGCACAATTCACAGTGCTTACCAGAGCACATACCCTCCCCAGTGTCCATCACCCAGTCACCCCATCCCTCCCACCCCACCCCCCACTCCAGCAACCCTCAGTTTGTTTCCTGAGATTAAGAATTCCTATGAGTTAATTTATTAACTTAAAAATATGTAAAAGTTGTTAGAAAACATAACACAAAATTCCCCCTCGCTATCACATACGCTCCTCCTGACTTCTGGTGCCGGAGCTGCCAGGGCAGTTTGCAGGAATACTGTTTTTCAGCTGAGAAACTGGGAGCTCAGGGAGGGCGAAGGGCCTGTCAAGACTGCGTTGCTGATTAGTAGCAGAGGGATGACGAGAAGCAGAGTGGGACTCCTGGTCAAGCGCTCTTTCCTTCACATCATGCTGCCTGAGGAGTAGACAGTTGCCTCATGAGCCAAACTCCCCGCTCTGTCCACACTTGCCGCTTTAATACAGGAGTGTCTGCGGGCAGGGGCCGTGCTGGAAAAGGCTGCGGCAACAGATGATGGCCGCCATTTAAGGAGCATTACTTGGTGCTGGGCACGGGGGGGACCATGTGTGTTTATTTCATTGTCAAAGACCCCTGTTATGAACCTTTGTGGTTACCTCCAAATCCCCCTCTCATGAGCACCCAGATAATTCCTGGGGAATTGCTAGGTGGTCACGGCTATCCTCTATGGAACCCAAAGAAATGGGGCATTGACCTAAAACACAGGTTAGGCTATGAATATTGAGCAAGTGATGTGACGGCCCAGGGACCACTGGAGTCCTGGTCATCCTCGTAGCTACTGTGACCTGCATCTGGGCTGCTCCCACTTGCTCTGGTCTCTGTTGCCCTGCCCTTCATCGTACCTTGCTTTCTATCCACTTTCTGTGTGTGGTGTTTGTCAGCCAGAGGTCTGTGGGCTCCTAATATGCTTCCAGTAAATTCACTTCTGCACTCATGAGAGACAGAGTCAGGTTCTGTTGCTTGCAATCATTTGCTCTGACCAATGTATCCCTATGAGATAGATACTATTATCTTGGCCATTTTACAGATGAGGAAACCGAGGTTCAGAAAAGTGAAGTGACTTATTCGGGGCCCCCCAGATAATGAACGGCAAAGCCAAGATTTAAATCCAGGTCTGTCTGAGTCTCGAGCCTAATCTCTCAACCTCTATAAGAATGAAGGGACAGCAAACCTTTTTTGTAAGCCAGACACTGAGCTGGATATATCCTTTCAAAAGCTTGATGAGAGGAAGATTATCCCTATTTTAGAGATATGAAAACTGAGGCTCAGGGAGATGAGGTAGCCGATTTATAAGTCCCAGAGCTGAGATTAAAGCTGAGGTTTGCTTGACTGCAAAGCATGTGCTAATACGCAGGGGTGGGAGCTGAGACTCCGATGGCAGGTCTCCCTCTTCCCAGTTGGCAGAGTTCTGAGCTGCTCTTGGCCCCATCAGCACCTCCCTGCCCAGGGAGGGGTAGAAACTGGACTCAAGCCATTAACACATGAGCTTCAGGGTTGGGGCAGCCCCTGCTAGGAATCCTGCCCCACAGACCAGGTCCCCCATAAATCAGGGGTTGAGGAAGCCACACAGTGGTACATACTTACCGTTGCCTTAAAAAAGGTTCACTTGGTATATTTTATTTGTGAAAAGGCTGTAAATGTCCAGGCCCCATTGCTTCTGACCAGTCCGGCAGAGATGTAAGGATGCTCTGTCCTCGGGGAGCTGGGGCCCAGCCTGCCACCCCCAGGGCCCTTCTTTGCGTCTGTCACAGGCCATAGGTCAAGATGCGGTGTTTGCTTGGGCCTTAGTGGCCTGCAGGTAGGACTCCAGGAAGGACCCGTGGGGCAGGCTTGGAGGAGAGAGGCATGGGGCCAGGGCAGTGGAGGGAAGGGGCCCTAGGCCCTATTCTTCCATCAGCTCCAGAACCGGCCTTAGCCCAAATCCCGGGGCCATTCCCAGACCGTCTTGAATTCAGACTGGACATCAGCACCCACCTCAAAACCCTGTTCCATCCTCATCAGGGCCCTAGCGCTAAGCACCTCTGTAACTGTCCTCACCCCAGCCCTGTCCACAGTTCAACCTGATGTCAACTCTATCTCAGGCTCAGCTCAAGTACAGCCAACCCCAGGCCTAACCTCAGATGCATTGTGGTACCAACCAGTCCAAAAACTCAACCCTAACCAGGCCTGAATCTGCTCCCAGCTCTAACCCCAGCCCCAGCTCGCCTAAGCCCCAAGGCCAGCCAGCGGTCTGCTCCGCTCAAGGGCAGAAAGATCAACAGATGGCTTTCCTTTGCCTCAGGGTCTGAAACAAATATTTATTAAATACCTTCCATATGCCAGGCCTTCTAGGTGCTGGGGACACATCTGTGAGCAGGAGCGTTGCCTTGGGCAGAGGGGAAAGATTCCTCCTCCTCCTAGCTTCCCTCCTCCTCTCATCCCCACCCCCTCCCCAGCCTCCCTCCTCTCCCCCAGCCTCTATCCTTCCAATTGCAGCCTCCTTCCTCTCCCTAGCTTCCCTCTTCCCGTAGCCTCCCAGCTTTGAGACCTCGCCTTACCCTCCACCCCCATCTGTTCTCTGCCCTTCTCCTCCAGAGCCCGGAGGCTCTGGCTACACTTCTGGACAGCCATTTTCTCCCGGTGTGATCTGGACAGGTCTCCTCCCTTCTGAGCCTTGAATAAGCTTCATAATGGACAGTGAGATAGGGACGCTGGTAAAGGAGGTTAAGGCCCCGCCCACCCCATCCAAGGAGAGATCGCAGCCTGACTCAGGGCACAGGCTTAGGGTCCAAGTGCTGGTTCTCTCTGACTCTCCATCTCTGTAATGCAAAGAGGGGATGCTGCCCTGCCTCAAAGTGTGCTGGATATGAAAGCCCTTCATTAAAAGTATGGCACCAGGCAGGTGCTCGTTGTTAATAACGCGGACCATTTATGTCGAAAGTCCAGGACTCAGCATTTAGCAGGGAACCCGTAGTTACCTACTAATTACTAGTAGTTAGTTACCTGCTAACTCTGCAATGACTTCAAGGGGTTTATGATCCTCACCAAATTGGAAAAGCAGTGAAATTTGAGTTGGATTTATTCCTACCATCTTAAAACAAAACAAAATACCTGGCGGCTAATAAACTATTCATTCAAAGGGTCTCATGTGTAATCGGAAGTCGAAGAGGTTGTGTGCAACTGGGGGAAGATGCAGAGATACTGGTGGTGATGAGTAAGTGCTCGTAACTGCCAAGTGTTTAATTTCATCGAGCCCTTGTCATCTGCCAGAAACATTTCAGGCCTTTGCCGCCTTCTTCATCCTCACATCACGAGGGGGAAAATGTCCCTATGTAACGGACCAGGCAGGCGAGGCTCAGAAAGGTGAGGTGACTTGCCCCTTCTTAGGTGGAGGGTCCAGGACGGGAGCCCAAGCAGCCTGGCTGCGGAACTCGGATTCTTCCCCACCATGCTCTCTGATGCTGTGCTGAGAACTTTGCCTACATTATCTCACTTGGTCTCCTGATAATTCTGCTAGACTAGGATGGTAGTGCTCACTCCAGTCTGCACGTGTGGAGCTGGGGCTACGTGGTGGGCCCGTGTAGGGCATAGCGTTTGTGTCATGTCATCCAAATGCTTGCGATACACCCCAGTTTTATAGACAAGGAAGGAGGAGCTCAATTCAAATCAACCTCAGAATAGTGTTTAAGCTCCTCAGCCCAGCATTTGAAGCTTAGGAGGCCCCTTGGGGCCTGGTCCCTGCTTCGTCCATGACCTGATCAGCTGCCTTGTCTGCCTACCCAACTTTTCAGCACTGTTTGCTGTTCTCCGAGAACATCCTGGTGTGGTATGCTTCTGAGCCTTTGCAAACCCTGTTCCCACCACCTGGCATGCCCAGTCCCTCTATGCTGCCTGATCCTGCTTGTCCTTTAAGTCTTAACTGGAATATCACCTCCCCCAGAAAGCCCTCTCTGATTGCTTATGACTGGCTAGATGCCTCTGTTGTGTTCTGCCATAGACCTCTGCCCATCCCCCCAGTACACTTCGTTGTAATCATCTCTTTGCTGGTCTATCTTTCCTACTGCACAGGGAGCACCGTGAAGGCAGGGGCCTGTTTGTCATGTTCACTATTGTCTCCCTAGTTTCCAGACCAGCACCTGGCTCCAGGAAATGCTCAGTCAATACTGAGTCTTAAACAAATAGAATGTGTCAAAGTAGACAAAACAGCTAAGTTCATTCAATGTTTACTCAGTGACAAGTGTTTTACATGTATACCGTTTCATTTAATGCTCTCATTTAAGGTTTGGACAACCACCTTGGGAGGTAGAGACTCTCCCTATCTCCATTTTAAAGATGGGAAACTGAGGCACAGAGAGGTTAATTCTTTGCCCAAGATCACACAGCTAGTACTGGTGACGCTGGGACTCAAACCCAGGAAGCCCTACTCCAGGGTCCCTGCACTATCGTGCTTCTAAGATACCTAAAAGGTAGTCACAAGACTTGGAAAAGAGTAAACTCACATTATAGCGATCAAGATACAAGTATAGTTGCTTATTCAAATGAGCAAGTGATTTTAGAAAAAGTGACCTAGGGGCTGCTGGGTGGTTCAGTTGGTTAATCATCTGACTCTTGATTTCAGCTTTGGTCATGATCTCAGGGTTGTGAGATCAAGCCCTGCGTCGGGCTCCAAGCCTAGCGTGGAGCCTGCTTAAGATTCTTTCTCTCCCTCTGCCCCTCCCCTCTTAAAAAAGAAGAAGAAAAAGTGAGATAAAATAAAAATCCTTAAAATGCTCAAAGGTAGACAATCAGGGGGGAAGTCTCCCTAAAAGTTTAGCAAGATGTACATCCCCCAATATGAAACGTTGTTTGAAATGGGGAGCGGGTAGTGCTGCGGGTAAACTGGCCTCAGGTGATGCTCCAGAATGTTCCCTGGCAAGGAGACAACAGGACAGCTCCTGGCAGGTGGGTGTATACTCACCTTGTTTCCAGCTACCTCTCGTCCCCTCTCCTCCACCCTGACTGGCCCCAGCTGGGCCGCGGGAGGCATGGGCAGCATGGTCAGGGGCGGGGACACCCACCCCAGCCTTGCTTCGAGGGCACAATCTCAGCACTTGGACAGGGGCGTCTGGGGCTGTTATCTGTCTGGTTTGAATTAGATGCTGGGCTCCGCAGAAACTTCGGCTCATTAGCGGTTTCATCGCTGGGGCTGGCGCCTGCAAGATGGTAACATTTTATTGTTTCCTTGCTTTTTCTTTCTTTCTCTTTTCTGTCTCTTCCCTCCCCTTTCTTTATTGTTTCAAATTTCCACCTCATGCCACAAAAATGCAAAGACCGCCACAATCCCCCATGGGACACATTCAAGTCACTGGAGCCTCTGGTGCCCGCCCTTCTCACAGCTAAGGACCCAGGGGTCCCTCCCTCCGGGCAGGACTCCCAGGAGAGCAGGGCTGTGCATTTCCCTGCTCCCCCATCCAACACACAATACACCCCACACCTGCATTTCTCCGGGCACTCAGAGGGAGACAATGTTTAGCAGTTGTTTCTGGAGTCTCTCTGCCCCCACCCTGAGTTTTGAATTCTGATCCAAGATTTATTCTTTTACTTAACAACTCAGCCTGTCGTCGTTGAGTATTTATCCCCTACCATTGAGGTTAGGCCAGAAGGTGCCTAGCCCACACCGGCATGTGGTAAGTGCCTAATGGACAGTAGGCATTGCCATTGTCCTGCCGGTATCAGGGACAGCTCTGTCACTTGGAGAGCACCTACCGCGGTGGCTGCAGGGACAGGAGATGAGAAGTCTCACCGGGTCAGGCATGGAGAAATGCTGGCGTGGGGGCGTCGGCATTCATCATCATCATCATCCCCACTTTCACTGCTACTATCCTTCCGCTTTCTCCTGGGGGTGGGGGAAGAATGTGATGAGCAGAGCTGAGCTGACTGGGCTGAACGGTCGATCGCATGACCAAAGAGGCCCCTGAAAGAGATGGCTAAGTTGGGGGGGCGGGGGAGTCCCAGGGATGGTGAGTCACCTCCAGGAGGAGTGGGAAGGAGGAGATGGCGTTGGAGGAGGAGTTATATTCTGATGACCATGATCAGAGCTCGTTATGGAAGGCACGTTACCTTGTGTTGGAGTTGACGAGGGTTCCTTCCAGGCTCTGTGACCCTCACAACCATATGGAGGAGGGAGCTACTGGTCTCTGGGAAATTGTACCCTGCGTGCATCTGCTGGTCTGGGGAGGATGGTCTGTCCTGCTGGGGCCGGGAGGGCCGTGCCAGCACACTGGCTGGTGTTTTCTGGAATCCTCTGCCAGATACCTGTGTGGGCCGAGGAGTGGTCACTGGGCTGCTGGTGAGTCCGTGGCTGGAGCTGGGAATCAAGAAGTCTGGGTTTCGGGATGCTAATCTCTGCCTCCTGCCTTAAGCACTTGGCTCCCAGGACACCACACTTTCTTGGTTTTCCTCCTTCCCTGGGCACTCCTTCTCAGGCTCCTTTCTGGGATTTATCTCTTCTTCCAAATGGATACATGTTGAAGCACCCCGGGGCTCTCCATCCTCTCCCTAGGTAGGCTCATCCAGTCTGAGGGTGTAGATGGAATCTCTATACCCTGACACCTCCCAAATGTCTATCTCTAGGCCAGGTCTTTCCCTTGACCTCCAGACTCTTATATCCAGCTTCCCACTTGGAGGAGACCCATCACACCTAGGTTGAGTTCCCGAAACCCGCTTTCCCTTCCATCTTCTGCTCCTAGGTCAATGACAACCCCGGTTTCTTCAGTCCAGACTCCTGGAGTCATCCTGCCTCTTCCATTTCCCTCAAACCCTGCATTTTATCCAGCCACAGGTGTGGTCAGTGCTAATTTAATAATGAATCTTGCCTGCCATGAGCACCCTAGTCTATCCCATCAGCTTATGTCCCTGTTGCTGAACTAGCCTTGCTTCTCCTCTTCCCTGCTGCCCTCTGGTCCAGTGGCCTTTCAAAAGTGGACATCAGATCCTATTGCTTCTCTGCTAAAAACTCTCAGGGACTTCCTGGCCTGGATGTAATACCGTCCTACCTGGCAGCCAAACCCCACTTGTGTGTTGTTGACTCCTGATTGCCTCTTAATCTCCTACAATTCTGCCTCACTCGCTCTGATCCAGACACGTCTGCCTCCTTGGTGTTCTTGGGCTTTCTAAGTTTGCTCATGCCGCAGGGCCTTTGCACTTGCCATTCTTCATGCCTGGAGAGCACTGAACAACAGCTTCCCAAGATTGCTACCTCTCTTTGTTCAGATCACTTTTCCAAAACTACCTTACCTAAGAGGCTGTTCCCGATGGTCTTCTCTAAATGACCTACATTGGCTCTCCTGCTCAGACTCCCACATCCGTCAGTTCCAGCCCCTGCCCTAGTCTTCTTTTTCTTCATCAGACTTGCTTCCTTACAGGATGAAATTAGACCAGGTCCTTACTTGCTTATCTCTCTCTCCCACTCAGTTGTAAGCTGAACTGTGGGGGCTTTGTCTTGTTCACCACTCTTTCTTTATGCCAAGCACTGTACCTGGGACATAGTTGGTGCTCAATAAAAATGTGCTGGATTACTGAATAATGAATATCCACCAAGGCTAGGCTGAGAGATTAGATCCGTGGACCCCTGGTACAGTGAATGTTTGCCAAATGAATTAATGTGAGGTTATTGTATTTCCCTTTTTGACTGTCAGCTCCTTGAGGGCAGACCCATAACTTGGTCCTCTTGGTATTTCTCATGATACTTTACTGAGCTGCATGACCTCAGGCAGGTTTTATGTAACCTCTCTGGGCTTCAGTTTCTTCATCTATAACATGAGAACAATAAAGGGACCCAGGTTATAGGGTTATTGCGAGGATTAAGTGCATTAATATATGGAAAGCTCTTAGGACGGCGCCTGGCACTGAGTCAGTGCTAAGTAAACATGAGCTGTTATTATCATCCCAGTTTCACACATAGTAGGTGCTTCAAAATCTATAAGGCAGGGGATTGACGGAACTGAGTTACTCTGAGCTGAGCCCAAAGAAGCCTGTTCATATTGCCCTCGGCTTTTCCCATACTAGGAGCTGGGGAATTGTCTGATAAAATGAACTGAGCTGAAATTAGAAACCACACGATGCCGTCAACTCATGCTGAGTTTGTGGTCAGCGAAACCCCAAAGCCTTTCTTCACAGCCGTATTGCTCAGCCAGAGATCCCTCATCCTGTATTTGCGGGTTTCACTTTATTTTTTTGTGGTCTTTTGCTTTTTTTTATGTTCCGGATTATAAAAGTAATATATGCCCACTGTGGAAAGTTTACAATGAGCATAAAATTACAAAGGGCAGGAAAAGAGCAGGTTACAAATCAGCATGAATGGTTTAAATCCACTTGCATAAAACGCTTTTATATATTTATAAAGAGAGGCAGAGATAGACAGGAATAGAGAAGGAACGAGAAGGATGCTTGAAAAGATGGCCATGAACATGCTTGCGGGGTCTGTTCTCTGTGGCTGCATTCCATGGGATCTTTAGTCTCTGTATAGCTTTTCCTTGAGGCTCTTTCAATTTTCATAAGAACAAACAGGCATTAACTTCCTGAAACTAATTTTTTTCTGACAAGAATTATTTTCAAATGGAAATCAGATAATTTATCTCCCCTTCTTAAAACCCGTTAAGTGTTCTTCGTTCATTCAAAAACTATTCATTGAACACAACAGCACCGGGCCAATTCTCTCTCCTTCGCCTTGTTCCTATTGTATCTCAGCGCTCCCTTCATTATCTCAGACTATCGTTCTTTATAGGTTCTGGGTTTAATGTCAGTCCCCCCTTAGAACCTCACCTACGTGAAGGCAGAGCCCTGTGTTTACACATGCCTGTGTCTGTCTTGTACACAGCCTGTTCCCAGAGCCTGAAACAATATATGGTATGTGATAGGCACTCAATAAATATCTACTGAATGAACGAATGGATTTTTAAAATAAAGAGTTAAAGAAAAGCTTTTATAATTCAGAGATTATTGCGAGCATCTTGGTAGGTTACCTTCCAAACTGCTTTCCATTTTATATATGAATATAGTTGAAAACACATTTTGTGTCTTTTTCTTCTTAAGCCAGCATCATAGCATGAGCATTTCCCATGGTATCAAGAAGGGTTATTTTTCTTGAGTGTACAGCGGTGGTTCTCAGCTAAGGGCAATTTTGCCCCCTACAAGGCAATTGGCAATGTCTCGAGACTCCCACAGCTGGTGGGGGGGGGGCATGGCTACTGGCTGCTAACCACCCCGCAATGCACAGGCCAGCCCCCACGATAAAGAATTCTCTGGCCCCAAGTGCTGATGATGCCGAGGCTGAGAACCCTGCTGTCTGGTAGTCCCTCACATAGATCCACGAGACTTGACTCATCCAATCTCCTCTTTTTGGAAATGGAGTTGCTTCCGGTTTTTCACTAAGACAAATAAGGTCATGATAAACAGTTTGACACATATATCTCTATCTACATTCTATATTATTCCCTTAGGAGAAATCGCAACGCTTGATTTTCGGGAACTTAAATGAAGGACAATATTGACCTTGCTTGAACTTCACTATGTCAATTTCAAATGGGTAGTCCAGCCCCTCTGGGCATTCTGTCCTCTGCCACATTTGTGGTCTCCCCCAGCTGTGAGTCACATCAAAGAAAACATCCAGACTTTCAAGGTCAGGGAGCTTTCTGTGACGAGGGAGACCCCAGCAGTGCCCCACCTGTCTTGGTCAGCCTGGGCTGCTCTAACAAATTGCCAGAGACTGGGTGCCTTAAACAACATTTATTTCTTACTGTTCTGGAGGCCGGGAAGTCCAAGATCAAGGTGCCAACAAAACCAGTGTCTGGTGAGGACCCTCTTCCTGGTTTGCAGACAGCTGCCTTCTGGCTGTGTCCTCACTTGGTGGACAGAGACAGTTCTAATCTCTTTCTCCTCTTAGAAGGGCACTAATCCCATCACGGGGCTCCACCCTCATGACCTCATCTAAACTTAACCGCCTCCCATACACCCCACCTCCCAATATCATCCCACAGGGGGTTAGGATTTCAATATATGAACTTGGGCGGAACACAGACTTGCAGTCCATAACATCACCTGTCCAAGATTTCAAACCCACATTTGGGAAAAGCCTGGTGAACCATGGTCCATAAATAATGTCTATTACAGGAGTGGAAGGGGAGAATTGAAGCAAGGATGCTGTTACTTGCCACCCCTGTTACGCCAACAAAACCACTATTGTTCGAGACAGTTTGGATGTCACTTTGGAAATTGCTTTTAGGGTATAGAATGCCTCCCCCCCCCCCCCCATAAGAATGTCATCTAGGTGGGAAGTGTTGCTACGTGTGCAAATACAGCCCTATGCAAAACAGAATACTGGCTCATTCAACAAATATTTACTGAGCCTCTGTTCTGCACTGGGCGCTGTTTTAGGCACGGAAGATGCAGAGATGAAAAAGAACCGAGAGAGCCTCTGCGCTTATAGAACTTACATTCTAGAGGGGGGCACCATCACATAAATGATAAAATGCAATGTTAGAAAGTGATTAGTGCTTGAAAGAAAAGTATAGGGACAGAGAGTGACAAGGTGAGGAGTGCTATTTCAGGTATGGAAACCAGAGATGGGCTTTCGGAGGAGGGAATATTTTAAATTAAGAGAATAAATGAGCCCTGGGAATATCTGAGGGAATAGCAAGTGCAAAGGCCCTGAGGCAGGAATGTGTTGGGCAGGAGGGAATAGCAACAAAGAGGCTGGTATGACATGAGCAAGGAGGAGACCCACAGGAGATGAGATTAGAGTGACAGGCAGTGGCCAGATTGGGTAGGACCTTGTAGGCCACAGTGAAAACCTGAACTGGTATTCCATTGGAGGATTTAAGTAGGGTAGGAAAGAAATCTGATGTCCGTTTTAAGGGATCCCTCTGGCTGCTATATGGAAGGTAGACCATTGGGAGCAAGAGTGCAAGTGGAGAGCCCAGGGAGGGGCTCTTGTCATAACACAGGTGCGAGATGATGGTGGCTCAGACCGGGGAGGTGACGGTGCAGATGGGGAGAAGTGGTCAGATCCTTTTAAAGATAGATCCAGGGCCAGTACGGTGGGGTGGGGGTGGGGGGTGGTTGCTGTTGGATTGTATGCTGGGGAGGGGCAAAACAAAGAGGAATAGAAATAGCAAATTGAAAAGGAAGCTCTCAGAGCTAAGAGCGTTCTCTGCGGGGATCCATGCTTCTGTGACATGCCCACATACGATGGAACCCCAAGACAGACAGCCAACCCCTGGGCAGCTGGATGCAGATCAGCTGGCCCGGCCGGGCGTGCTCTAGGTTTTTGGGTTTTTTCTGACCTTGAACTTTTTATTAGTCTTAATTTGGTGCCTTGGTATGGGCCCTCCACCCCAGCCCCACAGAGAAGCCGAGCCTTCCAGCCAGAGGGCTGTCAGGACAGGGGCCCAGCTGGGCCAAAGCCAGCCAGTGGTTTGAGCCGCTTCTCTCCTGCCCGCTTGGCTGGACAGAGCTCGGGCCGCCTGGTGAAGGCTAAGACAGCTTGGTCTCTCGGGGACGCTGCTGCCCACCTGGCCTTGCGCGCTCAGCTTGGCTGCACCACCCCGTGTAGCCGGCCTGCATGATAGAGAATAAATTAATGCTTCCATTAAGGGGGAAAAAAAGTCTGCTTCTATTGTTTGGTGATGAAATGAAGTGTGGGAAAATGTTAGTTTTGGTTACACGGCTGGGAGGAGAGGAGTGGGGGGTGGGCGGGGGGGGGGGCTTCCAGGAAGAGGAACAGCCATGGACAGGACACCAAGAGCCACTGTCAGGAGCTGCCCTCACCCCGGGCAAGGGGACGGGGTCCTGGGGGGGGGGGGGGCGCCTGCGCTGGAGGCCGCCAGAGGTCTCTCGGTGCTTCTGGAAGCTTGACTTTAGAAGAAATGGCCCCTGGGCTGGGAGTTGGACAGAGCTGGATTCTAGGTACATGTCGCTGTGTGACTTGGGGGCGAATCCCTGACCCTCGCTGGGCCTCGTTTCTTCATCCGTTCATGAGAGAGGTGGTCTCCACAGCCTCTCAGGGGCTCCCTCATGGCCACCGTCTAGGACCCGCTTGACCGTGGGGAGCAGAGGCTGTCCTGCCATCACCAGGTACGCGGAGGGGGAAACGATGTGCTCGGTATTTCAAGAAGGGGGCAACGCTTCTCTCGAATATTAGAACCTCCAATGGCAGACGTCCACGCCACAAGCACCACCCATCCTAGCTCGGGGAAGGTGAGGTCGGCTTGCTGGAGAGTGAGAAGGCAGGTCAGGGTAGAGGGGAGGGCACCTGGCAGGGGCGGGGCTGGGGAGACCCCAGAGAGGGCAGAGTGGACCCCGCGTGCGTGAATGCGCGTGCGCGCGCCGAAGGCTGGGGATTCACCGACGTCTGTTATGGGCTGCACTTAAAGGTTCTGATCCAAGAAGGGCTTTTAGCAGGTTTTAGGGTCAGGTATGATGGCCAAACCCTGGATCAGTGTGGACGCCACCACGAATGCCAGAGTCAGCTGCCCAGGGCACGGATGGGCAGCCAGGAGGTGAGGGCTGGCCTCCGTCCCCAGCAGGTGGTAGCATGGGACTGTGGTTCTGTGCCCCGCCTCCAGACTCAGAAGCAGCAGGTTTGCAGCCAGCCTTAGCTCCTCCTGAGCTGCCCTGGGCAACTGCCTTCGCTTCTCTGGGCTCACTGCCCCCTCTGTGAAAGGGGAAAGGAGCAGCCCCCTCCCACCTCGGAGAGCTGGGGTTGGGGTTAAGTCTGATGAGGTGCAGATGAGGGTTAAGTCCGGGGTTAAGTCCGATGAGGGTCAGGGATAACTGGGCATCTCTCACTATCAGTGGGTGTTGTTTTCTTAAGGACAGGAGGCCCATCTAGCAGGCTCTGCCCACCCCCGAGCTGGATCTGGGAAGCTCCTATCCCTGCTGGCTGCCAGTGGACCTTGAGTGGCCCCCCCGGGGTGCTTCAGGTGATGCAGATTCCAGCTCCTGTGGCGGATCCTCCACGAGCCCCTCCCCTGGCTTCAGCCGGCTCCGAGAAGCTATGCCAGTTCCAGGCCCCGCACAAGACTGGGGCTGGGGCAGCCTCCTCCTCTGATGGCTTGGAGGGCCAGGCCCCTGCTCGGCTCCCACACACCCTGCCTTGTGCCCCTGAGGACGGAGCTGTCTGCAGGGTGGATGTGCTCTCTCTCCTCCCTCCCAGGTTCCAATGTGACCAGCCCGTGACTCACAGCCCCAAGTGGAGGGCTTGGCACCTTCTAGCAGACAACGTTTGTCCCACTCCCAGGCCTTTTAGAGGAGGCGATCAATGACAGGGTGTGATTGGGGCCACCCACCCACCAAATTATCTCCTTTGTGGATGCCTGAAATTCCACCACTAATACTTCATTCTTTTGGAGGATAGTCTTGCCTTATCTCAGTTCCATTCTTTCAATATAAGCCCCTGGGGATATATAACATACCTGAATATGGATGAGCTTGTCAAAACATTTTCCTTCGCGGCAGGAGGGATCCAAGTTCTCAGGCTCCAAGCTCAGCACTCTTTCCAGCACTTTCAGCCACTCGACAAACATGATCAAGCCCCGACTATATTTCACACGCTATGCCTGGTGCAGAGGTGAGCGAGACTGGGTCCTGTCCTTGAGGCACACAGTAGGTGCTCCCTAGATGTCAGTGGAAGGAACCACTGTCTGTATCCCTAACATCCTACCCGATGTCTGACGCACAGTAGGAGCTCATTAAATATCTGTCGAATGAATGAATGAGGCTCCACAGGGACAAAGACAAGGCAGCACAGCGTGGGGCGTGTGAGCGCGACCCCAGAGCCCACCGTCCGATCTCGTCCGCCGGCTCTGCCGCTCGCTCACCCGCTCTGGGACCTCTGGCAAGTTTCTGCATTTCTCTGCCTCAGTCTTCTCATCGCCAGAATGGGAATCATAACAGATGAGGATTAACTGAGTCGATCTCTGTAAAATACTTAGAACATTTCCTGGCACCCAGTAAGCACTATGTAAGTGTTTGTTAAATAACAAAAACTCAACAAACATTATTGAATGCACATGGAAGGTATTGGGTCATGTTTGTTGGCTGGTCTAAGGTCGGCAACCTGGCAGGGATGATGTTTTACTGTTCTCCGTAACCTCAGAGGCTGGCACGGTATAGACGTCAGTAAATGCTGGTTTACTGGACGGATCCTGCCCTCCTGGACCCATCCTTGCTTTTCCGGTGGGGGCGCGGGAAGCCACTGCAGGGCTGGCGGGCTTTGGCAGCCTGCGTTCTCGGAGGCACTGTGATAAATCCAGCTGCTGTCGGGTCCCTCCAGCCGGGCTGTTTTTTTCTGCCTATTTGGGTGCAGACGGAAACTGTCAATACAGAATCGATCTTTACAAGGCAGAGACTAACGTGTGGGGCAGTGAAATGCGGTGTGGAGACAAGTGGGAACAGCCCGTTCTTCTCACAGCTTCCCCGTGGTCCTGGGCGTGTGACTGGCACCTGGGAAAGACCCATGAACTGTGTCTGAGCCTGGGTGGGAGCACCAGTCTTGTCTTGAGCCCCGGGAGCACTGCGATGTGTCCAATCCCAGCCTTTGCTGGGGCGGGCCTCCCAAGGCAGAACATCTTTGCACACCCCCTTCTCTTTCCTATGTTCCTTCCGTCCTTTGGGGTCCAGCCTGGTTCCCGTGGCTACCCCTAGATGTCTGCCCAGTGTCTGTTCAACAGCTTCCCTTCCGTGCCCACAGCACCAGACCCACCACACCACTCATTGCTCTTCTGTTCATTCACTCAGCAGACATTCACTGAGAGCCCAAAGAGTCACCCCCACAAACCTTTACTGAGGCTCTACTCCGTGCTGGACACTGCCCTGGGACATGGGGACACCAAATGCACACTCGAGCGGGACACATGGAGAGCAAGGAAATAATTAAACGATTATAAGTGTGCAAAGGAGAGGGGGGAGGCTGCCGTGGGGACAGTGTATGGAGACCTAGCCCAGTCTTGGGGGTCAGCAAGGGCCAGCGTTATGTTTAAGCAGAGTGTCTGAGAATAGATTTGAGTTGGTGGATGAAGGGAGGGAGAGAGCAGGGCAGATTTTAAACTTTATACCAAGGACAGTGGGAAGTTTGAATGGAGAGTCGGATGAAGGGATGCCAGTTTTAGACAGGAAATGAGGTTGATGTTTTAAAATATAAAGCTGGTGGGCACCTGGGTGGCTCAGTCATTGGGCATCTGCCTTTGGCTCAGGTCATGATCCCGGTGTCCTGGGATCGAGCCCCGCATCGGGCCCCCTGCTCCACGGGAAGCCTGCTTCTCCCTCTCCTATTCCCCCTGCTTGTGTTCCCTCTCTCACTGTGTCTCTCTCTGTCAAAAAAATAAATAAAATCTTTAAAATAAAAAATAAAATAAAATATAAAGCTGGTGTTTTTCAAGTTTTTTATTTTTATTTTTTTATTTTTTTTAAAGATTTTATTTATTTATTTAATTGACAGAGAGAGAGAGAGAGAGACAGCGAGAGAGGGAACACAAGCAGGGAGTGGGAGAGGGAGAAGCAGGCTTCCCGCCGAGCAGGGAGCCCGATGCGGGGCTCAATCCCAGGACCCTGGGATCATGACCTGAGCTGAAGGCAGACGCTTAACCGACTGAGCCACCCAGGCGCCCCTTTTCAAGTTTTTTAAATCAACTGCATTGAAGAATAATTTACTTACAATAAAATTCACCAATTTTAAGGGTACATGTCAATCCTTTTTGACAAAGGCTTACAACTGTGTCGCTACTACCACAATCAGGACGTAGAACATTTTCATCCCCTCCCAAAGTTCCCACCTGGCCCTTTGCAGTCTCTCCTCTGTCCACCCAGCCCCAGGCAGCCCCTGATCTAAAATCGGTAGGTTTGGCTTGTCTAGACGTTCTTACAAATTGAATCACACAGTACGTAACCTTCTGTGTCTGGCTTTTTTCACTTGGCACAGTGCTTTTGAGATTCCCCCATGTTGTGCATCAAGGCTGGTTCCCTGTCACTACAGAGTAATATTTCACGGCATGGCTACACCACACAATGTGGCTACCCTTTCACCATCGACAATGAGGCTGCAAGACGTTCATTCTCCCCTAAAGCATGTTGCTTTGCAGCCTTCCCACCGTGAAGGACAGTCCAAGAGGCTTGTTGCCTGGGGAAACAGAGAGCAAGTACTCTTTAGAACAAAGGGACCAGACTGGCTTTCTTAAGTTTGCCATGAGCTAATAGTCTTGAAAGTCAGCCTTGTAGAAAGAGAAACAGGTTTCTTAAAAAATGTTCAAAGCTCCTTGTATTCATAAGCCAGGCCTGATCTACTCAGACCAGAGAACTTTACTGAGAGTCTTAGCTGGAGGGAGCCCATATGGGCTGCGAGAGAAGCACCTGCCTTAGAGGGGGTGCATCCGGGAGTCCTTCCTACATGAAGGGAGGAGAGGTGGGGGGGGGGGCTGGTCTGGGGTAGAAACCCTCCTGGGTTGGTTGAGGGGAGGGAGAAGCCAGAAGCTCTCTTCAGGGGAGCGAAGGGGAGTGTCCTGCCCCTTCTGGCCTTCCCGGCTCAGGCAGACGCCCTGGGACGTGTCCAGCCAGGAAGACCGCGAGAGCCCTGCTCGTTCCCTGTGACCCGTGGGTGTTGGACGTTAGTCCCCAAAGTCCCCATTTGCCTCCCAAAGCAGGGGGCATCAGAGCTGCTGAGAGGATCAGGACAAGGAGGCCCCGGAGAGGCACGAGCAAGGCCCACCGTCAGAAGCAGTGGATGTGGGCACACACCTGCAGGCCAGAGGGCCAAGGACAGCACCAGTGGTGATGGGAAGGCAGAGTCGGAAGCTCAGAGACAAGTGAGTCGGGACACCTGAGGCCAGTGAAATGGGTCAGAGGACACACGCAGACAGCAGCAACTCTGGCTGTCACCCTTAGAACATGCGCTGTCTCAGGAAGGGAAGATGGGGTGGCAGGTGGAAAGAACCCCTAAAACAGCATCTCCTCAGAAGAGACCATAGTAACCTCAAAGAGACAGAGTCTCCTTTCATTGGTAGAATCAAGTTTGTTTGTTTTCCTTTCTTCAGCAGGACGATAAGACCTATCAAGAAGTTGGGGTCACTTAGAAAAAAGTAACACTTATTTCTATACCTGTTTGGTACATCTCTTTGTAGCAGGTGCCAATTTTTTCCTGCTATGGAAGGCCACTCTGGCTGCAGTGTGGGGACTGGACTCCAGGGACTACCCTGGAAGCTAGGCTGTCAACATTGTCCTTGTAGGAGGCCTAGCCCAGGGTGTGGGCCGTGGAGAGGCTGTGGGGGACCGGGGGGCGAGCAGTGGGTCTCAACCCTGACAGCGGCATTGTCTGGAGAGCTCTTAAATACCCTGGTGCTCAGGCCACAGCCTGGTCTCATTCAGTCAGAATCTCTGGAGGTGCGACCCAGGCATCTGTATTTTTTTTAAAGATTTTATTTATTTATTTGACACACAGAGAGAGATAGTGAGAGAGAGCACAAGCAGGGGGAGCGGCAGGCAGAGGGAGAGGGAGAAGCAGGCTCCTGGCTGAGCAGGGAGCCCGATGCAGGGCTCGATCCCAGGACCCTGGGATCATGACCTGAGCTGAAGGCAGACGTTTAACCGACTGAGCCACCCAGGTGCCCCTAGGCATCTGTATTTTTAAAGACCCTCAGATGACATTAATGTGCCCCCAAAGCTGAGAAAGTTAGAATTTTGAGAGCAGGGTTTCTCACACTTAAACATTCACACGAATTCACCTGGGGATGCTGTTTAAATGCAGATTTTAGTCCGTAGGTCTGGGTTGAGACTGGGAGTCTGATGCTGATGCTGCTGGTCCCTGGACCACACTTTGAGTAGCAAGTATCTGGAGAGCATATTGAGGAGCTAGAATCAGCAGGACTTGATGAGGTCTGGATGTGGAGGAGATCGGGGGGTTCCAGGCAGATTTCCAGGTTTCTGGCATAAGCAGCTGGGAGGATGTGGGGCTTTGACCCTAGCCTTGGATGATGCTGAGCAGGCATGAGGTTTGGGGTGGGGTGGTGGACGAGCCCATCTAGGTCCCATTGAGCAGAGCCGTCTATTGGCCTGGAGCTCGGAAGGCAGTATGAATTTGAGATCCAGATTCGGGAGTCATGAATACATTACTAACATCAGCTTTGCCCACTCGGTTCCCTCATTTGGGATGGCCTCCCTGGTTTACACACCCTTCTACTCATCCTCCAAGGCCTGGCTTTATTCAGTACACCTGCCCCTTCCACTGCTTTTCCCAGTGACCCCAGAGTTTTTATCAGATGCCTCCCTCTTATACGCCACTCCAGTTCTTCTTGGCCCCACCACCCTTGGGCAATGTCTCCTTCCAGCTTTCCCTGAGCCCAACAGGCTTCTCCCAGGTACAGCTTCCTGCCCACGCTGCAACTTCCTGTGACTCTGCCTTTCACTGGGCACACTTGTGCCTGCCCCCAGGTGTGCACAACCCCAGAGGGCGGGGGGTGGGGCGGGGGGTGGTCCCTTGCTCTGTGGATGTACCTTTGACTAGTGGTAGAGAAGAGCCAGTGGATACATTTTCTGCTTTTCTCCCCACCACTCAACCCTGAGGGATACCCCAAGATGGGGTTTCTATAGCTTTTCCGGGTGCAGGTCACAGAGCCCGAAATCAGTGACTCTTCCCTCCCTGCTCCCTTCTTCCTCTCGTCCTTTGCTTCTAACCCCAGGTGTCTGAGTCAGGGTTCGTTCTCCAGAGAAATAGATTCAGGAGGAGATGATATCTACATTGACAATTGATATCCATATACACATTTACACATCTAGGATGAGTTTGATTGATTGATTGATTGGTTGATTGATTTTATTTATTTTTAGAGAGAGAGAGAGCGTGTGCGCCCAAGTGGTAGGGGCAGAGGGAGAGGGAGAGAGAATCTTAAGTAGGCCCCATGCCCAATGTGGAGCCCCAAGCCGGGATCTCACAACCCTGAGATCATGACCTGAGTGGAAATCAAGAGTCGGATGCTTAACCGACAGAGCCACCTAGGCTCCCCTCGAGGATGAGATTTATTTTAAGGATTTGGATGTGGAGGGCTCCACGATTATGGAGGCTGAGAAGTCCCTCAGTTGGTGGTCTAATTTCAGCCCAGGTCCGAGGGCCTGAGAACCAGGAGGGCTGGTGGTGTGAGTCCCAGATCAAGAGCAGAAGAAGGCCAACCTGTTAGCTCAAGCAGTCGGGCAGAGAGGGAGAAAATTCAACTTCCTTTGCCTTTTTGTTCTGTTGAGGGCCTCAGTGGATTGGATGATGTCCATTCACACTGGGGAAGGCCATCTGCTTTACTCAGTCCACCAACCCAAACGTTCATGTCTTCTGGAAGCACCCTCAAAGACACCCCCAGAAGGGTTTAACCAGCTATCAGGGCATCCGTGACCCAGTTAAACGGGCATATAAAATGAGCCACCTCGCTGGGATTCTATCCCCTGACAAAATGATAACACATGAGCCCTCTGCTTCAGGCTCTGCTTTCAGAGGGGGGGTGGGGATGGGGCTGGGCGAGGAGAGAATTTCTTCCTCCACAGTGCTCCCATAACTCTTGGCTTTTACATCTCCTACAGTCCAAATTAAATTCACAGTAGCATTACAGCGAGTGCTTTACATCCGCGTCCTCCGACTCACCAACTGTGGGAGGTCACAGGGCACAGGCATTGAACACGTTACTTAAAGAAGTACTTCCTAGCATGAGAGGCCTAGGTGGCTCAGGGGACAACTCGGGTATTCTATGAATGGGCATTTAATATCAGCATAGGAAGAACGCTATTCCTTTTACTCCCAACTTCATTAAGTTTTAAGTGCCATAGCCCACACATATTTCAAATGTCCTATTTTGGTCTGTTTTGACATATGTACAACATCACGAAACCATCACTGTAATGGGGATAAGACACATTGCCTTCTTATTCCAACACCACTGATCTGCATCTGTCACTAGAAATTGTTTGCACTTCCTAGAGTTTTATATGGAGTCACATGGCATGTTTCCTTTCTCATCTGACTTCTTTGGCTTCATGATTTTGATTCATGGTATTGCTGCCTGGATCAATAGTGTATTCCTTTCCATTGTGAACAGCAGTCGCTAGTATGGATAAATCACACATTGTTTATCCATTCGTCTGTTGATATACATTTGGGTCGCTCTCGGTTTTTAGCTATTCCAAATAAAGCTGCTATGAACATTCACATCCAACTTTAAAAAAATTTTTTTTATTAACATATAATGTATTATTTGTTTCAGGGGTACAGGTCTGTGATTCATCAGTCTTACACAATTCACAGAGCTCACCATAGCACATACCCTCCCCGATGTCTATCACCCAGCCACCCCATCCCTCCCACCCCGCTCCACTCCAGCAACCCTCGGTTTGTTTCCTGAGATTAAGAGCCTCTTATGGTTTGTCTCCCTCTCTGGTTTTGTCTTGTTTCATTTTCCCCTTCCTTCCCCTATGATCCTCTGTCTTGTTTCTCAAATTCCTCATATCAGTGAGATCATATGATACTTGTCTTTCTCTGATTGACTTATTTCGCTTAGCATAATACCCTCTAGTTCCATCCATGTCATTGCAAATGGCACGATTTCATTTTATGATGGCTGCATAATATTCCATTGTATATATATATATACACGACATCTTCTTTATCCATTCATCTGTTGATGGACATCTAGGCTCTTTCCATAGTTTGGCTATTGTGGACATTGCCCATAACATTGGGGTGCATGTGCCCCTTTGGATCCCTACATTTGTATCTTTGTGGTAAGTACCCAGCAGTGCAATTGCTGGGTCGTAGGGTAGCTCTATTTTCAACTTTTTGAGGAACCTCCATACTGTTTTCCAGAGTGGCTGCACCAGCTTGCATTCCCACCAACAGTGTAGGAGGGCTCCCCTTTCTCCGCCAACATCTGTCGTTTCCTGACTTGTTAATTTTAGCCATTCTGACTGGTGTGAGGTGGTATCTCATTGAGGTTTTGATTTTTATTTCCCTGCGTATCCAAGTTTTTGTGAACACATATATTTCCCTTTCTTTGGGTAAGTACTTAGGGAGGGAATGGCTAGGTCAAATGATAGGTATATGCTTAATTAACTGAAAACTGCCAAGCTCTTTACCCAAGTGGTTATACTATTTTTCATTCCTGCCGGTAGCTCATGAGAGTTTTTTCTTCACCAATACTTGGTATGGTCAGTCTTCCTAATTTTAGCCATTCTAACCGATGCCAGTGGTATCTCAGTGTGGTTTTAATGATCTCTTCTCAAGTCATTAATTATTTTGAACATTTTTCATGTGCTTATGTGCCATCCATATATCTTCTTTGGTGAAGTGTCTGTTCAAATCTTTTGCCCATTTCTTTTTTATTGGGTTGCTTGTTCTCTTATTATTTTTAAAAATTCTTTATATTTTCCAGATGCAAGTCTCTGAACAGACACGTGATTTGCAAATGGCTTCTCTCAGTCTGTGCCTTAACAGAGTCTTTCAAAAAGCATAAGTTCTTAGTTTCGATACAATTCAATTCGTCCATCTCTTCTTTTATAGATAGTGTTTTGGGTGCTGAATCCAAGAAATCTTGCCCTACCCCCAGATCACAAAGATTTCCTCCTATCTTTTCTTCTAGAACTTTTATGTTTTTATGTGTTATATTTAGGTGTATGATCCATTTTTATTTCATTTTTATATGGTGCAAGATACAACTCATGGGAGAAAGCATTCAATCTTTCACCATTAAGTACTCCATTAGCTCTAGATTGTTCATAGATGCCTTTTATCAGGTTCAGAGTCTTCATATTTTCATGGCTCTTAGTATGTTGATAATTTTGGATTGCACTCTGGGCATAGTGACATTATGCCATGTAGATTCTGGATTGTTGCTGTCTTTGGAGAACACTGAGGTTTTTCTATGAGCACCCAGATAACCTGGCTGGGTTCAGACTGAAAGTTCTGCTTGGCTCCCATGGGCAGTGGTTCGGGTCCCAGTTGAGTTTTCTGAGGCTTGGCCACATTCGTTCAGACCTGTCCAGGGTTCCTGCAGCTCCTGGTTAGATTTTCTACATCGTTCAGGTCTCCACTCAGTCCTCTAGGCCCTAGACTGTTCTGAGCGCCCTTTGAGGCACACGAGGCAAAAATCAACCTCCTTGCCTTGGAGATGAGGCCTTCGGGGCCCAGAGTCACTTAGGTGCACAGAGGCAAAGGCCAAAGTAGGGTGCTCCTTCCTCGACACTGAGAGCCAAGGGAGGCCTAGATCAGCAATGCTGGAGGTGGGAGGCCGCCCCTGCATCTTTGCGCCATACAGTGGAGATGGGAGGCCAAGGGCTGACCTCCCCAGCCGCACCCTGGCTCTGGCTGAGGTCTTCTAGCTCCTGGCCCACCCCCTTCTCCCCCCACCCAGATGACAAGCACTCTGACTCAGATTGCCTGTCCTCATCCCTCCATCCCACGGCCCAAGAGAATGTGGCAGGGGGTGGAGGAAGGGAAGGAGAAGTACAAGAAGGGGTTGACTCCATCTCTCTGGGCGTCTCTGGGACTCACCATGAAGTCAGCAGAATCCCAGCTGCTGATGTCAGGGAATAATAGTAATAACAACGCATGCATGCTAACTGAGTACTTGCTGGGCACCAGGCACAGTGTAAAGTACATTGCATACATACCTTTGTTGACTCCTGTTAACAACCCCATGAGACAGAGGCTGAGATGACACCCATTTCACAGGTGAAGAGACTGAGGCTCTGAAAAGTGAACTCTCTTACCCAAGGTCACACAGCGGGTAAATGGTAGGGCCCCTGAGAGACGGGAACCTCAGAGTTGGATCCGTCTTTCTCTAACCCGGTTGCTCCAACAATGGAACCAGTTGCCCAAATGCTCTGTCGTACTCCCTAGAGATCCCCTATCCTCCTAATACCACCTGTAGGTGCAGAGCCCGCCCATGGGATGTGCAGAGGAATGAGGTGACCCCAGCCCCCAACCATAAAGAGAAGAAGAGGGCAGATTCCCAGGGGCCCTCAGGCTGAGCAGGCTCCTGCCTCCAACCAGGAATTAACTCAAAGGGAGAAGGGGGCCGTCTCTGGATGCAGAGAGGTTGGGCTGATTGTTTTCTGTTCTTCATTAAGTAACAAAGAGGAAAACCAACTGGACATGGTGTGCGAGCTTCCCCACCAGCACCACTCTGGACTTCTGGAACATCTTTATCCACTTACCGGGGATCCAGGAAATTCTCCTCCAAGCCAGTTTTATTGGAGATTTTGGAAGCAAAGCTCACAGCCTCCCAATCAATAACAGATGAACACTACTCACATCACATTTTTTCGGGAGGACGTTTGGCCCAGGCTTGTCCCATCTGAAGGGCCTGGCCTTGGACATTCCCATTTGATCGGACATTGCTGGGAAATGAGGTCCAGGACAATTCTAGAAACCAGAGTCATCGGCATGTGGGTGCGGCGGGCATGTGGGTCGTGATCCGGGCCAGACCTGGGGAAGCCCTGTGTCTTGCTAGAGTTGGGGTCTGGCCCACACTGCCCCCCCTTGCTTCTCTTCTCCCCCACCTCCACCCTGGCTTGTCTTCCACATGTGTTCAGCTCAGGCATTGAATCCGCAGGCCATAAAGAATCAATCAAATCCAGTCCTGGCTCAGCCAGGGCCTCGGCGCCAAAGTGCTGATGGAGGAAGGGTAGGCAGCTGGGAGTGACGGCACGCCCCGGCTGTGCAGAAGCAATTTCAGCAGAACTCTTCTCCCCACCCCACCCTCCATCTCACACATACATGACGCTAGAGAAGATGGTCCAAGAGCGGGGACCGGGACCATCTCTTGGGCCTCCATATCCCCCACCCCCTGGCCCCATAGCTGGAAGGCGGGGCTGGGGAGAGGGGAGGGGGCCAGGGGATGGTAACATTCTCACCAACGGACCATCTACAGAACAAGAAAGGAACCACTCAGAATGGGAAGCAGGGTCCCCAGTTCCGTCTCCCTCATCTCATTGCTGGCTGAGCACCTGCTCTATGCCCCACGGGGAAGGAGAGGTGAGCAAGGTAAAGGCAGGCCCTGCAGCTCTTCAACATTACAACTATCTCAAGAGAGACAAAGAAACACAAGAAAAACGATCTACGTTTGGGGATCCCGCAAAGGATAATGGCTCTTCCCTCGTGCTATTTGGGAGATTCTCTCACTCCCCCCGGCCAGGTCATCTGGCTCCTTCGCTGAAGAAACTGCTAAATATTTTGGTCCTGCTATAGTCGTGTCCATCCTCAGGCAGATATTTATTGTACCAACTAGATTCAGGGCCCTGAGCAGACATATTCTCTGGAGACAGGAGGCAGGACACTGATTAGAGAACCCAGTGGTGGAAAACACATGCCAGAGGTTCTAGGAACACTTTGGTCCACAGAGAAGGTGCCCCGTGCGGCAGGATGGAACTTGCCCAGGTCCACAAGGCACAAGTTCTGGGTCAAGCCTGGTTCTGCTGGTGAATCACAATGTGACTTTGGGCCAATCTTTGTCCCCCGGTGGACCTCAGTTTCCCCATCTGTAAAATGGGATGGTGGGTAGGTGAATGTTTCTGCAAGTGTAGTCTGCAGACCACTTGGCTTCAGAATCATCTTGGGCTGGGGACTTGGTGAAAATGCAGATTCCTGGGCCCCACTGTAGACCCCTGGCAATGGTTCTCAGACGGTGGACCTGGAAATCTGCATTTGGAACACACTCACCTTGGGGACTCTGATATCCTGAAGTTTGCGCAAGCTTGTCAACTTGGATTCTGCTCTAAAGGAGTAGGCTGATGGGGACTCAGGCAGTCAGGGGTGACTTCATGAAGGCAGATATAAGCTGAGCCTGAAAGCATGATAATAGTAAGGATCATCATTGCCGTTGCTTAGCAAATGACTTTGCCAGGCCCTGTGCTAAGTGCTTTTATGTACGTTACGTTATTTAACCATTGCGACAGCCCTGCGACATAAGACTTCTTATCCCCCTCTCATGGTGAGGAAACTCAAACTCATCCAAAGGCTAAGTGACTTGCCCCCCTAAGATGCTCAGACCCCTGTGAGGCAGACTGCAAAATCCTCCCTAACAAAGTACCACAGGCTGGGTCCTCCTGCAACCACGTGCTGTAGAGGAGGCCTTTCAGGAGCAGAAGGTGTAGGCATCTGAGGCTCGGAGAGCAATAATGAAGTGTTTCCCAAAATGCTTCATTCACTCATGCATTCACTCAATCCCTCATTCACTCACTCATTTGTTTTCTTGCTCCTTTATTAATTAGTCCACGTCCTTACTTATTCATTTGTTTAATCACTCTTGCTGTTTGTAGCAGACTTTATTTCTGGACTGTGTTAGGACTCTTTCGTTACAAGTGGCAGAAATACAACTCAAACTGACTCAAGTAGAAAAAGAAATTCACTAATACCTGCACCTGAAATGTCCAAAGGCAAAGATATCTACAGCTTCAGTCATGAGTGGATCCAGGTGCTTGGACATTATTGTCAGGAATTCTCCCTACCCGCTTTGGCTCTGCTTTCCTCCGTGTGGGCTGTCGGCTTCACTCTCAGGCAGGTTGTTTATTTGTTTGTTTGTTTCTCTGCTTGTACAGTTGCCCACCAGCAGCTGCAGGCTTACGTCCTGTCCACCTAAGTCACTCCAGATGAAAGAAGATGCCTCTTTCCCAAGAGCTCAGTAAAAATCACAGAGAGGTCTCTTATTGGCCCAGCCTGGATCACATGCCCACCATGAACCAATCACTGTGCTTGGAGGAGTTAGGGTTCTGATTGGCCAGGCGGCTGATAGCATCAACCTCAGCAAATTGCATAGACTGAGCATGGAGGAGGGCTAGTTTCCCCAAGGGAACTGGGGATGCTATTGCCAGAAGAGAAAGTGGATGCTGGGTGGGCAAAAATCAAGAGGTGTCTTCTACCTAAGGGTGAGAGGTTTGCATTGTCCTGGGCTTCTCCCACCCAGTTCCAATTTGACTCCTGGCACATCCACCAATTTCTTCCTGGTTTCATGATGGATTTGGGGGAAACAGTCCCTTCTGGTGTGTGGAAATGCCACAGATGTCCTTCTGTGGCTGAGGTAATGACATAGACCGCCACTACTTCCTGTGTATTCATTACCTGACTGGCCCCTTTAATCCCATCAGCAGACCTCCCTCCAGTCCCTCCAAGGTGGGCAGGGGGGAGTGCTGTTCTCATTTCACACTCGCGGAACCTGAAGGTCAGAAGAGTGAGGGACTTTCCTCTATTGGGATGGCTAACTTTATGCGTCAACTTGACTAGGCTAAGGGATGCCCAGATAGCTGGTAAAACATTATTTCTTGGTGTGTCTGTGAGGGGGTTTCTGAAAGAGATTAACATTTGAATCAGTAGGCTGGATAAAGAAGATCCCCCTTGCCAACATGAGTGGGCTTCATCCAAGCCTCTGAGGGCCGGAACAGGACAAAAAGTCAGAGGTAGGGTGAATTGGCTCTCTCTTCCTGAGCTGGAACCTCCGTCTTCCCCTGCCCTTGAACATCAGTGCTCCTGCTGCTTGGCCTTTCGGACTCAGACCTGTGTCTACACCATTGGCTTCACTGATTTCGGGCCTGCAGACTCAGACTGAACCATATCACCATCTTTTCCTTCCCTGGGTCTCCACCCTGCAGAGGGCAGATGGCAAGGCTTCTCCGCTGCCACAATCCTACGAACCAATTCCTATAATAAATCTCCTTTTATAGATCTCTGTATGTCCGATTGGTCCTGCTTCTTTGGAGAACCCTGACTAATGCAGCTACAGCAACAGCTACCAAGTTACGGAGCTTGGGTTTCAATCCAAGTCTGTGTGATGTGAGTCCATGCTGTCCACCTCTCTGTGTAGTGAAGGTGAATTCCTAGCCACCGGTGATGTTTGGTTCTGTTTGGGGTGGGAGAACGGGGAGCAGGCAGAGTGGCCAACTTGGAACTGGGCAGGAAGAAGTATCCATAGTTCCTGAGGTTTTCCGAGATCCACCCCGACTGAACAAGGTCCTGATGTCTGTTGCTCTGGCCACACGGATGCAGGCCACATGGGGACAGGGCTTAGGCAGGGCACACCCTGCAGGATGCATCTCAAGCATCCCGGGTTGTAGGGTAACCGAGGTCACCAGGCAGCCGGGGAGGGACGGGAGCCACATGTTTGCAGAGCATCCATTGTGTTCCTAGAACTGTACCGGGCTGAGCAGGATACCAAGAAGCATAACTGTCGGATGCACTGTGGGCAGAGATTCTTAGGATGTTAGCACAGCACGTGGCCCCCAGAGGCCACCTCCTTCAGGCCTGGCAAACTCTCAGGGCTGGGCAAGTGACATTCGTGAGTACAGCTAGAGGGGCATGAGGTCCGGTATGGGTGGGGCGTCCTGGGGAACACAGACCCTTCTCTAGAAGGGATGGCCACCACCTAGCAATGGCCATGTGGAAGCATAGACTCCATGCTGCTACACCTTCTGCTTTTTTAGAGAGAACCTAAAAATCAGTGTTTGTGTGAACACCTCCAGTCTTGAAAAAAAAAAAAAAAGCTTGAATTTGTAAAGGACACTATGTAAGCTAAACCAAAATGTCTGCAGGTTTTGTGACTCCCCTCGCTTTACCGTTGGGGATGCTGAGGCTCAGAAAGGGGAGGTAATGTGCCCCATGTCACACAGCCAGAATGAGGACCAGCTCTTCCACCTTCCAGGCCTGTGGTCTGAGCCTGGGCCACCGTGTCCCTTACATATGTATGTCAAACATATGGCAATTTACATATCACGTTAGCACTCCGTGTCTCCGTCTTTACCTTGCCCCAGGAGGAGACAGAATGGGGAGGATTACTTCTGCTTTGCCCATGAGGAAGCAGAGGCTCAGAAGAGCCCAACATCATGCCCAGATCGCACAACCAGAGAAAAGACTGCAGGCATCTGGCTCCCAGGGCTTTGTCTGCTGCCCTGGTTGGTGCTAAATCTTGTGGTTTGGGTTTCAGCCTGAGTCAAGCTTTCCAGAAGCCTGAAGCCTATCGGGAGAGAGAGAATAGGGTCAGAAGACAAGACTCAAATTAAATATGCTCAGTGGAGCCCAAATGTGTGAGACAGAAAAGGGAGGGGAATGCAACAACTGCCTTGGGCCAGGCACAGGGTCAGCACTTCACGTGAATCATCCAGGAAGTTTGCACAAATACTCTCACGAGAGAGGTATTCTTATTTTACTGATGAGGAAACTAAGGCACAGAGAGGCGAAGAGATTCATCCAAGGTCGTACCTCGTTGGTGATAGAGCTGGAATTTGTACCCAGGTGTTCTGGACCCAGAGAGCCCCTGTTCCACAAGTATTACTGGAAGTGGGCCATTGGTTGTCACCATCAGGGAGGATGCACAGGTGGAAGAACCTGGAATATTCCATTGGATCATCCCAATGGTGGCTCAACATGAGCAAATGTTTGGAGGCAGGAATATGCAGGTTGATTAAAGATCATCAAGGAAGCTGACCAGCCAAGGATGACAGAGCTTGAAGAGGACTCTGACACCATGAGAAACAAGTCCTTCTATGTCAAGAGAACACTGATACCCAGAGAGATCTAGGCCCAAAGCCACACAGCACCTTGGTGGGAGAACCAGGGCCAGGACCCAAGTAGCTCATCTCCCAACTTCTTTGTCTGCTACCTTAAACTTTTCTCCCACGGTGCCCTGCTGTGTTTGAATTTTCATTTATGGTACTTTCCCAAGGCAGGACCCATAAGTGTCAGAATCCCGCCTGTCTCACCTCTCTACTGCTTCTTGACAAATCTTCCCAAAACTTGGTGGCTTGAAACAACAGTTTTATGGGCTCTCAAGGGCCTGGAGATTGACTGGGCTTCTGCTCCACATGGTGCTAGCAAGAGCTGCGGTCCTCTGGGGGCTCAACTGGGCTGAATATCCAAGCTGGTACACTCACATGGCTGATGGTTGGTGCTGGTGGTAGGCTGGGGCTTAGCGGAAACTGTGGAACACAGAGCCAACCTGTGCCCCCCTCAGGCCCTCCCCATGTGAGAACACAGCATGGTAGTTGGGTTCTGTGATATTTGATATAATAATAAATACATATTTTGGACTTTGTTCCTGGCTCTTAGCCAGAGCTCCTGAAACCCTTATAATTTCCTAAATGGTAAGAGTGGTAGGAGCATCTTTTGTTATATTTGGGTTTTGTCCCTAGCTCCTAAAACATCTTTTGTTATTTATAACAATCCCTTTTCAACCATGCTTGCTTTTATGTTAATGAGGTCAATTTGGGGAAATCCCTAAGGCTTGGTCGGGGGCTAGGGGTAGGGCAACTAGTTGTCAGGGAAACCATCCATGGTGATTAGAAGGTTGGAACTTTGCCCCCTCCCTCAAGGAGATGGGCTGGGGGTTGAGTCAATCACTAGTGGCCGATGATTTAACCAATCATGTCTATGAAATGAAGCCTCCATAAAAACCCTAAGGGAAGCTTTGCGGAGTTTCCAGGTTGATGAACACATGGAGGTGCTGGGAGGGTGGTATGCCTGGAGGGGCCATGGGAGCTCCGTGCCCCTTCCTTAGGCCTTGTACCTCCTCAGCTGGCTGTTTGTCTGTTAACCTTTGTAATGTCCTTTATAATAAGCCAATAACTGTAAATCAACGTTTCCCTGAGTTTTGTGAGCTGTTACAGCAAATGATTGAAGCTGGGGAGGGGTTGTGGGGAGCTCTGCTTTATAGCTGGTTGGTCAGAAGTATAGTGAGCACCTGAGACTTGTGACCCGCTTCGGCAGCCGGGGCAGCCTCTAGGGGCTGAGCCCTTCACATGTGGGGTCTGGGTTAACACTGGGAAGTTAGTGTCAGAATCGACACCCAGTTGGTGTTCACCGAAAAGTGGAGAATTGCTTGATGTGGAAAAAAACCTACACATCCGATGTCAGAAATGTTTCGTGGGTAGAGGAAATAGGAAATGTGATTTCCTTTAGGTTCCAGGAGGGCGTCCCAAGAGTTGGCGTGGGAAGAGACCCGGGTGAAACCTACCAGACTTCTGACCCAGCCTCAGGTGTTGCAGGCATGACTTCTGCAGCCCTCTGTGGGACAAAAACAAGTCACAAGTCAACCCAGCTTCATGGGGAGGGGACTGTGTAGGGTGCGAACATTGGGAGAGGTAGTTTGTCTTTGGAGACCAGCTGCAGCACTATTACTCCGGATGCCCCGTCGGACTCTCCCAACCAAGCTTCAAGGACTCTCTGCTCCTCACTTTGTGCTCTGTTGACCAGCGATTCTGTCCAGCTATTCCAGGTGCTTTGCAGGGCACTAATGTCTAGTACAGTGCTGGGCATCTCATAGGTACTTACTAAATATTTGCAGAAGGAAGGTGGGGGAGGGAGGAGAAGAGGGAGGACAGCAGGGGGTGTGTAGAACCCATCACCTAGCTTCCTCCCCAAACCTCCAACACATCAAACTCTTTCCTACTTTAGGCCTTGGTACTGGCTGTTGTCTTCGCCTGGAATCTTCTTTTCCCCAAACTTGCCATGGCTAGGTCAGTCTTGTCCAGCTCTCAGTTCAAAAGGACAGAGAGGCCCCCTCTGGTCACCCAATGTCATCACCATCACTGGCCACTCTCTTATTACCCTGAATTATTTGCTTCTGAGCACTTCTCACCATCTAAAATGATCTTACTCATTTAATTATGTAAGTGTTCATTATCTGTTTTCCTGTCTCCCTCCCTGTAGACCAGGGTTTCTCAACCTTGGCACTACTGACATTTTGGGCTGGATAATTCTTTGTTGTTTTTGGAGAGGGGTGCATCCCGTGCATTATAGAATGTTTAGCAACATCCCTGGTCTCTATGCACTAGATGCCAACAGCATCTCCTGCACATTGTGATAACTAAAACATCTCTAGACATTGCCAAGTGTCCTGGGGCAGGTGTGTGTGTGTGTGTGTGCGTGCACGCACACGTCTGATTGAGAACCACTATTCTAGACCATTAGTCTCATGCTTAAGCATGCATCAGAATCACCCGGAAGACCTAGCACAGATTGCTGGGTCCCACCCCAGGGCTTCTGATTCATTAGGGCTGGGGTGGGACTGAGAATTTCCATTTCTCACAAGTTCCCACGTGGGAACCGCACTTTGAGAACCACTGGTCTGAAAGTTCCATAAAGGGTGGGGAGACTGTCTGTCTTGTGTCCTAAGTGCCTATAACATTGGCTGCACATGAGTGGGCTCTCGTAAATACCTATTGAATAAACCATTTTTAAATTTCAGCAGCGAAGAGACCACTCCAGGGGGTTTACAATGAAAAGGCATCTGGCGGGAGATGGGGAGGAGTGAGAGAGAGAGTCCTTTAAATTCCTAATGGCCCTGCTGTTGTAGGAGTCCTCACTGCCAGGAGCGGGCTAGAGGTGACTAACAGGACTCCAGGAGCCACTGCAAGTTCATGGGCCGATTGATTGGCTTTGACCTAGATGGCCTTAGGTCTTGGCCATCCATCTTGGATTTCTACTGTAGTTCTCTCTGATCCATTTCTCCTTTTCCTTGAGGGGTTATTTGCTATGGGAGCAGTGGGCAGCAGGATTACGGTGAGGCATGCTCCCTTCCTCCAGGGCCCTGCTTTATGGGCGGGAGGATCCAGCAGGGGATTCAGAAGGTGATGGCTCCCTCAGGAGGGAATGGATTCCTCAAACAGCTATAAGAATATCAGTGAGGACCAACCAGAGCTGGCACTGAGGGAGCTCCGAGTAAAGGCAGGTGAACACAGAACTTTGTTTGCACCTCGCCATGGCTCTCTGAGGTAGGTGCATGTCAGTGTCCCTGGCTTACAGGAAACTGGAAGCTCTGACAGGTGACATCGCTCAACTAAATTTGCATAGACTCGTAGGAGAGGTGAAGCTGGGATAAAAACCTAGGTCTTTCTGACTAGAGCCTTGTTCTTGCCTATAGTACACCAGTTTCTCAAACTGCTTTGGCAGATGCTAAAATGTGTCATGTGGGGTGGGGTTGATGGCCTCCCTGCGGCTCCTGGATCCTACTGGGCATGCTCAGGCCTCAGGGTCTTAGCACTTACAGTTCCCTCTGCCTGGAATGCTCTCTGCATGATGGGCTTCCTCACCTCCCATAGGTCTCAGATCAAATGTCACCTTCTCAACGACTCAATGAGGGTTCCCTCACCCCCACACTTAAAATTGCCAACCACCCCCCTACTTCAGCACTCCCACTCTTGCCTGCTTTCTTGTCCTCCACTGCGCTTGTCCCCATCTGGCGAACTCTGTTTTCCTTATTACATTTATTGTCTGCCTCCTCCGTCTGGACTGTCAACCCCATGGGGGCAGGAGCCTGGGTTTGTTTTGTTCACTGCCGTATCCCCAATATGTGGGACAGTCCTGGTGGGTATTCGCAGGGCCTTGGGCATTTGTTGAAAGAAGGACAAGAGGGAGGGGAGGAGGGAGAGGGAGAAAAAAACATGGAAATTCTCAATTAAAAGTCAACATGGGCTCCATGCTGGGCATGGAGCCTACTTAAAAAAAAAAAGGTCAACAAATACTCCTGACTGCAGAACTTCTCCAAGGCTTTGTCACACGGATGTATATACTATCAATTTAAAGAAAGAGCTAGAACTTTTGGCATTTCTCAAACTTACTTGATAATAGTGCACTTCATGGTAGGGCTGTAGTTAACTTTGGCTGTCCCAAGGCATGGTCTTCGATCGCCCCCATCCTCTCCAACTGTCTCTTCTCACCACTGCCCCGCTTCCTGCATAAAGTGCACACCTAGACATCAGAGGACACGCATCCCTACCTGCACACTCGCTTGCTGGCTACAGTGGAGATCTGCCTCCAGGACAACACTGGCCTTGCTCATGGAGGTGCCTGCCTGCCTTTAAATGGCCTGATTGTTAAAGGCAGAGAAAGGCCAGCTCACCTTTGAAAGGGGCCACTCACCGGGCAAAACCAGGGTGGCCTGAGCTTGGGACAACAAAACAGGGCAGACAGTGAATCCATTACAAGAAGCAGTTGGGAGGTAGGGGGCTGTGAGAACTTGGCTTTCCTGCACTACAAGGACGACAGGGAGCCAGGTCACCCTGGGACAGAAGTTTCCATGTCTTTTTATCTGCAATCAGAGCCAACAGCCCCGGGGGCCGAAGGACTTCAGAAATCAAGGGCATCTCACCCATCCGACCTTTGAATTCCTGCTACCCAGCTGGACCTTCAAGGCAGCCAGACCAGCCTTGGAGACTTCGTACTTTACTTTGCCTGCAAAGCCATCGTTCCATGGGACTCCATCATTTAAAGAGAAACAGTGTCCACAGTAGACACTTTGGAATCAACAGGCCTTGGTTCAAATTCTGGCTCAGGCAATGACTGCCGAGTGACCTCGGGCAAGTCACTTTACCGCACCGAGCCTCGATTCCCTCCTCTATAAAGTGGAGTCATCACCCCTGACTTACTCTCTCCCCCTCATTCTCCTGACAGTCAAGGCAGATCCCTTCATTTGCTCACCCACTCTATACATACTGTCTAGGGCTCTTCCGACCCGCGGTGGTCATCCCTGGGTTCTGGCATCCCTCACGCTCCCACACGTGGTCCAGAGGAAGCAGAGCGGGCTAAGCATGTGGGCGGCCGGTTCTCCCGTGCTGCTAGGATCCTGCTGCATTGCACACAGTGGCCTTGGGGTCAACATTTTCCTCTCTCCTTCGATAACCTTTTGCTTCCCCTGACTTCCAAAGAAATAAGAAAACAAAAGTCTCAAGAGAGGCACTTCTACTATTGTGTGTATATCCTACTATATATATATTAGTCCTACTATGTGTGTGTGTGTGCGTGTGTGTGTGTACACACATATATACATACATATGTTATGATTTTCCAAATGCTTATAATGTGCAGAGCTTTGCACAAAGCAAATAAATATTTGGTGGTCCTGATACAAGAAGTATCTTGTATTCTTTCATCCTTCCGATGACCTTAGGATGTATGTACCATGATCATGCCCCCTTTCTAGATGGGGAAGCTGTAGCTCAGAGAGATCAAGAAGCTTGCCCGAGGTCACACAGCTGCCAAGTGGCAGAGGCCCCCACAGGCAGACAGGGGCAGGTGGGGCAGAGCTCCCTGGGTGGGCAGAGAGCCGAGAACAAGTTGCAGAGACATAGTGACTTGGGCCTGGTGTCAATTTAAAGCATGTGGCAAGGCGGGTGGGTACTTACCATCTGTAAGTACCGCAGAATGAAGACAAGCGGATAAACATGAAGAAGGGAATAAGAAGGAGCTCCACACCCACCCACCATCCGGAAATGATCCGAGTGTAAGTGCTGGTGACTTTGTTTTCACTCCACTTCCATTGACTTCTAGAATTCATACCTCTCACTTCAAATCTTCTCCCACGTCTTCCGTTATGTCCCAAAAAATTCCTGAGAGGGGACTTTTTCCTCTTAGTACTTTTTACAGCCTTTGTGAATAGTCCTAAGTATTTGGCCACCATGACCAGCATCGGAGGCCGGCATTCTGCCCAGGCATCTAGACCTCTCGACTTGCCTTCAGGGGGAGCGGCCACCCTTCATCTGGAGAATCCACGGAGATCCAGCAGCCCTGAGGTTTTTCTTCCACAACACCTGCAGAATGTGGATACTTTGTTTCAAAAGCAAAAGGCAAGGTATGGCATGAATAGGTATGAAGGACCTCAGGACAGATAGCCCTGAACTCTGGTATGTCCTGCAGAATCCCACCTGGGTCGCACGGGAGACCTGAATTCTAGTTCTGACCCATGTGGACTCTCTGGGGCACCTTGTAAAGGTCACTTCACCTCCATCCCCTCTCTTTTCATAGGGAGGGGTTTTGACAAGACCACGGAAGAAACTTCCAGATCTAGAAGGCTCCGGTTTACCCCGCCCTTTGATTTGCAGATATTACACATTAAGTTCACTGGACTGACTGCAGGCTAAAATTATGGAACCCGGGGCCCAGCGTGGGAAGTATCTTGCTCAAGGTCACACTGCAAAGAAACAGAAGCATCGGGGAGAGAAGCCAGGTGTGTGGGTCCCCGGGTCTCCTTGGCCACACAGCTTCCGACAAGCATGTGCACACATCTCTCTGGAAGGGTGTGTTTGCGCGTGCCCATGTCTCTGAGTGTACACCATTCTGTGCACGCACACATCTTTGTGTGCATCTGAGTGTATGTACATTTTCTGTGTGTACACACGCATCCCTGCGTGTACATGTTGGAGCGGGTACACGTGTCTCCATGTGTGAATACTTCTGTCTCAGTGTTCGCCCACATCTCAGCGGATGCGTGCATTTGTGAGTCGTGTGCAGAGGGGGACGCTGGTGGACAGGCACAGCTCTGGGCTCAGCCGTGGCCTCCGGGCTGCCTGGGGTGGTGGGAAGGGTTCTCTTAGAGCACGTGGATATCAGGTGGTCCTTCAGTGGCAGAGAATTTCACCCAGACAGGGTGTTGCCCACTCTGGGAATGCTGCTCGGGCAGCTGTCAGGACAGAAGGGGGATTCCTGCTTGGTGCTGGCCTGGGAGCCACCCATTCTCTCCTCCTGTAGCCAGGCGGTCCCCCTGTGAGGTGCCTCACAGACACACAAGTAGGGCGCTGGAGAGAGAGATGGGCAAGGCAGGCATGGGACAGGGGTGCATTTGCTGGAGGCCTCAGTCCAAAGCCAGGGGAGTAAGCCCTTGAAGTGATGGCAGTGAGAACACAGGTTCTGCAGGACCCACAGGCAGGTGGGGGGACCCGAAGCAGAGCTACCCGAGTGGGCAGAGAGGGCAGGAAATGTTGCCCAGATGAGGTGACTGGGGCCTGGAGACTCTTCAAAGTGGGTAGCGAAGTGGGTAGCTAAGAACCATCTTATACAAGCGGCGCAGGCTCACTGCACAAAATAAAGAAAAACAGGCAAACAGAGGGAAGTGAGCAAACATGGATTCCAAACTCACCCCCCAGCCAGGAATAAACAGAAACAAAATGTTGGTAATTATTTTCCTGTGCACGTTGATGTGTATTTTTGCAGATCACACCATCTATATGACTTGGCAACTTGCCATGATGTTCGTGCTATACAATGTTCATGAACACTTCACACGCTGTGGGCACAGTGTAGGGGTTCTGGGCACGAGCAGGGAAGACTCAGGCCCAGACCTGGTCCACATTGTGTCAGATTGTTTCCTCTGAGCCTCACTTTCTGCATCTGTACAAGGAAAACAAAGTGGGGCCTCCCTCACAGGGTGGTTGGGAGGATGCAATGGGGTGATGTATGTAAATCGGGCACCTGGCACAATGTCCCGCACGCCCTTGGAACCTAGGGCTCTCCAGGAGCGTTGTTAACGGCTGCATACTCTTCCAACCTATAGATTTGTCCCCATTTGTTTAATAAACCCCTTACTGCTGGACGTTTAAGAAGTTCCCAACTTTTTACTGCACTGAAAATACAGCTACTTGCTCTGATCACTGAAAGAAGGGTAAGTGAAGGTGGAGCAGGTGTGTTCCAGGCTGCAGGGATGGCATGAAGCAGCCAGGCACGATAGGGAACATTCCAGTGCTGAGGAGGAGGGAGAGGGGAGGATGCAACCCTGGTACTACTATGAGACTATCTATCTCAGCTGCACTATTTAGTAGCTGTGTGACCCTGGGCAAGTTACTTAGCCTCTCTGTGCCTTAGTTTCCTCATCTCTAAGATGGAGATAATAACATAACCCACCTCTGGGGCTGGTGTGAGGGGCAAATGAATTCTTAACGTCTTGTTCTGGAACCATACCTGACAAGTAGTTCAGCGCTATGTGTTAGCAACTGTTACTATTATTCCATTCTTAGAGAAGGCAGAGTGAGAAGGGCCGTTACAGGGTGATCTGTACCTTGCTGTCACCAGCTTGAGCACGCATGGTTCCAGGTGGACTGAGTCCCCCCAGGAGTGGAGGTTAGAGCACTGCTTCTCCACAGAGCTCCTTGTCCCCAGGCTCCAATCAGAGCAACAGTACCCAGTCCTGGAAAACGACCCTTCTGGGCTCTCTCCCCCCTGACTTCTCTCCCCTTGGTCACTTTAGCCCCTTCCCTTCCTGACACTTGCCCCCCCCCTTTCTTCCCTCTCCGCTCTTTCCCATGGATACTGATCTTGAGCATGTGTGTCAGGGAGAAACCTTCATGGTGGGCTGAAGGTCAACCGGAGTATTCCAAATAGACACGTAGTAGGATCTTTTGCCCTGGGAAAATTAGCCCTCATCCCTCCACTACTGCGCCATGCTAGCTAAGTGTCTGTCTTCTTCCCACCTTGAGTCACATTGGAAAGGCTCCTTCTATTGACCTCGCCTAGGAGAGAGACATCAGGCTTCTGGAAGGAACTGGCAGGGCTCCTGCCACTGGCTGAGTGCTTTCTGCCCACCACTCCCCCGATTCCTCCCCACACCCTGTGAGGGGAGAGTGGAAGTCCCCATGCACAGAGCAGCAATGACCGACTCAAGGCGTCCCAGGGCCAGCACACCCCCGCGAGCTCCTTGCCCTGTGCCCGAGTGAGCGGCAGCTCCCGTGGCCTGGCCGGCAGATGAGGGCCCGGCCTCCCGCCCGGCCCCACCCAGGCCCTGCTGGGTGTGGGGAGCTGAGATAGTGGGAGAGATGCTGCCCAGGGCTCAGCTGATAGGGCCCGGGCTGAGGTCAGTGCTGGGAGGCCCCGTGGAAGAAGTGAGTGTTCAGGAGGCATTAGCAAGAGGGGAGGGGAGTTCACTGCTGATGCTGGAAGCTGGGGCTGAGGGTATGATGTCCTGAACACCACGGAGAGACTACCTTGGATGCGGGAGGCAGGAGGGGCGTATGTTCTCGGGACCCGACGACCACCTATGTGCAGTGACAGTAGCACTGGTGACAATGACAACTTGCTGAGTGTCTGCTTATTCCAGGCCTTGCACAGAGTTCTCATTTAGTTTTCCCCTTGTTCATATGGGCAGGTAGTCTTGTCTGTATTTTTCAGTGAGAAAAGAGACTCAGAGAGGTGACGTGACTTGCCCAAGGCCACCCAGCTAGTGCCTGAGAGAACCAGGTTCCCTCCCAGGACTGCTGAACTCCAAACGAACTTCTCACTGCAAGACTGATTCAGGATCCAGAGAAAGAAAGCACACATTTCCAGCGGTTTCCAAAGCTGTCCCGCTGTAGATTCATCTTTAAAACACAGATTCCCAGGTCCACTTTAGAATTACTGAACCAGCCTACAGTCATGGTGAGCTTTCCATCACAGAATGGGCATGCCCAGAGGTATGCCATACCACCTGTGAGGGGCATGGAGGAGCACAGAGACTGAATAGGGGGTCATGTGGCACAGAGGAAATCCCTTAGTCTGTGGACCTGGATAATCCCGGGTTTTCATCTCACTCCCTCACTCCCTTACTTCCTTCTCTGCAAAGACGCAGAAAAAACACCCGTCTTATAATATGAAGAATGAAAGAGAATATCTAGGAAGCTCCTGGCTTACGCTGGAGGCTGGATGAGATCTCTCTTGTTTAGTTTCAGGCAAGGGCTTTATCTTCCAGGATTGAGGGCAGGAGCATTATTGTCCTTCTCTTTGAATCTTCCATCACAGCACGTGGCCTAGGTCTTAAACCATTGACCGATACTCAATAAAGTATTTTTTTAATATTTTATTTATTTATTTGAGAGAGACAGAGATAGTGAGAGAGAGCTCGAGCAAGAAGGAGGGGGAGAAGCAGACACCCCACGGAGTAGGGACCCCAATGCGGGGCTTGATCCCAGGATCCTGGGATCAGGACCTGAGCCGAAGGCAGATGCTTAACCATCTAAGCCACTCAGGCGCCCCTAAAGTTTTTTTTTTTTAAAGATTTTATTTATTTATTTATTTATTTGACAGAGAGATAGAAGAGCACAAGCAGAGGGAATGGCAGAGGGAGAGGGAGAAGCAGGCTCTGCACTGAGCAGGGAGCCCGAGGCAGGACTCGATCCCAGGACCCCGGGACCATGACCCGAGCTGAAGGCAGACGCCCAACCATCTGAGCCACCCAGGCACCCCTCAATAAAGTATTACTGAACACATTCCAGGCACAGATATAAATATAAACCCACCTTTTAGTAGTCATTAACACTTCAGTATGAATTAGTATATAAATGCACTAACCAGGGTGGTCAGAAGAAAGCCTAAGCCAGACTGTTTGGGAACCAGGTCAGGACTGGGGAAAGGGTCCCAAAGGGGAGAGTGGGGCTGGGAGGAGATGTCAGAGCCAGAAGAATCCCTCCAATTTTCACAGTAAAGAAACCAAGGCTTGGAGACAGAAAGGGAATTGTCCAAGGTGGAGATCAGTTTGCGCCAAGGGCAGAATTTTCTTCCATGTTCACCAATCACTTGCTCTGTTCCATTATCCACCTAAGCTCCTACGCTATCCCAGCTCCCCACCCCCACTCACCCACTCCCTGCCTGATACCATCCTTCCAATGATACCACAGGGTCAGGACTTACATTCCATGGAGACTTCTCACTTCCTCATTCCAAATAACTTCCTGATACCTCTTAGCAAGCATCTCAAACTTAACATGTCCAAAAGCAATGTTCTTATTTTCTAGACAAACGTCTTCCTCATCTCACATGGCATCACCATCCCTCCAGCTGCTTGGGCTGAAAGCATAGAGCTGCTGTTGGTTCGGTTTTCTGGAAGCAGAGCTTGAGTGGGGAGTCCTTGTGCAGTGATTTACTGGGGAAGAGCTCTCAAGAGGAAGGGAGAGAGGAGAGCAGGTAGGGCCACTAAGCAAGGCTGTGCTCTTAGCTGGAGACCAGCTTCAGGTGGATCCCATGGGAGCTCTGGAGAGTGAATGACATCATAGAGTCGTCCTGCCTTGAAGTGTCAAGCAAGCCTGCCTTTCTGTAGCCTCCTGCCAGCCAGTGGTTGGCAGGTGGGTGTGTGGACTCCTGGTGAGTCGAGTCCCTTTGGCTAAGGGTGATACCCCACAAAAGGGGGCGGCTGACCCTCAGAGGAGCTGGGGGACAGGTGCCCCAGCAGCACTGGAGATCTAGATGGGGCACCTACTATCAACCACATGGGTTGACCTTGGCTCCTCCATCCATCATATCCCACATAGTCCATCAGCAGACATGCTCAGCTCCGTCTCCCCAGGGGATCCTGTCATGACTGGTTGTCCCCACTTGCCCTTCCTTTGTCTTGGTCATGCCACCACTGCCTGGGCCTAGATCAGCCCTAGAGCCTCCTTCCCAGCTGGTTTCCTGCTTTCCACATTTGCCTCCACCACCCATTCTACATCCAACCACCAGAATAAACTTTTGAAAGCATCAATCACATGAGATCACTCTCCTACTTCTGAAACCCTCCAGAAGCTGCTCATTTACTCCCAATAGCACCGAAAACCCTGAGCTGGGTCTACAAGGTTGAGAGTGATCTGAACTCTCCCTACCTCACTGACATAATTTCTTACCATCCTTCTCCTCGCTTACTTCACTCCTACCCACACCCCACCTCAACTCAGCTAGTTCCACGTTTATACTACTACTCTTTGGGGTTCCGATTTCTGAACACATCAATCTTTTCTTAGTGCTAATGACTAAAAACACAGCTCCAATGAGCTTAAGCAAAAGCTTAAGCAAAAAGCAAAATTGGCTCACATAATTGAGAATAATGGAGGTGGGACAGTGTCAGGCATGGCTGGATCCAGGGACTCAAGTGATGTTACCAAGACTCTAGCTGTCCTGTTTTCTCTCTCTCTCTCTCTCTAATTTTCAGCTCTGTTCCCCTCCATGTGTTGGCTTAAATTTCAGAAAAAGTTTTTCTCCACAGTGTGCGAAAGACAGATCTGCCAAGCCTATGTCCATATAGCTTATAACCCAATAGGTTGTTTTCTCCCGAATCCACACATCTGGCCTCTTGGTAGGAATCTGATTGGCTGTGTTTGGGTCAACTCCCCACCCCTTAGGCCAATGACAATGTCCAGAGGGCTGGATGCCATGATTGGCAAGGTGGTAGGCCCAGTATGAGGATATTTCCACAGGAACCACATAGGATCGAAACCCGGGACAGCTATAACAAGAAATGTCCCTTGCATCTTTTCCCCAAAAGTTATTCTTGGTTCAAATCAAAAAGAAAACAGAAATGACCATACGAATCACAATCCATATGTACTCTAATTGTTTTCACATAGGTCATGATGTCAGTAATTTTCCTCGTTAAGGCACAGAAAGGCTATGAGTCATCGATGGTTTCCAGAGCTGACACTGTAACTCCACGCCTTTCTCTTTCACTAAAGAAACTGCCCCAAGTGAGTGAGCGAGAACCAAGATCATTTTTAATCCCCTCTGAGTCTCAGTGGCTTTGATATTTACACCACTGAAAGTATAAAATTAGTTGAGCTACACCTCCCACAGGTCATCAAGCACCAGGGCAAACACGGCAAAGCTGTTGTTATAATGAACGAACACAGTAGTTGGGAGCATAATCCAGTGATTCCCACGAGATGTTCCACGAGATATAGTTACCATGGACAGAAGGGGTTACAGGGTCAAACAAATTCAGGCAGACACTAGATGAAACAAAACCAGTCCCGTTTCTCTCAGGCACGACTTCTCCAAGTCTTCAATATGCTAATAAATATTGTAACTTTCCAAGAGGAAGAAATAGTTTGCAGCATTTCCCAAAACACTTTGCCCAAAAAGTTCTTTTTGGCATACCATTTAGTGGCTCTTGTGTCCCATGGGAAACACTTGGGGAGTGGAAAGATTTCAAGGTTTGGAGTCAGACTGCCTGGACATGGAGCCCGGCTCTGCCACTGAGCAGCTGTTCTGAGCCTCAGTCTCCTCATCTGTAGAATGAGATCATTATAATTACTGCCTTACCTGCTTTATTTTTGCCCGATTATAAGGATTATGTATATGAAGTCATCCAAGAGAGTGCCTGGCGCAGTGAACTGTTTAGCCCTGATGTAAACTGAGCTCTAGCAGCAGAATTATCAAAGTGTATGAATATTGCCCCTGGTGGTGGCGGCCTAAGCGTGTCACCCACACACTCAACTCCCCAGGTACAAAAGCCTGATAACCTGAGGAACTCAGTGGCTAACATCAGACATCTTTAGGCTGTTACCCGGATAGCTGGTGCCTCCTGCCTATGTCCGTGGAAGCTTCAGGAATGGTAAATGTCAATGTCAGTTGGCTCTGGCCAATAGCTTGGGGTGCATGTGGGGGGGGGGGGAGGGTCATGTCATGTCAGCAGAAAACAGAAACCTTCGAGGAAGCTCTTTGTCCAGCACGCGTTGCTGTCTATTTACCTTCTGACCACCCGACTTTCAACTTTAAAATCCCTTGAGTTACTAAAACTTTAAATGTCACTAGCTTTGTAAATCCTACTCTCTGAATATAGGGTGTACAGAAAAGAATTGTTTTAAAAGAAGGATGCTGGTCAACTAACTACACTAAAACAAAAATAATCTAAAAAAATAAAATGTGAAAAAGGATGCTGGATTTGGCTGCAGAGTTTTGCATTACACAGGGCCCTAAGAGGGTGAGTGAGATTATAAGGGTCTGTCCCCACAAGCTCTGCTTTTGGGATTTACCTCTCCCTCACCCCATGGCATTCAAGCGGAGCTAGGATGAGGTGATTCCAGAGCTGACAGTGCTTGTCTTCCCTGCCACAACCAGAGGAGCCAAGCGGGGATGACAGACCAACGCACATGTCCCTGAACCCCAAAATTGGTCCTTCAAAGCTGGGAGCTTCACTTGTGAGTCAACACATTTCCTTTTTCCCTTAAACTGAGTATTGTTTCTGTCTTTTCAACCAAAAGTCCTGATTGATAAAAAGAGTGTTTGAGCCACTTATTCATATGCAGTTATTCAGCAAATGTTTGCTGAGCACCTACTATGTGCTAGGACCTCCTGTGAGCACTGGGAATGTAGTACAGAACAAAGCAGGCCAGTTCCCTGTCTTCCTAGGCCCGTCTGAAGTATAGACTCATTGGATAATTAACTTAAAAATATTTTTTACACGTCAACCATATGTCAATAAAAAAAAGAAAAATATTATTTTAAATTCCTGATTATAAAATGAATACAAACTCACTGGAAATATTAAAAACAGTGGAAAGAAGGTATGTACCCATAAAAGGAGAAGGAAGAAAAAAATTCACTCATAATTCCATCATCCAAGGAGAGCCACTGTTAACATTTTTATGTATTGAGGTTTTTTTCAAAACAAATACGTTTTTTAAAAATGAAATGGCATGGAATATATAGTTCTCATCGTGCATTTCTACAAAAGGCATCTTGAATATTTTCCCATGTCATTAAATATTCTTAGAAAATATTATTTTGCAAAAACATAATTCAAAACAGCTGTGTTGTATTTTATCACACGGATAGACAGAATTTTTTTAAAATGAATTTCCTATCATTAGGCAATTGGGGGTCTTCCCAGCATTATGCTGTTATAAATAACACAGAGATGAACATCCTTGTACAAAAAGCCTTTGTCCATATCCCGTGACTTCTTTAGATAAATCTCCAGCGGTGGAATTTTGGTAGGCCAAAGGAAAGGGACATTTTAATGTTTTGTGATGCTTACCACAGTTTGCCCTGCGGAGAAGCTCTATCAGTGTGTATCTCTACCAGTAGGGTAGGAACCCACACTTCCCTCCTCCTCCTTCCTCGTTTGGAATTTAGCAAGGCCAGGACTGGGTGGGGTCAGTGAGGCTCTTGCCTCCGGCACGAAATATAAGGGAGCACCCAAAAAAGTCAGTCATCAAGATAAAGAGTATTTAATGCAATGCTTTAAAAAAATCAAAATGAATGTAAAAAAAATTCACGATGAACAAAATTTGACAATTGTGAAGAAAAGCACATTGCAAGGACTCTGAGGAAAAAAAATGCGTGCCTCTATTTACATGATTTTATGTATTTTTGAAAAATATCTGTTCCAGAATGTTAAGCAATTAGGGAGCAGCACCTCTGTGCCAGGCACAGTGCTTGGCTCTAAGAATTGGGCCAACAAAACCTAAGCCCTGCCCTCAAGGGGCTTATAGTCCAGGGGGGCAGCAGACACACAAATGACTAAATCACAACAAAAGCATATTAAAAAACGGAAAAGCAGATGTATTGTATTAAAGCTCACAATATTATTTTAAGTTTAAATATTTGAGAATTATGTTCAGATCTTTTGATAGAGTTTTTTTTAAGATTTTTTATTTATTCATTTGAGAGAGAGAGAGAGAGCATGCCAACTAGAGCAGAGCGGGGGGGGGGGCGGGGGGAGGGGCAGAGGGAGAGGGAGAAGCAGACTCCTCACTGAGCAGGGAGCCCAACGTGGGGCTCGATCCCAGGGCCCTGAGATCATGACCTGAGCCGAAGGCAGACATTTAACCAACTGAGCCACCCAGGTGCCCCTTGATAGAGTTTTATACTCATCAAACATACTTTCGAAGTTTTCTTTTATATGTTGTAATGTACAACTCTCAATGGAAAACAAAATAAGCAAAGAAGTAGATTTTGAATTTTGATCTGTATTGATGAGTTTGCTTCTGTTCAAGCCAGGAAAGCAATATTACCATAAATTCTGGTTTGGGTATAAATAAAATATCGAAACCTAAAATAATGTTTGGATTTTTGATAGCCTGCTTTTCGTCTTTTAATATTCTTTAATGTTCTAGAAAAAAATTAACTATTAAAAACTATCTAGGGGCGTGTAGGTGGCTCCTGATATCAAGCCCAGCATCTGGCTCCCTGCTCAGCGGGGAGTCTGCTTGTCCCTCTGTCCCTCCCTCTGCCTTCTCTCTCTCTCAAATAAATAAATAAAATCTTTTTAAAAACCTATCTAAAAGCATATATATATATATACACACATTTTTCCTTTTGCTTCATGCTCCAGTAGGGCTTGGCACATCACTGAAATTTAGCCCGTGACTTGTTAACTTCAAAATGACAGTGGTTTCAGATTTGTTCAGTCATTCAGTTCTGTGCATATATTATGCTCAGTCCTGGAGGGCATGCTGAGATGAATACAACACAGTCTCTGACCAAAGAGAGATGGTAATTTAGAAGGGCAAACTGGTAAGGGTATAATAGATCACCAAGTAGACCTAGGTCGTATCATTTGCCAGCTCTTTGATCTTAAACAAACCCTCAACCTTTCCAGGCTCAGTTTTTTTTCTCTTGTAAAACAATGATTGTAAAACCTCCCTCAAAGGTTGTTGTAGGTAAGGTGTTTACCACACAGTGAGTGCTCAACACTCAGTAACTATGACTGATAATCATGGTCACTTACAGGTCCAATGAATTTGGCCCATTCCTTCTGCAAACAATTACAGAGCAGTACCTCTGTGCCACGCCCAGTGCTTGGCCCCAAGAATGGGGCCAACAAAACTTGACCATTGCCCTCAAGGAGCTTATAGTCCAATGGGGGCAGCAGACACACAAATGGCTAAATCACAACATAATGCAATCAGTCCTTGGCAAAAGTTGGGTCTTGCAGGATGAGTAGGAGTTCTCTAGGTAGAGAAGAGGGGAGAGGGCATTATGACAAAGGGAACAGCAGGAACAGAGACATGGAGGCAGGAAGGGCTTGGAAAACTCCTGCGTGGCTTCAAATGGTGGGTGGCGGGGATCCAGCACGCCTCTCTTCACCCTTGGAAGACATTCCTCGGTGATCCCAGTGGCCAGGGCGTGAGCTCATCTCTTCCTGTCTGCCTACGGTCAATGGCGCTCAAGGTGCTGAGTGACTGAGGGATTTGATCCAGGTCACAGAGCAAAGGACTCTGGGGCAATTAGTTCCATGAAGGCCAAACTTTGTATTTGTTCTTTGGGAACGCTGGAGAAACTGTGGCATTTATATTTGTTTTCCTTTTAAAAACTCCCATCCTTTATTGATTCACCCTTCCTTCCGCCATCGTGCATGTGACGGTCCTTGACATTTGGCAACAGTTGTGCTCAGAAACAGTGGCCTGGGAATCGCATCTAGTCTCTTGGGAGCCCGTGTGAATCTTACTACTGTCCCTCTCCCTGCACTACCCCCACCCTGTGAACTCAAGTGTCCGGGATCCTGTCTGGTCACCTCCCCAATGTCCAGACTGTCCCTGGCGTACTGTAGGTGCTGGGCAAACATTTGTCGAATCAACACAATCCCGATGACTCTGATGACCTTCGGGGGATGTTCATCCCCAGGCTGGTTAAGGAAGGGGGTGCTTCTCGCCTTTTCTCTGCTTCTTCCCAGTTTCCCTTGCTCTCCATGGGGCCTCCCATCCTCTCAGTCTGGAAGTTACTGAGCTATAAACAGACACTTAAACGAACGAGCTCAGCCTTTAAAGAATCCTTTGAAGAAAGATTGCAATGTGACTAATCATCCCCTAATTTATTGGTCTGTAAATTTGCATTTTCCTACAATACATTTTTCTTAATGGAGGGTCCTCCCATGCCGTGGACAAAGGCAATTTCAGCTGGGGTTGAGCTTCCCATTTAGAAGATGCAGCTTCTTCTCCAACATTAGTGTTACTATTGTTTTAGTATCTGTAACAAGATCATATGCGGGCAGGGGCCAAGAGAAGGTAGGGTGGGGGGGAACAGGGGAGGGGCTGGGGGGGGCTGGGGTGAGGAGGGCAGTTGAGAGGGGGATAGGCAGCGTGGGCCCCATCTTTGCCCGCCCCCCCCCCCCAGCTCCAGCCTTTCAGTACCTGGAACCGCTACCCCATTCCCTGCCCCTCCCCACCATTCCTCCCCTCCCCCACCCCCTGGCCTGGGGACAGGCTTGGGCAGGATTTATGGGGCTGGCCCCTGTGGAGAGGATCCGGGTATAAATCTCAGCTTATTTAGAAGCGTGATCTACATTTATTGCACTTAATGTGATCTTTAACGTGTCCAAGAGGGGCCCATAAATCCCAGCCCGGCCGGCTCCCCCAGCAGGGCCCCCTGGGCCTGGCCCCTCCCCTTGCGGCGGCGAGCTAGTGGGAGTTCCTGGGTCTGTTGATTCCCTTTGCTTGAGGCTTCCGCCCCGGCTCAGCAACCATGGCTGGTGCCCTCCCTGAGCTGTCTGAAGCTAGTGGCCAAAGCCACATGCCCACAGGCGGGTTCTGCCCGTGTGCACCCCGCTCTGCTGATGCTGAGGCCCCTGTCTGGACCAGAAACCCCTCATGCCTCTTTGACTAAGTAACTTCTAGGATCCTGCCCCGAGCTAGATTTGAAAACGCTGCGATTTTGCAATTAACATGATGCAGGCACAGAGGAGAGAGGTGAGCAGAGCAGGAGCGTGTTCTAATAGCATCCCATGCAGCAGGCAGAGGTAGAGGAGAGGCAGATTGTAGGACTACAGTGACTTACTATTCTTTTTTAAAATCTGAGCACAGGTCCTGGGATTGAGTCCTGCATCGGACTCCCTGCTCCGCGGGGAGCCTGCTTCTCCCTCTCCCTCTGCCTGCCGCTCTGCCTACTTGTGATCTCTCTCTCTTTCTGTCAAGTAAATAAAATCTTAAAAAAAAAATCAATCAATCAATCTTGCCCACGCGTGTCCTTCCCACTTCCCAGGAGGAACAGTGCTTGGAGAGACCACAACTTCCCCACATTCACAAGGTTACTGAACAGCAATGCTGGGCTTCAGAGCTGGCTATGCTAGTCTCTTTTCATGGTACCTCATTGCCCATATGTGTGGACCCACATAGGTACCACCAAGAGCATATGTGCATGTGGGGTTACACACACGAATGCAGTGTACTTGGGAGCACACCTTGTGTATGAGCCCCCGGCAGTGGGGATTCTGCAGACACAAGGTCACCATATAGATCTTTTAATCCTGTTGGCTCTCTTTTTTTTTCCCCCAACAAAGAGAAGCCAGGCATTGTCATTAAGAGCATATTATTTGCATGTGTGTCTTCATGTGAGCGTGCATTTAGGGGGGGATGGGGAAAGGATGGGGAGAGAGTCCTGGTGAGCCCATTCTCCTGGAGATGATCAAATCAACTTTAAGAACTGACTCTGATAGTCAGAGATCATTCTCTTCTCCGGGCTTGAGACGACTGGCCCAGCCCCGATTTTGCCATCCGCTGGCAGCATGCCCAACCCCAGGAAACACATCTGTGTACACATCTGTCTGGACACGTGTGCGTGTACATGTGAGACGCAAGGGTATAAAGCCCAGGACCCAGCGGGGCTGATGTGATCATTGGGACTGCCACTTGGGGTTGAGGGTTAGATGTTTTCTTTGGCGAATTTCTAGAAATGGTGTCGTGTCTGTAATAAAGGTTTGCAGCTGAGTGTCGTATAAGAAATACCAGGGGAAAGAGTAATAACTGCTGTTCCATTGAATTTAATAGAATGGTTATACTTCTGTGTATTACTTTCTCATTATAACACCAATCCAGATTCATTGCAGAAAATTTAGACAATCAGGGGAGCATAATTAATAAAAAAAATTTTTTTAGGATTTTATTTATTTATTTATTTACTTATTTGAGAGCGAGCACAAGCAGAGGGAGAAGCAGGCTCCCTGTTGAGCGGGGCTCGATCCCAGGACCCCGGGATCATGACCTGAGCCGAAGGCAGACGCTTAACTGACTAAGCCACCCAGGCACCCCAAGAAAAAAATTTTTTTTAAAATTTGTGATTCTTCCATACAGAGATAAATAATTTTTAACTTTTCCAAAGTATATCTTATCAGACTTTTTCTGTGTCTGTATATATTTCATAAAAACTAAGATTATCCAGTGAGTCCTATTTCGAAAACTCCTGTGTCTTAATAGATTGGGAACTTTCTTGCCTGGTATTCCTCATTCCCCTCCCCATTGTTGTCACAGGACACCTTGCTTTCAGGGCACCCATGAGCCATGATTTTCCTCCCCAAGCACACATCCAAGCTGATTTCTATTACTCACTCTTGTAAACAATCCCTGAGGCTAAACCTCAATCCCCTGATGGGTTCGTTAGATTTGATTTTCTTAGAAGTGGAACCTCAGGCTTGAAGGTGTGCACCGTTGAGGGACTTCCAATAACTCTTGCAGAATTCTCTCTAGAAAGCAGGATCTGCTTCTGTTGCTCAGGGACGGGAGGGTCCACTCGATAACACAAAGCGTCTTGTTTATAAAGGAGAAGTTTGGGAAGGAGCCCCGTGGGAGCAAGAAGCTGGGGTGACCTTGTCCCTTCTGCTGTGGTAGGGGTTGGGAGAGGCAGGGACAGGGGGCTACTGAAGAAGAGATTCTACCATCCTGCGCCCTTTGCCGAGGACTGGCCTGGCCCTCACGCCGTGTCTGCAATTCCCACCCAGCAGTAGGCACAGGGCAGGAACTGAGTCAACACTGACGAGCGAACAAATATTTGTTGAAAGGACCAATGTTTGTTGAATGTTCAAAAATTTGCTGATAGAACAAATGTTTGTTAAAAGAACACTATTGTTCTTGGAAAAGCTCCTGCTGATTCACAGGCTATTTTCCCTTCTCTGGGGTCCCTGGATGAGCATGTAAGCTCAGAGCCCACCTCAGCAGAGCTGCACAGGGGATAAGCGCCTCATCTGGGCTCAGCCAGACAAGCTTCTGGAAGCCGGGCTGGTCTTTGTCATCTTTGCGACGCCAGGGTGCAGCACATTCCACTCTCCCCACTGTGTTGGAGAAATGGTCGAATGAATAAATGACTTGGTTTTAGACCCCTGATCACTGACTGCTCACTCCCAGTGTGGCATGGAGCGGTCTGCTTAACCTCACTAAAGCTTCCACTCCCAAATGCAAAATGAAGAAACTGGAGTATTCCACTTGTTTTCTTTAAAGTTTTAAAAATATTCGTTCTTTAATATTTGTCTCAAACAAATACATGCCAAAGGGCTGCCTTCCCTCCCTTGGTGGAACCCCCTAGGGTTCCATGGCACATGGTTTGAGAACTCTCAACATTGTTCATTTCTTCCCTTTTTTTGTGTGTTGTTTTTTTTGTTGTTGTTGTTTTGTTTTTTGTTTTTTATGCTGTTATTAGCATCTAGTGAGTAGAGGCCAGGGATGCTGCCTAGTGTCCTGCATTGCATAGGACAGCCCCCAGTGACAAAGCATAATCCAACATTAGATGTCAATAGTGCCAAGGTTGAGAAATCTCATTCTAGAACCAGGATTCTTTCTTTTTTCTTTTTAACATTGTTCATTTCTGAAATCTAGACTGACCCAAGGGAACTGTGACTGGGAGTGACATTGCTCCGCACCAGAAATTTACCCCAGATACTGGCGGGCAGTCCAAGAAACTGTGAGGAAAGTGACTTCAATCCTGAAGGAGGACTATGGATTAGATTAAAGCATTGTGTTGATGTTAAATTTCCTGGATTATATAACTGTGTGCTTGTGGTTATCTAAGAGAAGATCTTTATTCTTAGAAAATACACACTGAAATATGAAGGCAAAGAGCAACATCACATAGCCTACTTTCAAATGGTTCCGAAAAGATGAATATATATAAAAGAATGATCAAGCAAATATGGCAAAATGTTACAAAAGATGAATATGGGGGCGCCTGGATGGCTTAGTCGGATAAGCCTCTGACTTCGGTTCAGGTCATCATCTCAGGATCCCCATGGGGCTCCCCACTCAGCACGGAGTCTGCTTGTCCCTCTCCCTTTGCCTGCCGTTCCTCCTGCTTGTATTCTCTCTCTCTCTCTCAAATACATAAATAAAATCTCAAAAAAAAAGAGATGAATATGGTTAAAGGATATTCAGGAGCTCTTTGCACTACTCTTGCAACTTTTCTGTAGGTTCAAATGATCTCAAAATAAGAAAATTTTAAAAATCATCCATCTTTTTCAGAATGCCTGGCAAAAAAAAAAAAAAAAGTAAAAATTTAAAACACGTCGTGAAAAACGAAATAGAAAAGAAATAAGAAAGATTCCAAGGGAAGAAGAAAGTAGGGGGATCTACAGGCCTGATCGGAGTCCTAAGGGGAGGCAGCAGGGAGCCCTCCACGTTCATAAACTCGCTGGCCGGAATCTGGGAGGCAGCGAAGCTGGGGCTTAGATCCCTCTTTCAGAACCGGAAGTGGACGAAGTTCACGACACGCTAGCAGTTCCCACCGAGGATTTCTGCTGATGAATAAGAGCTTTAGGGCTGCTGAGCCTCTTGAGAAGGAGGAGGAAAAGAAGGTCAAAGGCTATAGGAAGGCGAAGCTCAGGGTGGAGGGAAAGGGGTGGCAGAGAAGGATGAGGGTCAGGGGAGCTTCAGAAGCAGGAACTGGGTGACCACTTGGTGGGGATGTTGTCGAGAGGATTCAAGAGATGCCTCTGAGGCCCCTTCCAGCCCTGAGAGAAACTCAAGGGTCTAGAAGGGCAAGACATGCCCCCTCTATGTGCAAGTGTGTGTGCACGTGTGTGTGTGCACATGTGCATGTGTTTGCATGCCCACACAGGACTCTGTCCTGTCTCTTCCCGCAAGGAGAACGGGGCTCCTGACTTTCATCAGGAACACACAAATGTGTGGGTCCATATGTGTGCAGACTGGCCAGCCCGCTTCCCTGCGATCCTGAAATCCAAGAAGCTCCGAAAGCCAAATTTTCACTTCACTCGTGAGTCTGTACAACACAACTTAGACTGTCACAAGGCTATTTATGGTCTTTATTTTTCCCACTTACTGTGAATATTCGTACATTTCACTGCAGAAATATTAATATGTTTGCATGCAGAGTGCTGCTCAGGCCCCACAGGAGTTATTATAAATACCGAATGACCCTTCTAAAATCTGAAAGGTTCTGAAGTCTGAAACCCCCCAAGAGTTGCAGAGAAGGGACTGTGGACTTATGTACTAGGATGAAATCGTAGTTTCCAGAACCAGGGTGCGGGGAGCAAGTTGTAATGTGCCCGTGTGCACGTGCGTGCATGTGTGTGAGAAGGTTGGATTCGGGTGCCATAGTCCAGCTATGAGCAAACTGGATCTCTGCAACCAAAGATCCCGATGTTGGCTTTGGGTTCACCCCTTAAATAGCAGAAGATCTTCTTTCACTCACTCACTCACTTTTATCTTGAAGACATCAATACGGTTGGTTGAGAACAGCAAAGCTCGCCCTGTACCTACAATTCTAGGTAATGCACAGAGGAAGTAGGGAGCAGAGGGTGGGCTGGGGTTACCCACCCATCTGCACGCACCAGGACACAGTGAGGCCTGGAGCGGAATCTCAGACATGTCTCGGCCTGGTCTGCCGCCTGACCCCTCCTGGCTCTGTGTCTCTAACCTGCCCCTTCCGCTGGCTCGTTTCCTGTAGGACTGTGCTCCCCTACACCCACCTGGCACCTTCCAAGTCCCAGGGTTGGTGTGCCAGGGGCAAACAGAGCTGAGGTACCGGGTGGATAGAGCTGGTGTACCAGGGAGGAATGCTTTTCCCTCTCCTTCTGGGCTTGTTCCCAGTTCTGCCCGTTCCTGCCCTGGGGTGCCCAGAACAGAGCGCCTGCAGGGGAGAGAAGACTGACAGCTCCAGCCGCAAGCCGGGACCCATGACTGGGTAGAAAGTCCCTGCTTCTGTCTGGGACCCTCTCCCCGGCACCCCTCCGTACCTCTGGGGTGGTTTTTCTCTTGCGGGGGAGGGGTTCCAAGATGAAATTGCCCGCAGAGGCCGTTGTAAGCAGGAAGCATCATTTAGACATGAGTGGTGGTACCCGGGTTTCTTGGTGGATGGCCTCTGTATGATGTGGGGACAGTCCCAAACCAGCAGGGCTGCCGGTGCCCTCATTCTCATCCTCGCGCACCCGATGGAGGATGTCACTCCAGCAAGCCGCCCCGCTAACTCATCAGTACCTTCGGCTCTCTGTCCCTCAGAAGGTCATTCCCGTCAGCACCAATACAGGTAGCAGTGACCCCACGTTTAAAAAAAGAAAAAAGGGGTGCGTGGGTAGCTCCGTCGGTTGAGGTCCGACTCTTGATTTCCACTCAGGTCATGATCTCAGGGGCGTGGGATTGAGCCCTGCCTCAGGCTCCGTGCTCAGCGGGGAGTCTGCTTGGGGTTTTTCCCTCTGCCCCTCCCCCTGCTCACACACTCTCTCTTTCTCTCTGTCAAATAAATAAATAAATCTTAAAAAAAAAAAAAAAAGACCCTCTGTACCAGATGCACTGTGGTATCCTGGACGGAACTGGATCCCGCACCAGAAAAAGGACATCTGTGGAAAGCCTGGTGAAATAGGCGAATAAAATCTGTAGTGTGGTTAACAGTATCGTACCAATGTCCTAGTTTTGACAAGTGCACTGTGGTCATGGAAGTGGTTAGCATCAGGGGAAGCTGCGTAAAGACTATACGGGAACTCTCTGTGGTTATCTTTGCAAAAGTTTTATACATTTAAAATTATCTCAGAATAAAAAAACTTATTTTTATTATTTTGTTATTTTAGGAAGTTCTCTCAATGCCACATCCCATCCTATATTTTGCTTCCTATTTTATCAGAATGTTCCCAAAGAGCTGTCCACGCCCAGTGTCAACAGTCCCTCTCCCCCGCCCCCCAATTCCATGAGCCTGCACACCAGTCAGGTTCCCTCCGCCCCCCCAGACTGCCTCCCCCTCTGCCCTTCAGGGCCTCTGGTGCCTCCACGCTGCCTCGATGGCCATCCCCAGGCCTCGCCTTTCCTGGCCTCTCGGCGGGACCCTTGGTCAACCCCCCTCTTGAAATGCTTCCCTGACTTGGCTTTGAGACTTGGCTGGTCTTGTTTTTGCTCTTACCTCGCTGGCTCTTCTTTCTCCATCTCTTTTGACACATTTCTGTTCTCTCTCAAACCTCTAGGTGTGGCCTGCGGCCCCAGACTCAGTTTTGGACGCCTCACTCACTCCCCAGGTGACCTCACCCTGCTCCCCGGCTTTAAATACCACCCACGTGCTGACAGCTCCCAGGTGTGTGTCCTCATAGACCGGCTCTCGGCCGCCCGCTCCCGGCCTTCACTCGGGTGTGCAGGAGGCCTCTCCACCGACGGGCTCCAAAACCCACCCCGAGCACCTGTCTACCCCCTGCTCGCTCCTCACTCATCTTCACCCTCCCAGTACGTGGCAAGTCCATCCTCCGCTTGCTCCGGCCTCAAACCTTGAATCTGGCCTGGACTTCTTATTCTAGCGGCAAATCCTGTCATCCCTCCACAATACGTCCAAAATCTGACCACTTTCCTTCACCTCCACTGCTCCCCCCATCCCAGGCACAGCGTCTCTCACTGGATGCACTCAATAACCCCCTCGTGGGTCTCCCTGCTTCTGCTCTTGCCCCTCTGGGTCTGTTTCTTTTATTTTTCTTTAAAGATTTTATGTATGTATGTATGTATTTAAGAGAGAGAGAGAGCGCACACCAGTGCAAGTGAGGGGAGGGGCAGAGGGAGAGGGAAAGAGAGAATCTCAAGCAGGCTCCCCGCTGAGCACGGAGTCCGACACGGGGCTCACTCCCACGACCCATGAGATCATGATCTGAGCCAAGACTGAGCCACCCAGGTGCCCCCACCTGAGTCTGTTTTCAAAACAGCAGCCAGAGGATCCTTTGCAAATACATCAGATCAGGTTGTCCTCAGTTCTAAACCCTTTAATGACTTCCCATATCATTCATACTAAGAGTCAAGTCCTTACAGGGGCTGTCAAGGTCTGTACAACCTGGTCCCCCATTTCTCTGACCTTGCCTCCCAGCACTCCTCCCCTTGCCCACTCTGCTCCAGCCACATTGGCCTTCTTCCTGTCTTTCCAACAGGTTAGCTATGTTTCTGCCTCAGGGCCTTTGCACATGCCATTCCTGCCACCTGGAATGCTCTACCTCTCTTTCTTCAAGAGTCTGCTCAAAGGTCCCCTTCTCAGTAAGGCTTTCACTGACCATCTTTCAGAAGACAGTAAAACCCCCATTCTTTCCCCTTGTTAGACTTTTTTGTAGCGTTCATCATCATGTAATGCACTTTGCCTACTTGCTTATTGTTCATTGTCTCGCTGACCAGACATCAAGTCTGGAAGACAGAGACCCAATTTTGTTTTCTGCTAGATCTCTAATGCCTGGGATAGGACCTGGTGGGCGAGCAACCTGTTGTTCATTTTTTTTGTTTTGTTTTGTTTTTTAAATCAACTTTCATGACTTGAGCTGGAAAAAGAATCCCTTGCTGGGCTAAATGCTGCCTGAAACATTCTCTGCTGGTTCTGGAAGGCCTTTCCTGTGGTGCCAGGGCTAAGGTAGCCTGGCCAGCTGGGCTCTGAGTGCCAATGCCTCCCTCTTCCACCGTGTGAATCCCCTTGCAGGTGGGCACGGGCGTGCTGTGGCCTGTGCGTGTGGGCCCCGGGGGCACGAGGAGTGTAGAGCACACCGGTGGCCTGGGGCTACTGGGTGACTCACTCGTTTGCCCTTCTAGGATCCCAGTGGCATCCCAGGGTGAGAGTGGGTCTGACACAGGCGGTGGATGTAGGGGTTGGGAGGCTGCAGCCCCCTCCCTCCCCTCCTCTTCTACTCGCCTCAGCCCTCCGTCCCGCTGCCTGTGAAGTCACCAGGCCAGTGTGGAGGGAGAAGGGCCTGAGTGGCCAGGGGACCCTGTGAGGCTGGATGGAGGTGGCCCCTCCAGTCAGTGGTCTGGACCAGCTGCCCGGTGCCTGGCCCTAGCTCCCAGCTGAGGCCCCCTCCCTGTGTGCCCCTCTCCGCCTCCCCTGCCTTCCTGCTTTGTCTCTCCACTGCTCCCCCAGCTTTCTCTCATCTGTTTTGCTCTTCTCTTTCCCGGATCCTTGCTTCCTTCCAGTCTGTGTCTGCCTACTCTCCCTCTGTGCCCCCCTTCCCCTGTCTCTATCTTCCCACCCCCCCTCCCTGCACCTCTGTAGGCCCCTCCCTCGGCCTCTCTCCCTTTTTTTTCCTTCTTTCTGGCTTTCTCCCGGGTCTGTCTGTCTGTCTGTCCCTGGGCTATGCCTGCCCTCACTGCCTCCTTCTCTCCCCGCCTGCCTGTCCCCGTCTCTTCCTCGCCCGGCCTCGTCCGTCTCCCTGTCGCCCTGCCTGTCTCTCCCCCTGCTTTCCGGGAAGGCAGCCGTGATTTACGAGCTGCGGACAGGGCCAGCTGCGGGTGCGGGAGGCCTTGATTACAGTTTCCCCGAGGAAGCTGCCTGCTCGGGGATGGCAGGGTGACAGCGCTTATACGGAGCAGCCCCGGGCTCGGAGCACGGCTCAGAGCACGGCTGTCAGCCCTAGACGGATAGAGTGCCGGAGAAGGCCCATTACTTCATTCACACCTCTTCGGGCAAACAATAAAACACTTACACACGGCCTTGACTCGGGAGGGCCTCCCCCCAGAACATTCCCAGCCTGGCCCAGGCGTTTGGGCCTCTCTGATGGGAAGGAGGATGAAGGGGGGGATGGTGGGGGGAGTCCCTGGGGAGGGCCCCCCCAGGCCCAAGCCCCAGACCTGGCTCCCAGCCCAGGGCTTTGGCACTGTCCCAGGCCAGCCACTTCTCTCTGGGCCTCAGTCTCCTCATCTGTGAAATGGGATGTAATGCTCACGCAGCATAGGTGAGGTGAAAAGCATGTACAAAGTGCAGAGTGCCACACAAGTTCAGTGATATTTTATCCACGTTAACCCTGGATAGAAGGGAAAGTACCCACGACTCTAAGCTGGGCCCTGCTAGAGAAGGTATCCGAGCAAGGCTTGAGATGTAATCCAAGACCGACGTTTGACTGGCAGAAAGTTGGCAGAGTGACCCCCTTTCTGCCTGTTTCCTAGGGAAGCCCTCCACCCACGCACCCGATTAGGAGTCTTCATTCACATGGAGGTAAAAGTGCCAATTAACATCTCCTTCTGTGTAGCCCCACTCCGTCCCACCTGGGGGAAGGTGCATTTTCCCCCAGGACTTCCGGCACTAGCCCGGATGTGGAGAAAGGACTCGAGACTGAGATGGGAGGTCACTGAGCCCGTGTTTCTAGAAACGAGGCTGGAGTGGAAAGATCAGTTACAGTGCGCTCGCTGCAAGCCGGGCGCGTGAACCACATCTGCACCCGGGACCCAGCGCCGGCGTCGCCACTTCCCAGCTGTGTGACTTTGGGCCAGTGGCTCAACCTCGCAGGAGCTCAGTTTCCTCATCCATACGCTGGGGAGGGTGATAACGAATAGCCCCCGGGACAGCTGGGAGGATGAATGAGAAGATGCCCGGAAAGTGCAGAGAGAAGCCCCTGACACACACAGTAGGCGCCCAGTACGTGTAAGGCCCTGATTAAGGCACACAGCGTCCATCCACGAGCCTCAGGCCAGCCCATGCGTCCTCCCCCTCCCTGCTCCTCAGCCCCCACCATCCATCTCTGGTGTCAACACCAGTCCTTGTACGAGGTGAGGCAGGAGGCCAAGCCCAGAACATAAGGGGTGGGCCCACAAATAGACTTAACTTGGGGATTAAAATCCTCCAGCAGCCCTCCCCCATTCTCTCCCTGGCCCTCACCCACACCCCCAACAGAAGCCTGAACAAATCTGCTCAGGGAAGGCAGGGGCAGTAGGAGCCAAGGAACCGAAGTGCGAATCTGTGTCTTTCCTTATATCGAACTGATCGACCTGTGTGGTCCCACGCCTTGCTAGGTCCGAGGTCCGGAGCTCCACCTGTCAATGCGTGTATACATTCACCAATTCCCCTCACTTCTCGGAGCCTCGATTTCCCCATCTCCAAAATGGGATCACACCTCCTGTGAATGTGAAGGGTGACTGCAGAGTTTAAAACAGGTGACACAGCGGCGTGGCCATGAATCCAGGGGATGTTTATTGCGCTGTGTGCCAGGCAGTGTCCTAGACCCTGGGGACACGATGACGACATGGACAAAGTGTCTGTCCTCCAGGAACTTACACCCTGGTTGCGGGGGTGGGAAGGCCTATGGAGAAGATAAGATGCAGTACGAATGGGGGGCGGGAGAGGGCGTTTATGGCCAGGACGGTCAGAAAAGGTCTCTCTGCTTGGCCACTTCTCTTTTCCTACCTAAATTATGAAGGCCCCACTGCCCCAGGGTTGTTCCTTCCACAGTCAGCCGGCCAGGCCTGTGACGGGCCCGGAGCCCTCCTGGCGCTCTCCAGGGGTCCTCTGTTTCCATGCTTGTAAGCGCCCCGACCAGGCCTCCGGGCAGAGAGGTACAGCAAAGCAGCCTCCTCCAGGGGCTCCTGGAGACCAGTCTCTTCCCTCGCCAGTGCGCCTGGCCAGGCCTCCAGTGGCCCCTTGCACCTGTCCCAACCCCACCCACCTGAGGTGTCAGCCGGGACCCCTGACCTACTGTGGCCACTGAGGGGAGGCCCCTGGAGAGAGCACGCCCCCACTTCCACCAGGGTCACGGGGCAGAGTTCACATAGAGGGTGCGGCAGATAGAATTGCCTTGGGCCTCAGAGTAGCGGATAGCGTGGCTATGGACCTGGTGAGGCCTCCTCGTACATGGTGGACTGGGCGCGGGCACCGGGCCTGGGGAGCCCCAGAGCCGACGACTCCAGCTGCGGGCAGCTGACCACCAGCGCACCCCACACCCCCACGGGCCTCCCTGCAGCCCTGAGGATGACTTTCCCCAACACGGTCCCCATCCTCAGGCGTCCCCCGACTGAATGGAGCCCGCTGGGGCCCAGAAATGACCCTCCAACTCTAGGAATTCAGCCATAAAAGCCAGAACTTTCAGGACACCAGGGCGGTTTCGCGATTCTGTCCTAAACGGGGGGATTCAGGACCATAAGCTGGAGGCTGCTGAGCGGAGGTGGAAAGGGGAAATTACTTTCCTCCCTTTGGCTCCATCAGAAGAGGCTTCCTGGAGGAGGAAATACTTTTAGGATAATAAAAGATGGTTGTGATAAGCAACATTCCCTGAGAGTGTTCCGTGGGCACCGTGCGGGGCCTGAGGCACAGCATCTCTTCTATCCCACAGAGCAAGTTCACGAGACACGCCCTTCCAGGGTCTCTGACTGTAGATGCCAAGGGACGCTGCAATTCACAGTGAGCGAGTGTCAGACCCAGGCTTGTCACCCCCGGGTGCGTCCCAAGCCTTAGCAATGGCATGGGAGACAGAGGACATGAGACCCCAAGGCCACCCAAGCTAGACCCTCATTGCCCACGTCACCGTGGGAAAGCAGCAGGACTGGGGCTCCCCCACTCCTACCCCCCCATCCCTCAGGAGCTCTGGGGGCAGGCTGGGCCCGGAAAACTCACAGAGATGTGATGGGGAGGGAGTGCGCTGGCCTGGACCAGAACTTTCTAAGCACCTGCTAGGTTCTGAGCCTTCTCCATACCTGACCTCATGTGATCCTCACGCCCACAAAGACACCATCAACCCACCACACCATCCATAGCCATCAAATAATGGACCTTTATTCAACATCTATTATGCATTCACAATTATACTAAACATGGGACCAGGGGTGGTCGGGTGGGGAAGAGTGAATGGGGGCGGGGAGAATAGAAGGCGTGGCCCGTTTTCAAGAGGCCTGCAATCCTTGAGCAGCAGCTGTGTGTGCTCAGAATTATACTAGAAAGGGGATTTTGTTAAGTGTTTTAGAAGCATTATCTGTAAATGCTACAGGGCCCGGTGACCAGGGGGCTCCTGGAAGGAGAGGTGCTCGAGAAAGGCCTTAGGCAAGCTTCTGGTCTTTTCCCACACACAGACATCCTGACCGCAGGTCCCCCACGGGGCCCTCGTGGGCCTGGGACGCTTTCTCCCGGGTCTACCTGGAAACACCTGCCTCTCCTGCAGGATTGTCGGGGGCCCCTTTGCCTAGCTTTCGCCACACCTCCCCACTTCCTTTGGCAGAACCCGTGGCTCCCCATCCCAGGTAGGAGGACTGCAGCTTATAAGAACCCCCTACCTCAGCCATCAGTCAGAAATGTGATGGCCTCTCTCTCTCTCTCTCTCTCTCTCTCGGTGCCATGTAGGTGAGGAAGCAGTAAGCAGTGGGGGTACAGTGCTTCCTTAGCATGGGCCCGACACACAGCAGGACCCCAACAATGGCTATTGCTGTTGATGTTGTCGATGGGCACTCGGTGAATATCTAATGAAGTGGAGTGTGATGGATAGGTGAGAACAGGAGGGAACACAGCGCCCCGGGAGGACAGGGCCCAGGCGAGAGCGGGCGGGGGCTAGCCAGGGAGGAGCGGTGCACACACCCAGGGAGGCAGGCATGTGAGGGGCCTGCAGCGGTGTGAAGAGCTGACGCGGGATGGGGGGGCTGGGGGGGGAGGGAGGAGGGAGGCTGTGTGATCCTTCACCCAGATGGATGGTTCCAGCACCAGCCCAGACAGGTAAACAGTGGGGCTGGGGCCAGACACCCCACCCCCACCCCACCCCTGCTGGCTTTGTACTGGTGACAACTCCTGTCAGGGCTTGATGAGAGGCTGCTGGCTGCTTCTGCCCCCTTGGCCCTGCAAGGGGGTGGAAGTTTTTCCCAAAGTTGGGGGGCCAGGGTCCACTCTCATGACCCAGATGCACGAGAAAGTGCAGGGAGAGAGAAGAGGGGCCCTTCCTTTCTCTCCACCTCCATGGAAATTCAGAACAATGTTGGTCCTGCCAGATCCTCTGTGTTGGTGAAGGCCCTCTACTCCAGGAAGCCCTCCCTGACCTGTCTCCTTTATCTCCCCCTGGAGTCACCCCCACTCCCACAGGAATTGATTCCCCCCATTGAAGGCCCCAGCTTCCACTGTCTGTCCCATTCACTTGACATTTGTACTAGTGTTTGGACAACTGAAACCCAGCTCGGCGCTCACTGGCTTTGTGGCCTGGGCTGCCCGAAGCTGCGGTCACTTCATCTACTTCACGGGCATATAAGCTAGAGATCCTGTAAGGCAGATTTTGATCATGGATCTTCAACTTCCTGGCTTTGTACCTCAGTTTCTGCATCTGGAAAATGGGCATCACTATAATGCTCATCTCCCAGTGTTTGTGTGAGCACAAAATGAGGCACCTGTGCGAAGGGTTTGGCCCAGGACAGAGACGGGAGCACTTCGTGAGTATTAACAATGACCTCTTTGTGGACAGGTAAGCACAGGGGCTCACAGAGGCAGCCCCCGCCCAGAACCTGCGCAGGGGCTCCCATCTCTCTGGGTCAGGGTAAGGGGTCTGGGAGGGACGGGGCGCTGGGCTCGGGAACATTCCCCTGGAGTCCTATCGACCCAGTGATCTGTTCGCTCACATTTCTACCCCTCTTCAGTGTATCCTATTTTGTTTGCTCCATTTTATTCTTTGTATATCGATGATTGTTTAGCTAATTAGTCTGAAGACACTCTGGCTGGATTTGGGGGAAATTAAAAACTTCCCCTTAGCTGTGCCATGTTTTGGTGGGGCTGGGTGTCCTTGTAAAATGTATTTACACTTCTTTGGAACTCTCCAAGACAATAGTTCCAGTTTTTAAAGCTTACGATCTAGTCATCGCAATGTAATTGTAGTTCATTAACTTTAAATTGCACCTTATTTGAGATACGCTCTCAGTTTGGGTTGTGGTTTTAGGACAACGGAAAAGATAACTTCCCCCTGCCCCAAGGTGGGAGCCGCTGTCACAGGTGAGGGGCTCAAGCCTTTCGGGCATCTGCACGGACAGAGGCCGACCCCCACCCCCAGAGCCTGGTCCAGGAGTCCTGCTGCATCCCTACAGGGAGCTATCAGGACACCCCTGAGGACAATCAGGACTGGGGCCAAAGGGACGTTCGCTGCGGTCTCCTGGGTGCTCCCTCATGCTTGTGGGGGAGGCAAGGTAGCTTTGCGGGTGAAAACTAGCCATCCAGGTCCCTTGGGTGGTGCAGAGAGGGCTGAACCTCAGCAGCACTGAAGCACTATCCCTCCGTCTCATCCATCCATCCTGTCTGTCCATCCATCCGTTCCCCTGCCTACCCATCAGATCCATTCTCCCATCCACCCACCTTTCCATCATCCACCTGCACAACTCCTGCCCACCCCCACCCATCACCTAGCCATCCACCTCCTCACTCAAGTACCTGTCCGGTCATCCACCCACTTAACTAACACCTAGTCATCTAGCCACCCGCCTAGCCATTAATCCCTCCATCTCTCTCTGGCTCCATCCATCCAACCACCCACCCGTCCGTCGATCCAGTGAATGAATTTTTAAAAAGAAAAAGATAGAAATAACAGCAATAACAGCAAGGGTAAGAAAGAACAGGGAATCCAAGGATATGAAGGTGGTGAATGAAAAGGTAAAGAGAAAGAGAGGAGCGTGAGGAGCTAGGCAGGGCCAGGCCATGCTGGTCCCTACGGGCCACCATCAGGTGTGAGTCTGGGGGCTGAGGCCGAGCCGGTAGTGGGGTGGAGGTGACGAGGCAGGCAGAGGCCACAGGAGCCCCAGACCCTAGAGCCCCTCCGTCTGGTGCTGTCACCACCAGCGACCAGCAGCCGTGGCAGAGGGAGGAGCTGGGGCTGGAAGAAGAGAATTGGATTCGGAAACAGCAGACCTGGGTCTGGGGTGGGCTCTACTTCTCATTGTTTGTGTCACCTCCCTGGGCCTCAGTTTCCTCACTGGCAATTGGACACAATCTTTCTATCTCCTGGATTTCAGGAGGAGCAATGAGCAGTTGAGAAGCACGGTGCACAGGTGAGGTTACAGGGAGCTGAAGAAATCTGGGGGTCAGGGGGGGCGGGAGTGTCTACAACTTGCCCAAGTGGGCACGGCGGCTGGGGCGTGGGGTTGGGCGCAGGCTCCTGGGCTGCCTGAGGGCTCCAGCTGTGGGGTGAGATGCGTCTGACAGCAAGAAGTGAGCAAGCGATTATGTTGAGAAGAGACATATTCAACCCCACTTGCCCAGTGGGTTGAACCGGGAATGTTATCACAGGACATTTAAAAAAAAAAAGCGATTCCATGTGGCCGTCTGCCACGGCAGGTGGGAGCCACCACCCTGGCACCCTCCTCACTTGTGTGCGCTGTCGGGGGGCAGGAGGCAGGGGGTCCCCAAGGAGGAGTGCGAGCCGTGCATCAGACGCAGCCACCTGCGGTCCTGCTACGTTGACGGGGCTGGTGACCTCGCCGCAAACCCAGGATGGTTGGGTGGTGGAGAGTAAACGAGAAAACGCCCCCTTCTCTCTCCCTCTGTCCTTGCTTTGTTCCAGAAAAGTATTTAAGGCTGATGTAAAGGACCTGGCATGCAGTGACTAATTCATCCAAAACCATTCCCGGGGCGGCCCCTCAGTGACCACTGTGCCCCCTGCCCCTGGCCGGGCCAGAGACCCCATCCCACCTGTCCCCTGGGACCAGAGGAGAAGGCTGGGGGCAGGTGGGCCCTGGCAACTGCCGCCGGGCGGAGGGCTCAGAGATACAAGCCGGGCCGTGAAGCCTGCGCTGGTCTACGGAGCATCCCGGAATCTGGATGACAGTTTCTTTCCATGCACTCATCCATTGCCCAGACTTCTGCTGAGCATAGGTTCTGGCTTCCCTAAGTGTTGGGGAAAGGGAGGGGGGCCCGGCTGGGGGCCCTCAGGCCTCCCACTGGCCTGGACACATGGTTTACTGAGCCCTGGACTGGGGAGCGAGTGGTAGGGTGGGCGTGGGAGGTGCTGTCCCAGACAGACAGACAGACAGACAGACCGAGCTGAGACAGCCCCCAAGCTTAGTCACTGTTTCAACTTTTCACATTTGAACCCAAGACAGCAGATGTCAAGCTCAGGCCCTTGCCCAGACTCCCACACCCACCCTCCCTTCTCCAGGCCCCTCTTCCTCCTCCTACCCACCCGCCGCCCCTGCCTGGAGTTTATGGATGGCTCCCAACCTCCCCTGACACTATGGGATCCTCACTTCCTGTGTTTATCTTGGACAGCGATGGGGCTCTCTCCTCTCACCCCACACAGGTTACAGCGCGTGTGTGTTTGCGCACATGGCTTAAGGGCGTTGGTGTACTGCGAGTGAGGGGGGCGGGGGCGGGAAGCCCGGCTGTGTGTCCCCTGAGCAGGTGTGTGCGAGCTAGTGGGCTAGGGCCTCCATCTCTGAGCTCCTGAGTGTGTGTGTCGGGGTGAGGGCGGCTCACGAGGGACTGAGCTCTCCCGGGGGCCTCCCCAGGCACCAGCTCTTTCTGGCCTCACCACATCCCATATCCTCTCATTCTGCTGGGAGGGGAGGCTCAGCGAGGTGACGAGGCCGCAGCAAAGCCAGAGAACAGCTGAGTGGGTGGAGGGGACTCCGGGACCCAAGACATTCCTTTTATTTTTCTTTCCGTAATAGCGGTGGGGGGTTTTCCCTCAATTAGGAACATGAAAAGGGTAATGAAGAAAAATAAAATGGTCCGTAATTCCACCAGAGAGAACCATCATTAATATTTTTGTGTACATCCTCTCAGACTTTCTTTATACACACACACACACACACACACACACACACACACCTTCTTTAATTAAAAAATAAAACTATCATGCACACTGCTTCCTTCCCTCCCTTCTTCCTTCCTTTCTATATTTTTTACTTTTCATTATAGAAAAATTCAACATACACAGAAGACCAGAGGACACCATAAAGAACACCAGCCCAGGGACGCCTGGGTGGCTTAGTCGGTTAAGCGTCTGCCTTCGGCTCAGGTCATGATCCCAGGGTCCTGGGATGGAGTCCCGCATCGGGCTCCCTGGTCCGCGGGGAACCTGCTTCTCCCTCTGCCTGCCACTCCCCCTGCTTGTGCTCCCTCTCTTTCTGACAAATAAATAAAATCTTGAAAGAAAGAAAGAAAGAAAGAAAGAAGGAAAGAAAGAAGAAAGAAAGAAAGAAAGAAGAAAGAAAGAAAGAGAAAGAAGAAAGAAAAACAGAACACCAGCCCACAGGTGCCAGGCACAGGCTCAGGCTAGAAGTCCCTATCCTTGCCCCAGATTCCTTTCTCAGGCTGCCTCCCTCAGAGAACTATCTAGACCAGGGGGGCACAAGGGTGTGGAAGAGCCTGCTCCTAGCACTGAGCTGCAGCATCCCAGGGCACGGCTACCAGCTTCCCGCCCACCGCCCTCCTCCAACCTGCAATACAGGAAGGGTCTGATTCCCGCCGCTTGGCAACACCGGAGGCCCCGCTCTGCCGACCAGGAGGGGTCAGAAGGGTCTCGGAGGGGTGGGACCTGTGCAGAGAAAGCCTGGACTCCCCCGTGTCCCCTCATCGCGTCCCTGGCCCCACAGCCAGCTCTGGTTTCCCTCCCTCTGGATCCCCTGACTTCCACTCCAGAGGGAGACCTGCTCAAGAGTAAACAGACGCAGTCTCCTGAAGGCGTTCCTGCCTGAGGACGAGTTTGATTTCCTGCACCACAGTGCTCACCCAGGAAGCACCCCAGGGGCCCGAAGGTGAGCAAGGCATTGTGTACACAGCAGATTGTGTTGGGGCTGTAGCCAAGGCACATTAATCTTGCTCAGCCTCAGTCTTCTCATCTGTGAAATGGGGATAATACTCACACCTCCCTCTCTGGGTTGCTGTGAGGATAAATAGGGTCATAGCCTGACAGGAGCTCAGTATTATTCGCTATGTTCCAGGGAGCTAATGCCTGACCCTGAAACAGTGAGCTGGTGGCAGAACTGGCCCCCCTTGACCCAGAGGAATAAGAGAAAGGGCACATCCTCATGGAGCTTACAGATAAATCATTAGAACAAATGATGATAAATTGTGCCAAGTGCCATTAGGAAAATGAGTGCTGAACTGGGAAACAGAGGGGTTACTAGCTAGAGGCCTCCCCAAGGTTACATCTAATCAGAGACCTGAAAAATGAGAGGTCTTGTGAATGGTGGGGACAAGAGTGCTCCAGACAGAGGGGGCGGCATATGCAAAGGCCCTGAGGTCAGGGACGACTTTGCTGAGTTTAAGAACAGAGAGGCAGCCAGAGAGGCTGGAGCAGGGTGAATGAGCTGAGAGCGGCCAGATGGTGCTGGAGGGGTGGCCCCTGGGGGTCATTCATCCTCATCCTAACTTAGGCTCTACCAAGTTCCTTTTCCTGGCATGTGAATCCATTTGCCCCTGGACAGGGTTTGGGTCTCCGTTCCCTTTTGCTTCCCTCAGTACCTTACCCGAGGCTTAGCACCTAGCGTCCCTTGGAGCCCCAGACCCCTGGGTGGGAAGGCGCCTTTTCCAGGCCTCTCCGTACTTTGCAGCCCTGACTTGGCCTTGACCAGAGTGTGCAGTGGGCCCAGGGCCAGGCCGGGGCTGTGGGAGGCCGGTTTCCCTCCCGCTTTCATCTGCGGGCAAGATCTCTTTCATCGGATCTGTTGTTTTTAGACCGTGTGCTGGACTGTGGACAGTGAACGAAAGTTCAGGAACGCACCCCTATAAATCTGCACAGAATAAAGGAACGGTCCAAGCGTCGGGGTGTCCAATACTCCGTGGGCCTTGCCTCCCCTGTGTCCCACGGAGGACTCCTTGGGGCCTGCCGTCAGGGGACAAGCTGAGAAAACTGAGGAGCCCGGGCGGGTCACAGACAGAGTGGAGCTGGAGAACCGGACAGTATCAATCTGGGCACCAGGGGGACAGGGACTGGCTCAGAGTCACACGGTGCACCGGGCCAGAGCCGGACTAGAACCCAGGGCTTCTGACGCGGTTCTGCGGAGGGCCTGAGCCTCTGCCGGGTGTCAGACACTGCAAGGAAGATGAGCACTTGCTGTGGAAATGCCTGGGTGTGGGCTGGCACACCAGGCCAGCGTCGGGAACTCGGACCAGCTGGGTGACCTTGGGCACCTCCCTCCCACCCCCCGAGTCTCTGTTTTCCTCTCTGTAAAATGTTGGGAGGCTCTGAATCATGACACCATATATGTCGAGGAATTCTGCGAGCTGCAAACTGCTACATCTGTTCAAGCCTCTTCATCTTTGTTTTATCATGATTTGATAATGTTTTAACCAGCCAGCTCTAGGCTCCATCCTTGCAGGAACAATATCTTACTGCCCAGCTCGGGTTAAAGGTAGGGGGTGGGAATCAGACTAACTCACATGAAGTATTTAGCAAACAGCTCAGTGTTAATCCAGCCTGTGGAATCAGCTTGCATGCCTCCACTGACAGGCAGCTCACCACTGAATGAGGCTGCCATGTTCCATGTTGGAATAGCTTGACAGTTGGAAAGTGCCTCTTACACGGAGCTGACGTCGGCTCCCCGTGCTGATGCCCTGCACCTGAACAATCGCAGTTACTTACTCATTTCGGTGGGGATCCTTCCAGAATCCCATGGCCCCAAATGGGCTTCCCTGCCAGCTACAAGAGACCAGGCTGGACTGGTTTCTGGGACTTTTCTCGTGTCTTTTCCGAATTTTCTACAATGAGTATGTGATGCTTTTTCTATTTCTAAAATTCATTTGGAATTATATTATTTGTGACCACCCAACAATACAGAATATAAGAGGAAATGAAACTCTCTCCAGGCTTCCCCCTCCAAACCCCACTTTTACTCCAGGCCTAAAGAACGTCGTTCCCAACTTCTTGGTGTCTTGATAGAACAACGTTCTATCTCATCTTGTTAACAGCTGCAGAGTGGCATGCTACAGGACTGCGCCTACGATTTATCCACTTTTAATATCGGGAGAAGTCACTTTTAGAGAAAAGCCCCAGGAGGAGGCCCTGAGGCAGACTATGGCCTCCGCTGTCATTTTTTTTTCCAAGGAAACACTTTGATTCTCTCCTTGGTGGCCCTTGGTGGCCCTGGGCAGGCCAGGCTAGCTCTGGGGAGCAGGAACCAGGCTCTGACCAAGAAGGCAGCTGGGCACAAACACAGTTCGGCCCAGGTGGAGGCAGGATCTGTGTGGGATCCTGAGGAGTAACAGGGAGTTGGACAGAGGGAGAATGGGTTGAGGGAGGTATCCTCATGGCAGGCTTGAGCCAGTGAGGAATATAGGATGTCTAGAACTAAAGGTCCACACAAGGGAAGAGGAAAGACCTCGGACACCAGGCCAAATGTGGGCTTGCACTGCCAGCAACGAGGAGCCACTGAAGGTTCTGGAGAAGGAGAGTCTCCACTCTGTATGACCCGGAGAAAAGCTCTTAGCTTTTCTAGGCCTCAGCTGCCTAGGGGTTCTGGAACAGACTTGGAGGACATGTGGGGGCTACTTAGGAGCTGGAATTTGGGATCGGGCCGCTTCCTCTAATCAAGGGGACCCAGAAGAAGGGGGGCAATCCCAGAGGTCAGTCCCTGCCTTCAGATCCCTGCTTCACAGAATTCAAACAGTTTCCTTTCCTTTTAACCTGCCGGCTTTCCAGGGAAATCTGATTTTGCAAACATGTTTTCTTAGCCGAGGGGAAATGAGTGCTATGCAAACAATGAAGATAGGCCTGTGTGATTCGGGCCTCTGCAGCGTCCTGGCGGTCTGGCCTGAATGGGAAAGAAGGACTGGGGTAAGGGCGGCCCTGGATCCACTGGCTGCCTTAGGTGTGGAGAAGACACGGGGCCTCAGAACGTCCAGCTGGGCGGAGGCTGGGGCACTATCTCACCCAGAGACTGGGACCCAGAGGCCCAGGGAGGGAAGAGACTTGCCCCGGGGGCACGCAGGGTGGGGGCCTGGCCGTCCTGTTTGCCCACTCCAGCGTGGGGGCTGGGCAGACTCCCTTCTGTCTCTGGCAGGCTGTGCTGGTTACGCCCCCACCTGGAGGTAGAGTTTGGCTGGTGGGGGCCCTGGTGGGCCCTCTCCAGGTCGGGCTGTGTGGAGAGGGAGGGACTGGGGACTCGGGGTCCAGGAACGGAGGAATGAAGGCGATGGAGCAGAGGTGGTTCTGCCCCAGCACTGGTTTTGAGCCTTCATGGAGGAAAAAATGGGGGAGGAAGCTGCCCAAGCTGTTGTCATGGAGACCGTGAAAGACCCAGGGCCCAGGTGTGGCTCATATGGCCCAGGTGACACATTCTGAAGGGGGGTTGGCCCCTCCCCACCCTAGGCCCACCTCACTGTGAGCCCCATGGCCACTGTGACACTAGAAGCTCAAGGTGGACAAGGGGGAGGGTGAACACACCTGGAGAGGCTTTTTTGCAGGATCACCTATGACATGACTGAGGCCGTAGGAAGGCACCTTAACAAGACGTTAAGATTATGAGCAGGGCCTCCTGGGTGGCTCGGTCAGTCACGTGTCTGACTCTTGGTCACGTTCAGGTCATGATCTCAGGGTCGTGAGTTCGGGCCCCATGTTGGGCTCCATGCTGGGCACGGAGCTTACTTAAAAAAAAAAAAAAAAGAATATGAGCAGCTTCGTTCCCAAACATGATGGGTAGGGCACCTCCTTGGGAGGTGCTGGAAGTAAAGAACCTTCTGGTTGGGGGTGGGGAGGGGATTTTGGGGGGGTAAGGGTAAGAACCTTCTTTATCTGGGCATTGATGTCAGAGTGACCTCCTGGGGATGTGCAAGGTGGTGAGGCCTGAGGACAGTCGGGTTCCCGTTGAGGGATCACCACCCCTCACAGCCCTCAGTTCCAGATGAACAAGCCTGCTTTGCTCTTTGGGGTGTCTGGCACTGTGCCAGGAGCTTGACAACCTGGTAGAGCTAGTGTCTGTTCCGTTTTGCAGATAAGGCAAACCCGAATCTCCAAAACTGCCCCGAAGTGCCCTCAAGAATGACGTTCCCTCCCCCTCCGTAGCTTGTGCTTTTTCTAGAAGCTGTTCACAGAGCGGAATTGCTGCTACTGCAGGGGACGGAAGGTGGGGGACACTGCTGGGCTGTCAGCGCTCGCGGAGGTGCCCGCGGCTTCAGCAGAGGACCAGGAAAGGGTACTGAGCTCCCGGAGGCCCCACACCCTCCCATCAGCACCTCCTAGACCCCATTTGGGAACCAGGGGTATGGACGCTTTCCCACATCATTGCGTCTTCCTGGGGCCCCTGCTCTCGGCACCGCTGCCCTGCAGGAGGCACGGCAGACCAGCAAAGACGCACATCTTCCTCTCACTTAACCTTGAACGATGCCAGTCAAAAGGTCAGAGGGTCTCAAAGCCCCCACCTTCCTTTTCCTGGTCATCACCCTTTCCTGAAGCCAATCTCCCTTGTAAAACCTCTGAGCCTCAGTTTTCCCACCTATAAAATGGGGTCATAGAAACAACACCTCCTGGGCCTGTCACCTCCCTCCAGTGACTAACACCGGCCCTGAGCAAACCTAGAGACTGAGGTTCACCTGCTTCCTGCCCTATACGTGGCTAGGCTCCCTGTCAGCCTCCCATCCAAGCCAGGGCCGGCAGCAGCCCACGGGAGGCCCTGTAGGGTCCAGATCCTGGCACCTCTACTTCCCAGCTGACTTCCCAGTGACCTTAGACGAGTCCCTGTGCCTCCTAGGGCCTCTGTGTGCCCCTGTCTAAAGAATGGGGACAAGAGCGGCACCTCACTCACTGAGTTGTTTTGAGGATTAAATGAAACTTGGCCCAGGACCTAGCATTGCGCCGGCGCTCCACAAATATCAGGTACTGATGCAGCGGAGAGGCGCTCTGAACACAGGGAAGGGAAAGTGTTTCACCCCCGGGAGGCCGTATCCATCTCACTTTATTAGGATCATAAGTGCTTTTAACAAGGCAAACAGCAGACGGCAGGCAGCCCGCCAACATGCGCCAGGAACCCGCGTCCCGTCCTCCGAGCCCCTGACATCAAAAACAACAACAGAAAAGGCCGAACATCAAAGAATGAACAGCAAGTCCAAACATTTCACTGGGCTCTTATCTTAATTAAAGCAAGTCATATGTGGGGGTTTTTGATGATACAAGTTGAAAAGCCAGGTTCTGGTTTTATTAGTTTTGCCGACACCCACAGAGATGTTTGTGACTTGCCCAAGGTCACCCAGCAGCCTGGGGCCAGAGTCGGGGCCCAGGCCCAGGCCTCAGATGCTGGAGCCAGGGCTCCTTCCCTAACCCCTGCCTTCCCACCCCTGCCTGAGCAACTGGGGTCCGAGGCTGGAGTGTCAGAGAGAAGCATTAGTTCATCCGTTCGTCCATATATTTAATACTATTTACTGAAGCCTTTGCAACTTCCAGGCGCTGTCGAAGGCTCTGGGGATACAGCAAGCAACAAGACACTCTAGGGAGGGAGGGGAAGAAAAGCAGATGCCAAGAAATAATGACATAACTATTTCATTGCAATTACGGTAAATGCTACCCCCTGTGTTCCTTCTCTTTGAATCTGAGCTCTGTGACCGCTGGGTCCTGGGTCGGGAGAATGCCACGGAAGAACTGCTGTAACACATTCCAGGCCCAATCCAGCTTCCCTCCCTTTGGACACTCACTTTTGGAGCCCAGCCCCCACAGTCTGAGGCAGCCCACGCTGGCCCCGGGGAGAGGTCCACATGGGGGCGGACCCACTACCAGTCCGGTGAGTGCTCCATCTTGGACTTGGACTGGGACCCCCAGCCCTGATCAACCAGCCCCAGCTGCCGAGCCCGGCCCAGATTGCAAATTCATGAGCAAAACAAAGGATTGTTGCATTTTAAGTCATTAAGTTCCAGGGTGGTTTGTTATGCAATAATCCACAGCTAAAAACATCACATTTCACCTTCATGGGGTGGGGGTAGTCCAGTGAGGACCGCCATTTTGTAGTTGAAGAAACTGAGGCTCAGAGAGGTAAAATGACTTGCTAAGGGTCACACAGGTGACGAGTGGCAAAGCCACAGTCAATGACTTCAAATCAGCTCAACGGCAGGGTGACCAGCAGCATTTCCACAAACGCCTTCCCCGCTCAAAAGCAGCAAACTCCAACGGTGGATTTTCAGCCTTGGGAAAAGGTGACTGAGGGGCCATTTTTGAGCAAGGGAGCTTCCAGTATTCTTAGAGGTAAGAGTACTACGTAGATGGGTGTCTGCTGTTTGTTCTGTCCGAGGAGAGTCCATACGGTCCTTTCTGAAGGGAGCAGACTCTGTTTTCCCATCTGCTAAAGGGGAATGATAAAACTTCCCTCTGCTGCTCAAGCAGCACCTGGAGATGAGTTTACTGGTTAGCATCCCCTGTCTTCCCCAGGGCTCCTTGTCTGATGCTAACATTCCATTTGCAAAGAAGTGAATAATAGCCAAGACTTCCACATCGAGAATTTTAGTGCAAGAAAGCCTATGGTAGGCTGGCGGGGAAAGAACAAAACCCACCCCCGAAAGCTTTGTAAGTAATGCCTCCTCTGAAATATGTTGCTTCTGAGCCTGGAAGGGGCCTGGAAAGCTCCCGGCTGGGAGGCAGGAGCTCTGGGTTCTTGTGACCCACTGTGTGACCTTGGGCAAGTCACTGCCCCTCTCTGAATCCTGTATGGACAACGAGAGGATGGGCCAAATGATCTGGAAGATCCTGATGGTGTCCAACAGGCAGGGATGGCCAAGCTTCCCCATCTCCCACCCCCCACCCCCAGGAGCCCACAGAATTCGGCAGCTGGTGAACGAATCCCTTGGGCTGTTTCTGGAAGCGATGATGTAGGTGAGCTCCACTGGCAAATTCTCCTCCCCCTTCAACTCCTCCATTGTCATCAGCATTATTTATTTGGCTTTCAGATGGGCCACCCAGAGCTCTTTACACAGATAAAAATATCATAACTCAAAGCTTCCACCCGCAAGCCGATCCCATCTGCACGATGGAGGGCTGCACTCAATGGCTCTGTCCCTTCTAGCTCTGACCCTTTTAAGGTCTTGCAAAACGAGGGGGTGCACCTGAAATGTCAAACTGCAGGTAAGGATGCCGATGCTGGCGTTTCCTCTGGGCCAGGCACTGTGCGTGGGGCCTCGCGGACATCAGCTCGTTCGTTCTTCACAGGAGCCCCACAATGGGGTCAACTGTCATTATTGCTTGTCTACAGATGAAGAAACTGAGGCCCTGAGAGGGGAAGTAATTGTCCAGGATTGTGGAGCTGGCAGTGGGCATTCAGACTCAGGCAGTCTGCCTCATTCTCGATTCTGAATAATCAGGCTATTTAGCTCCCTGGCCACAAAAGTACTATTACTGCGACTCTGGCCGCTACCACCCTTTGCTGAACGCCTGTGTGCTAGGTCTGGGGCCAGGGCTTTACATTTTTTGTTCTAAAAAAAAAATCCATGCTGCGGAACAAATCAACCCAAAACTTAGTGGCTTAAAGCAATGACAGGTATTTATTTTGCTCATGAATCTACAATTTGGGCAGGTCTCAGCGGGGAGAGCGCGTCTCTGCTTCTTCAAGGATGACTCCAGCACCTGCAGCAGGAGCAGCTGGGGGCCTGGCCGGGCATCTCCTCTCTGTCTTCGCGGGGACTCGGGACCCTTTCCACAGGATCTCTCCAGCCCGGCGTCCTCAGGGCGGTCAGGTTTCTTCCTGGGTGGCTGGGGGCTCCACGAGACTGGAGCGAAGCAGCAAGACTCCTCTGACCCGGCCTGCCATACTGTGCTGGGTACAGATGAGCACTAGGACCAGTTCAGATCAGAGGGGAGGGGAATTGAACCCCCAGATCTCGGTGGCAGGGGTGCCCGAGGATTTGTGGCCGTCGTTCATCCCCCATGTTTATGCCCTCATTTAGGGGTCTTTACCACAACCTGAGAGATTCATTTATGCACACATGGTTCTGGAGCCCCTCCTGGCACACACGGCTGCGGTCCCTGGGAGAGAGCAGTGAACGGGGATGGTGTTATACCCACTTTGCTGATGGGATGGGGGAGACTTACAAGGGTTTCAGGGCCAATGAAAGGGCCCAGCACCTTCCCTGGGACTCTCGTTGGTTCTTGACGAGTCTGAGGTGGGTGCTGTGATTGCCAGCCTCGAAGTGGGGAGCAGGATTCCAATCCTGGTCCATTGGATGCTAGCGAGGTAGTCGCCCAGCACCCCACGCTTCCCCATCTCGGCACGCTCTGCCTCTGTGCTTCACTGTGACACAGATGCTCGGGCCCCGCTGGACACAGCAACACCCCTTGGGAAGGGCCAGGCTGGCGGAGGAGAAGGCCCGCTGGTGCTGCTAACAAGCCAGCCCTGATGAGTGTGTGAGGGAGGGAAGGGCAGGAGTGCGGAGAGAATGGCCCAGCCTGAACCGATCACCACGGCAACCGCTGGGGCTGTCTGGAGCCAGCAGCCTGCCAGGCCTTGGCCCCACAAAGCCCAGGAGGGAGGCAGAGGGGGCGGGCCCGGCAGGGCATAAATCAGGGAGTTCTATGCCCCTGACTCCGGGCAGACGATTTATGGGGCTGCTCAGAGCCCACTGGATGCACCAGGGAGAGAGGAGAGGATCTCCTTGTTCCCACCGCCCTGGGGGGCTCCCCCGCTTGGTGCGGGTTGGGCAGGAAGAGGCGCCTGAGCCGGGGAGCCCCTCCAGGCCACCCTCGGTGCTGCTGGAGGCCCCTGCCCCCACCAGGTCTGCACCGACCCCTTGGTGCCACCGCGCCAGCACGCTGCCCCCATGCTGACATGCGACATTTTAAGACGCAAGTCTTATCCTTAACTGCTTGAGATGCATGCTGGTCTTTTCTATCCTATTCTTTTGTAAAATACTGATCACGACCCACTAAATTAACGTCATGACTCATAATAGTCTGTGACCTGCCGTCAGATAAACACTGAGCCAAAGGAAACCAGAGAGGAAACTGAGGCTCACTCAGCCTTCCCTCCCCTCATACACAGCTGGAACAGACTTTACATTCATCATCTCTTCCATCCTCCCTGCCACAGCACCTGGCTCTGCCTCCAAAGCCTAAGCTTGTTCCGCTATCCAACCAACCATTATGGCATCCAAGATAGAACCAGCTTCCTTGGGAGGTGATGAGCTGCCCATCTCTGGAGACATCCAAGCAAAAGTTGAACAACTATGTGCTACGGTGCTTCAGGGGATCCCAGAGTCCATCAGACCTGATGCCTCTGAGCTTATACAGCATGGCAGGCAGGCAAATACTGACCATGGGCCCACACTGAGCCACGGAGAGGAAGCCAGCCAGGGCCAGCTGGGGAGGGCTCGGAGCTTCCCGCTGGCTCAGACATACAGGGAAGCAAGGATGTCATCAAGAAGGTGAGTGTGACTGGTGGGGACCTGGCGGAGGCGGCAGGGCAGCTAAGCATCCAGCCCTCCCCGTCCCGGCATTTTGCACTCACCTGCACAGACCTGAAGACTGCTCATGTGTCTCCTGGCCGGGCTCCTCCTCCTTGAACAAGCCCCACCAGCACCCCTGTCGGCCTACCTCCTGCCCCTGGAAAGGTCTGCTCCTCTCCACTGCCCTCTCAGCCCTTTGCCTCCAGAAGGAGGCCCCTCTTCCCAGATCCTGCTGAGATGCTACAAAGGGCGACTGATAGTGTTTCAGCTCCAGACTTGGGTGGACTTGCTCCCAGCCTCTGTTCTGCCACTCACCGGCGCGTGACCTTGAGCACAGCACTTCCCCTCCCGAGCCTGGTTCTTTTGTCACTGAAATGGGCGATAATTGCTACCTCGGGATTATTGGTAAGGGAAGATGTCCACAGTACATTAAGTTAAAAAGGCAGATACGTTCTCATGTTCGTTAAAAATGAAAACCGAGAACCATTTATGTGTTTGGCTATTCATGAAAAAGCTTGGAAGGGAACAGGAGGTACAAGTGGTATGGGAAGGGGGAGAGGTGGATGATTTTTTTATTTCATACTCTATACACTCCTAAATTATGTGGAAAAATTTAAATCAATAATCACGTATTAATTTTATAACAAAAAAACCGGAAACTTGCAAAATGTGCTGCCCCCCACCCCCAAACATTCGCTGACCGTCATCTGGCCTCCAGAAGGAAGGAATGTGGAATTTCAGGCAGAGGGGCATGAATATGAGGGATCCCCGTCTCTCGGCCTGGGAAAAGGCCGCCTTTAAACTTCACACCAACTCTAGCAGGTAGTGTGTCGTGACTGCCATTTTACAGGGGAAGACAGTGAGGTTCTGAGCTGAAGGCCTTGTCCAAGGTCCACGGGCTGGAGGGGCTCCTGTGCCCTGAGCCTCTCAAGGGCTTCCTTTGGAACGGGACTGGACTACCACTCAGGTGATGGGAGGGCAGAACTAGGAACCAAGGCATGAAAAGGGGGAAGTGAGGTCTGGACATTACCAGCCTCCGCTGTTCCAGGCCTGAGCTGAGTCCTTTTGATCCTGGATAGAATCTTCACAGCAGCTCTCCACCTCCTCAGGGCATCCACCCTGGCTGTTCCCTCTGCCTGGAATGCTGTTCCATCAGATGTCTGAACTTTGGATTTTCTCAACATTCAGGTCTCCTCCGAAAGGCCCGCTCTCACCATCCAGGCTCACCTGGGGCCATGCCAGTGACCCACACAGACCGTGTGCCCCCTTTCCCGCTCTATGGGGTATAGTGCAGCCTCCCGCTTTGCTAGGTTACCATCTGCCTCCTTGGAATGTCAGTCCTGCGAGGGCCGTCATTCAGCGTACTCAGAATGATTCCTCAGGCATACAGCAGGCGCTCCATGAGGCTCTGCACCACCCACAGCCTCACAGCACCCCCTTCCTTCCTGTGCACCTTGACCCCCAACACTTCCAGCTGCCAGCACCTGCAATTCTCATCTGGGGCTTTTCTGGCCACCTGCACGTGCCCTGTCCACACGCGGGTCAGGCCAGAGAACTGGGGGGTCCGTGGCCCCGGGAGCAGCCTTTAGGCAAGCATGGATGGAAGCTGGTGGACGAATACCCCAGCCCCTTCTCCTCGGCTGGGGGACTCTGAGCCCTGCTATACACCATCTCCCTGTCTCCCCACAGCCCCCTAGGGGGAGCACCCCGCAATCTCCCCCAGCGGCAATCTGTTGAACTTCCACACTGCCTTTTTGTCTATGGCTCCCCCCCGCCAAGCTGCACTAGCCTTGTAGGGCTGCGTAAAAAAATACCACAAGCTGCGTGGCTTAAAACACCAGAAACGGGTTCTTACACAGTTCGGGAAGCTAGAGGTCCAAACTCTCCCCTCCTTGGCATCACCGGCGTGTGGCGGTGTAACGTCATCGTCTGCCTCGGCTGTCGCTTGGTGTTCTCCCTGCGTCTCCGTCTTCACATAGCTGTCTTCTCTCTGCTGTAGCCCTGTGTGCACCCCTGCACACAAATCTCCCGCATCTCATAAGGACACCCGTCATTGAATCAGAGCCCGCCCTAATCTCATACTTCATCTTAACTTGATTACATCTGCAAAGACCTTATTTCCAAATACGGTCTCATTCACTGGACCTGGGGGTTAGGACTTGAACATAGTTCTTGCGGGGCTGGGGCACACAACACCTTCTCTGCCTCAATCTCCCCTTCTCCAGGGATCTTCCTGGGATCACTCCCCAAATACTTGCACTCAAATCCTCGTCTGGAGTCTCCTTCTGAGGAAGCCCAGCCTAAGACAAAAGATTTGTTGAACGAATGATATTTGACAGAGGAGGAAACTCAGAATAGTGAGAGCCTTTCCTCAGGGACTGACATTGACGCTGGTGAGCTATCGGAGCTGGGACTTTGACCTAGGTCTGTCTGTTTCCACCACCTATAAGAAGAGCGACTATGGAGGGCTGTTAACAGCATGGTTGTTTTGAAAGGTAGTGAGCTCCCCATCCCTGGAAGGCTTCAAATGTGCCAGTGGGGATCGCTGCACAGAGCTGAGAGCTGGTTTGGGTGACCTCAAAGGCCCGACTAGCTCTGACATCTGAGTCTGTCCATTTTAAGAGCATGTGGTAAAAAATCCAGGCCTCAGGGTCGGAGAGCAGAATAACCTTCCCCTGACCTCCCCAAAGCCTCTCAGCAAAGCCAAGTTTCTCCAGAATCAGCCTTAATTTGATGTCTCTTCTTCTCGTTTATTAAAGGGACACAAAAGAGACAAAACCACTTGAATTGTCCCCAAGACGTGCTGGCTATAAATGTCTCCATAAAAGGGCGCAGCCTGGGCTCGGGTGCCCAGCAATTACAGCCGCTCGGAGACCCGCCCGGACAACCGGCCCGAGGTACCTCTTTGGGCAACTCCCTGCCCAGGCAGGTCACTGCCAAGCAAGAGTCCCTCTTGAGGGGCAGGCTATAGACCCCAAGGATTGTCCAGGAGCTTGAGAAACACGCTCAGCAGACTCTCGTTCAAGCATAGGGGCGGCTTGACTCTGGGTGGGGTGGGGGGGACATGTTCCCCAATTTCCTTCGAGGTTACAGCAAGCCCAGCTGGGAGAGCAGGGATGACGGATGGTTTCAACATGTGCCTCCAGCTTTAGGAAGAAGAGGAGGAATGTCAGATCCTTGTGCTCCTCCTCGAGGGCTGTCATTGCTCCCTACTGTTCAGGGAACAACGCCCCAGTCCTAGGTCTAGTTAGAGGAAGACGGAGAAAGAGAGAGACCGCTCTCTAAATGTAAAATCTAGAACAATCTGTAAAACAGAACAGCAGTTACAAGCACAGACTCTGGTTCAAATCCGAGCTTCTCCACTTACTAGCTGTGTGACTTTAGGCAAGTTGTTGGACCTCTCTGAGCTTCTGTATCCTCGC